>NC_069502.1:116609097-116979097 GCF_027579735.1 Bombina bombina
ATCAATAAGAACAAACCAACAGCGTGTGTTTGTGTCCGTTAGAGACAATGATGCGTGTAATCCGTGGATGGTGACGTTACGTCATGTGACTAATAGTAATGATCCAATCGTATCCAAAGATTATAGTGTAGTGTAATATTTGAAAAAATATATACCGGTATATGAAAAAAGAGACAAAGTGTCAGATTTTTTCGTAACAGTGTAAAAGTATACTTGCAAGTTGCGGATCGCTGTCTTCCGATCTCTCCTGTAGGAAAAAATAATTCAGCAGATTTGAAAACAACCTTGTAGATGAAATGTAAACAAGTGTCCGTCTTTTCTTTCTGAACTCCAAGTGGATAGAAATTCTTTGCAAGGTGCTCTTTGTTCAGCCGTCCTTTAGATAGGTGGTAGTATTGTAGTTAGAACCAGAGGTGAACAGCAAGCACACAGGGATTATTCATGTATCCGGCTCAAGTTATGTGTGAGCTAGAAATGAACCTGTTTGTGCCGCCGTAAAACCAGGTGAGATGAGAATGAAGCTCAATGGCTAGATTTAGCATATAAACACCACACACAGTAATTATTCATATATCATGCTCTGCTTGGATTGTAGAGCTCAAAATGAACATTAGCTATGTCTGCACAGACACCTAATATTACGCTACACTATAATCGTTGGATACGATTGGATCATTACTATTAGTCACATGACGCAACGTCACCATCCACCATCATTGTCTCTAACGGACACAAACACACGCTGTTGGTTTGTTCTTATTGATTACAGACTTACTACTTGAACTTTTTATCTTTTGCCCACATAAGTGCTGATAATACCGGTGTGTTATATACTAGCACATTTATTGCAAAAATCAAGTCTTTTGTATTATTGTTTTTAACATAGCAATTGCTATTTTTAAAACATTGTGAATTTACCTTTTTTGGTTTACTTTACATTAATTCTTTCTGTCAGTATTAATCTATTTCCTTGATGCCGGCATCTTAGACTTACTTGAGTCACCCGAATTTGATTTTATGTTATATTCATATGCTGAATGTTTATTGTTTATACTCTGCTGAATTTATTTATTTTAAATTAAATTGACAATTTTAATATCGTCACAATTTGTTCTTCTTTTGATAATATATATCAACATCTTGATTATTCCTTTTATTATACTATTATCACAGTCCAATCACCGGTAGGTTTGCTCCCTCTAGAGCGCTTATCCCACACACACACCCTTTTATATCTAACTGTTCAAGTCTGTATTTGGAGATTATATCAGACTATTTAGGGATTTAAGCCTATACCTATATAAGATAGCACTCACACCACCCCTTCACTGTTCTACATTCAGAGGAGAATTGCCTGGTATTTTCGAGGCTGTAATGTATTTCTTTTGCAAGATGTACTGAGTCCACGGATTCAATCTAACTTGTGGGATATTGTCCTTCCTGACAGGAAGTAGCACCACAGCAGAGCTGTCTATATAGCTCCCCCCATAACTCCACCCCCCAGTCAATCTCTTTGCTGGCTCTAAGCAGGAAGGGTAAAGAGAAGAGGTGTTAAGTCGTCAGACTTTTCATCCGGGGGAGTGGGAGCTCCATCCGGAGGTGTTTGCTCAACTGGTTCAGCTATGGGGCACACCAGAATTGGATCTGATGGCGTCTCGTCAGAACGCCAAACTTCCTCATTACGGATCCAGGTCAAGGGATCCTCAGGCAGTACTGATAGATGCTCTAGCAGTACCCTGGTCGTTTAACCTGGCTTATGTGTTTCCACCATTCCCTCTCCTTCCGTGTCTGATTGCCAGAATCAAACAGGAGGGAGCTTCTGTGATTTTGATAGCGCCTGCATGGCCACACAGGACTTGGTATGCAGACCTGGTGGACATGTCATCTCTGCCACCATGGACTCTGCCACTGAGACGGGACCTTTTGATTCAAGGTCCATTCAAGCATCCAAATCTAATTTCTCTGCAACTGACTGCTTGGAGATTGAACGCTTGATTTTATCAAAGCGGGGTTCCTCTGAGTCGGTCATAGATACCTTGATTCAGGCTCGAAAGCCTGTCACCAGGAAGATCTAGCATAAGATATGACGTAAATATCTTTTTTGGTGTGAATCCAAAGGCTACTCATGGAGTAAGATCAGGATTCCTAGGATTTTGTCTTTTCTCCAAGAAGGTTTGGAGAAAGGATTGTCCGCTAGTTCCTTAAAGGAACAGATATCTGCTTTGTCTATTCTGTTGCACAGGCGTCTGGCAGATGTCCCAGATGTTCTGGCTTTTTGTCAGGCTTTAGTTAGAATTAAGCCTGTGTTTAAACCCGTTGCTCCGCCATGGAGTCTCAATTTAGTTCTTAAAGTTCTTCAGGGGGTTCCGTGTGAACCCATGCATTCCATAGATATTAAGCTTCTATCTTGGAAAGTTCTGTTTTTAGTTGCTATCTCTTCAGCTCGAAGAGTTTCTGAACTATCTGCATTACAATGTGACTTGCCTTATCTTGTTTTCCATGCTGATAAGGTGGTTTTGTGTACCAAACCAGGGTTCCTCCCTAAGGTTGTTTCTAACAGGAATATCAATCAGGAGATTGTTGTTCCTTCTCTGTGTCCTAATCCTTCTTCTAAGAAGGACCGCCTATTGCACAACTTGGACGTGGTTCATGCCTTGAAGTTTTATTTGCAGGCAACCAAAGATTTTCGCCAATCATCTTCTTTGTTTGTTGTCTATGCTGGAAAGCGTAGAGGTCAAAAGGCTACGGCTACCTCTCTTTCCTTTTGGCTGAAAAGCATCATCCATTTGGCTTATGAGACTGCTGGACAGCAGCCTCCTGAATGAATTACAGCTCACTCCACTAGAGCGGTGGCTTCCACATGGGCTTTTAAAAATGATGCTTCTGTTGAACAGATTTGTAAGGCTGCGACTTGGTCTTCGCTTCATACCTTTTCCAAATTTGACACTTTTGCTTCTTCGGAGGCTATTTTTGGGAGAAAGGTTTTGCAAGCAGTGGTGCCTTCCGTTTAGGTTCCTGTCTTGTCCCTCCCTTCATCCGTGTCCTAAAGCTTTTGTATTGTATCCCACAAGTTATGATGAATCCATGGACTCGGTACATCTTTCAAAAGAAAACAGAATTTATGCTTACCTGATAAATTTCTTTCTTTTGCGATGTACCGAGTCCACGGCCCGTCCTGTCTATTCAAGACAGATAGTATTTTTTATGTAAACTTCAGTCACCTCTGCACCTTATAGTTTCTCCTTTTCTTCCTTGGCCTTCGGTCGAATGACTGGGGGGTGGAGTTAAGGGGGGAGCTATATAGACAGCTCTGCTGTGGTGCTCTCTTTGCTACTTCCTGTCAGGAAGGACAATATCCCACAAGTTAGGATGAATCCGTGGACTCGGTACATCGCAAAAGAAAGAAATTTATCAGGTAAGCATAAATTCTGGTTTTTTGGCAGAATCAGATCGATATACTACAGTATATTTCTCCTCTGTGCAAGGAATAGTGAGCTAAAAGACACTGCACCCTGTGTGGCACTGGTCTGATCAACAATATAAGGACATTTTTATGGCTCATGTTCTTACGCAGTTGAGTGCACCTCTTCTTTTTTTTGTATGCAGACCTTTAATAAAATGATTAATTTCTGATACCTTTATAAAATCTGACCTAGCTGAACACAGCTGAGCCAATGACAAGAGGCATATGTGAGTAGCCACCAATCACAAGCTAGCGCTCCTTTTTTAGGATAACATGAGAATAAAGTAAATGTAATAATACTTGCAGACTGGAAAGTCTCTTAAAAGGGAAATACTCCTCCTATGCTAAATCACTTGAAACTGATGCATTATAACTGTAAAAAGCTGACAGGAAAATATCACCTGAGCATCTCTATGTAAAAAAGGAAGATATTTTACCTCACAATTTCCTCAGCTCAGCAGAGTAAGTTCTGTGTAAAAAGTCATACTCAGCTGTTGCCCAACTGCAGGTAAAAAAGTAAATAAATGAAGAAATGAACAGCAGCCAATCAGCATCAACAGTGCTGAGGTCATGAACTCTTTTACTGTGATCTCCCTATTAAGTTTAAGGAATCATGAAATGATTCCTTAAACTTAATAGGGAAATAATATGAGAGTTCACAAGGCTCAATCCCTTAGCTGTCCCGGGACAGACATACTGATTGGCTGCTTAGAAGTCCTTTACAATGGGATGTGGCTACTGAGGAACTTTTGAGGTAAAATAGCATTCATTTTTACATAGAGATGTTAAAGTGATATTTTCTAGTCAGCTTTTTACAGCTATGCTGCATCACTTTCAAGTGTTTCAACATTTGGGTATCATGGCCCTTTAAAGGGACAGTCTAGGCCAAAATAAACTTTCATGATTCAGATAAGGCATGTAATTTTAAACAATTTTCCAATTTACTTTTATCACCAATTTTGCTTTGTTCTCTTGGTATTCTTTGTTGAAAGCTTAACCTAGGAGGTTCATATGCTAATTTCTTAGACCTTGAAGGCCACCTCTTCAGAATTTATTTTAACAGTATTTCACCACTAGAGGATGTTAGTTCACATATTTTATATAGATAACACTGTGCTCGTGCAGGTGAAGTTATCTGGGAGCAGGCACTGATTGGCTAAACGCAAGTCTGTCAAAAGAGCTGAAATAAAGGGGCAGTTTGCAGAGGCTTAGATACAAGATAATCACAGAGGTTAAAAGTATATTAATATAACAGTGTTGGTTTTGCAAAACTGGGGAATGGGTAATAAAGGGATTATCTATCTTTTAAAACAATAAAAAATTCTGGTGTAGACTGTCCCTTTAACATGACATGCTCTATCCGAACCATGGAAGTTGCATTTTGATTATATATTTTGTAGTGATTAGTAACTGATGTTCGTTTACTTGTCCAATGAAAAAGTAATCCAGTGTAGCCCTTGTTATTTATAGGAAGCACTTGACTTCTACCATGCTAAAGAACCCAAGTGGACGCACTACTCTTTACAAAATCAAAAGAAAAACAAAAACTACATTTTTTTTATTCCACAATTCAACCAAAATACTTTAGCGAATATGTATAGTTACATAATACACAGATATGTGTGTGTACACACAGTCCAAATAACACAAGAATGGTGTGCTAAACAGCAAACCACAGGCAGCTGTATGGGAGAACATATATTTATAATTTACTTATATGAACATAAATAACATATAAAGATACACACACAAAAAAATAATAAAAAACACTGGTGGTATAGGATAAAAGAATAAAAATATTCAATTCCTGAAGCAGTCAGTTTCCAAAATCCACAGTTCAGTGCAATCACTTTATGCCCAGGGAAAATAGATAGTACTCAATAAGGCTCAATAAGGTCCCAAATAGAAGGTTACACTTAGAGGTATTAGGAGCTTATCCGGAACTTACGACACGGGAACAGCCGGTGTCAAAAACTCCAATCTGTCAAACTCCAATCTGACGTCACTTCCGGTATTTCCATACATCTGATTGGTCAGTGTCCTGTGAGTGACAGGATTCACAACCAATCAGATAAGCCCAGTAATAAACCTCATTGGGGTGTATACAAAGGGTCTGCGTTGGCCCCCCAAACAAAAGGCAAAACAGATGACGTCAGAATGGAGTTTTTGACAAATTGGAGTTCGACAGAACACCGGTACACCACCCCACAAGCATCCATTAGATACTCACTTTTATTCCTTGTAACTATCTTGCGCTGGTGTTTCTAAAATGAAGCATTTTACAATTCTTACCACTCTGGTGTTTCAGATTCCCATGCTTCTAGCCACCGCTTCCGTGTCAGTCTGACACTCCGAGTCTGGTCACATGGGGTCAACCCTCCAATAGCGCTCCTGATCCTCTGTGTAGTCTACTTGTCCCAATTATGTTCCTCCCTGTTCAATCACGGTTTCACAGAGTGCTCTGTATTTGTGTGTGCTGGAACTTTCAGGGGACTTGCATAAACTCGAAGTACATCGTGAAGTTCATATTTATGTTATATTTTATTTTCATATAAGTAAATTATAAATATACTTGTCCTAAAGCCCGTGTACACGGGCCAATTTTTGCAGTACAGCGGTCCCACCCCTTGCTCTCTCTCTATATCCCCTCTCTTTTACTCTCTTTCTCCCCTCTTTTGCTCTCTCTCTCCCCCTCCTCTCTTTTGCTCTCTCTCTCCCCCTCCTCTCTTTTGCTCTCTCTCTCCCCACTCCTCTCTTTTGCTGTCTCTCTCCCCCTCTCTCTTTTACGCTCTCTCCCCCCTCTCTTGCGCTCTCGCCCCCTCTCTTTTGCTCTCTCTCTCCCCCCCTCTCTTTTGCTCTCTCTCTCCCCCCCTCTCTTTTGCTCTCTCTCTCCCCCCCTCTCTTTTGCTCTCTCTCCCCCCCTCTCTTTTGCTCTCTCTCCCCCCCTCTCTTTTGCTCTCTCTCCCCCCCTCTCTTTTGCTCTCTCTCCCTCTCTTTTGCTCTCCCCCCTCTCTTTTGCTCTCCCCCCCCTCTCCCTATTTTGCGTGCGCTCTCCCCCCTCTCCCTATTTTGCGTGCGCTCTCCCCCCTCTCCCTATTTTGCGTGCGCTCTCCCCCCTCTCCCTATTTTGCGTGCGCTCTCCCCCCTCTCCCTTTTGCGTGCGCTCTCTCCCCCCTCTCCCTTTTGCGTGCGCTCTCTCCCCCCTCTCCCTTTTGCGTGCGCTCTCTCCCCCCTCTCCCTTTTGTGCTCTCTCCCCCCTCTCCCTTTTGTGCTCTCTCCCCCCTCTCCCTTTTGTGCTCTCTCCCCCCTCTCTTTTGTGCTCTCTCCCCCCTCTCTTTTGTGCTCTCTCCCCCCTCTCTTTTGTGCTCTCTCCCCCTCTCTTTTGTGCTCTCTCCCCCCTCTCTTTTGTGCTCTCTCCCCCCAATCTCTTTTGCTCACTCTCCCCCCTCTCTTTATCCCCCTCTGCTTTTTAGAGCTCTCTGTCTTATGATTCACTCACTGACTGTGCACAGCCACACACCCGGCACCTGGCCCCACCTAGCCCTCATCGGCCCGCCCCCACCCATGTCACGGACGGCCACGCCCGGTCACGTCCACGCCATGTCTGGGCCCCGCCCACATCACGCCCGCCAGCCACGCCCACTCCACCACACGCGACGCGGGGGAAGACAGTTAGAAGGCCAGGTGTGTTTGTCCTCGTGCGCAGTCTCTACTGCGCATGACGGCTTCAGACAAACACACTTGGCCTTTTATAATATAGGATGTTCTCTCTATAGAGCTGTTTGTGGTTTGCTGTTCAGCGCATCTTTCAAGGGTAATTTGAATTTTATTAAGATTGGTATCAGAGGTCAGTCTAATTGTTGGCTTGCTATACCACATTAAGTGTCTGGGGATATTTTTTTCCCAAAACTTTTTATTAAGAATCCATGATACAAGTAGATCGACAGAACATGAAAAATTACAATAATAATAATCACATAGTCAATCTTACAGAGAAAGAAACAATGTGTAAGTGGTGCATCTTGGAATCTTGTTTTAACATTTTTCTTTAACAAAGAAAACAAAACAAACCTGCAGTAACCTTAATAAGAACATCTCAATGCTTATCTCGTTGTGTAACCAAGTCTACTTGAAAATACCCTCTATAGGCTGCGCTCATGTATGGACAGTATCTAACTGTGCCTCCTGTCAAGGAAACTTTAAGCGTTATCAAGTGGTCTGGTTTGGGGCTTGTTGGATTTAATATGATTTTCCCAGGTTATTTGTAGTTCTATGAATTGTTCCCTTTTATCTTGTAAGTAGGAACCATATTCCTCTAGTTCTATCAAGTCTGTGACCTTGCTGCGCCACATGGCCAATGAGGGGATGTCTGGCGATCTCCAGTTTAATGCGAATAATGCCTTTAAACTATTAGTCATAATTTTTAGCAGGGGTTTAAAGTGGGGCCGGGGCAGTTTAATAGATTTATTTAGCAACCACACTAGGGGGTCTAGCGGGAGGCTGGTTTGAAAGATGTGCTCTATCTCTGTAGTCATTGTACGCCACAGCCAGTTTATCTGGGAGCACCACCACCACATGTGACTCAAGCCACTACCAATGTGTCCACATCTCCAGCAGCAATTATTAGTCTGAGGGAAAAGTTTATGGATTCTCCTGGGGGTCAGGTACCAACCATGGAGGATTTTATAATTAATTTCCTTGATGGAAGCTGACATGGAGGAAGATTTGGTATGGTGAAAGATATTGGTCACTGTCTGAGGTGTGATAACAACCCCCAGTTCCCTCTCCCACATCTCTATATGTCTGGGGATATTTTAATAATTTTTTTTGCTGACTATTGTGTACATACAGTCATCACAGTAAGAGACTTTATCACAAATAAAAACAAACTTACCTTGATCTTCAGGAGCAACGTTGTATATATTTAAGGTGGATTCTGAACCTTTAGAAAACGTACTGATGGAATATTTTGAAGTGTTTGAAATCTTTTGAGTGCCATTTATATACCAGGCAGCTGAAGCAGACGATACGTTCAGTACACATTTCAATGATACATTATCTCCAGTATAGATAACGCTTGGGGTAACAGTGATATTATTATACCCTGTGAAATCAATTGAATAAAAAAAAAAATGTCAAAATGATGCTTATATGCAAGTGCGGTTATACATATAGAATTTCTGGGTTTTATTTATTATAAGAAATCTTATTTTCATTCCTCCCAACTAGGGAGGATGAGGGTTGTGGGCGGGGATTTGTCAGGAGGGGGTGTGTCAGCAGGAGGGTACAGGGTGATGGGTAGATAGTGGGCGGGTCTATTGGAAATTCTGCAAATAGGGACATATGACTATCGGAGAGGGACAGAGCTCAGAATTAGAGACAGTCCTTCTCAAATAGGGACAGTTGGGAGGTCAGGATTTGTACTAAATTTAAATTTTTTTCTACCTTTTCTAGTCAAAGAAATGTTCATGTGGTTAAACACTGTCAACATTAAGAGGACATAAAAAAACGGCATGCTCTAATTTGTTACAGCATGCAATATTTGCACGATCAATGCTGCAACTTCTGCGGATGTGAGTGGGACTTTAACTTTGTGTTTAACCCCTTTTTGTGGTTAAACTTAGAGTTGTTGCACTGATAGTTTACAGATATTCAATGCTTTAATGAATTAGAGCATGCAATTTTTGCACTAGAGAGATAGTCAATTTAATGCATAATAGCATTTTTTTATTTCCCTATTACTTGAGTACAACTATATTTGCCTCACATTAATCCCCTGAATTTTAGAGAAAAACTTTTTTTTTTTTTTTAAACAGTTTTTATTGAGGTAATATAGTATATAAACATTAGCAAGGTTGTAATGCAATTATTGACTTACGCATATGTTTTAACAGTAGCATATAAGTGATACAACATATCGCCAATGCACAATTTGTACATTATAAATAAAGTATAATATCATGAAATGCAAAACACAATCCATGATAAATACTATAGTCAACCTATATATATTCTCCATCTAACCTCTTTTATTCTATATATTTAGTCGCCGTTTGTAAGGCATTGTAGACTTATTTACCCCGAAAGCAAAGCATAACGATAAACTAGATACAATTACGCCTCATGTAGCAGATAACGGTCCCTCTTGGACCTATGATATTATTATATAGTGGTTCGAGGGTGTAATAGGGGTCCTGTAACAAATAAAGCCATATAGGGTCGTTCTTGGACCCTTAGTAATATGATACAAAATGTATATAGGATTTATTTTCCTTTGCTTACAGAGTAAGCTCAAAGGTGTAAGGGGAAAAGGGGAGTGGGGGGACGGAGCTAAAAGATAAACTTTTGAGGCTGGGTTGACAAAGAGTGTTTATAACATTGCATGGAGAAACAAGCGCTAGCCATGGAGTCTTGACCACATAAAGGTATTCAGTTAGATATATCGCCCCTTCAGGACTTTGTCGTCACTAAACTAATATGGGGAGGGGTGAGAGTTGTATCTCCCCTCTGGACGGAGACGGAAAAGGGATATTGGATATGACCCACTCTGATAAACAGAGTGGAAGTGGAAAAGGGTGAGAGAAGATATCTTACTCGTCTTTTTTTAATATAGTTTTTCTTAAGGCATTGAAGAAATATAAACATTCAATATATTGCATGTTCCAAACCTATCATGTAACCAGATGTATAAATGATACAAAATAACACAACTATATAAAGACATGGTATGCTGCAGGAAATATTGCTGAGTTATATAATTTGTTAACTTTATGTGAATGGTTCAGGACATAACCTTCTGTTTAAAATAAGCTGTGGTGTGGGGGGGGGGGGCGGTTTAATGAAAATAATATAAATGGAGTTCTCTTATAATGGTAGACAAATTATATGCGCAATAATCCAAACAGGGTCTTGTATGAGTAGACTATTGCCCAGCTAAAATATAGGAAGTAACTAGATATCTTAAGATATGTGGCCCAGATTGAAACTGCTATTAGTAGAGACGTAGGAGGCTCCAAAAAGCTAGCATGACTGGAAATCAAAGGCCAAATTATGTTGGGCCTTTATTAACTACATTCAGACTCCGCCCATATAAGCATAGGTGGGTATTCTCTGATGTCTCGGCCGCAGACCCAGAGACATATCACCGTATATAAATATTGAGTATTGGTTATTTGCCTCCTAACTCTTATTTAAAAAAAAAAAAAAACAACAAGTATCAACATAAGTGAGACAAATCACTATCAGGTTCATCCAACAATGAAGTTTACTCCTATCTGAGATAAAGGGGCATATTTATCAAGCTCCGAATGGAGCTTGATGCCCCGTGTTTCTGGCGAGCCTACAGGCTCGCCAGAAACAGCAATTATGAAACAGGCGGACAGACATCGCCGTAATACAACTCGATCGAGTACGATCGGGTTGATTGACACCCCCCTGCTGGCGGCCTATTGGCCGCGAGTCTGCAGGGGGTGGCGTTGCACCAGCAGCTCTTGTGAGCTGCTGGTGCAATGCTGAATACGGCGAGCGCATTGCTCGCCGTATTCAGTGAGGTCTGTCAGATCAGGTCCGACAGACCTTGATAACTTGGGGCCAGAGTCTCACAGAATAAATCAAGTAATCAAAATTAGAGTACTGTGTACCAGTAGCCAGTAACATTAGAAGATTTCTAAACACAGCTCATATCTATAATATGTGGATCAAATCTGGCATAAGATACTGACATATATCTCAATCTAAATAGCGATGTAGTTAAGCACTGCATGTGGGTAAACTTACATACTAGCTCAAGTTTAGCTTTTGAGACCATACGAAGAACCAACTAGGAAAAATTAGCTATAAATATTAACACATGACAATACTAAACTACAAAATTAGGGAGTATTTGTAAGTAACCTCTAAGGTCCATATAGGTAAATTCAAGTGCACTGCTATCACAAAGTCCAGACTTTAGGATCGAGAGATACAGACAATTCAATACTCTATTTAAGCCTGCGAGCTCCAACCCTAGGAGATCTGCTGCTATAAATTCAACTAGTTAAAAATAGATAATCTAAATGATCAGTAATAAACCTCTTTAATATTTCTTAGCGATTGGTATATATATGTGATGTACCCTCTTCCAACAAATGAGGCTACTCTTGGGTCTCAGGTAATCAAGCTATAGCTGTATAAAAAAGAGGGAAGCTTGTCAACAATATTGTGGTTTATAGGACCACATGTGGGTCCCCAGGACTGTAGTTGTAAGCAATGAATAAAATTAATTACATTTTTTACAAAATCTATAGGATATATTTTCCTTAGCCTATCCATATAAGCAATGGGGGGGATAAACGGAGTCAGCAATCTTGAGTCGCTATATATAGTTCAGAACTATCTGAAAGATATCTTGAGTATTATTAAAGAGCAGACTACATATCTAACTTAGGGCAACAGTACAATGCCATATATATACTGTATTTCACATGAATTAATATCGTCAGCAGTGAAATCACCCATAATCAGTAGGGTTAAAGCTAAATATGGAGTAAACAGTCAAATAGATTTTCCATCTGTATACACCCAGTTGCTAGGCCATCTTACAGACCCATAGCATTATGAGACAGTGCCTCTCAGGTAAACAATAGAATGTAAAACAAACTAAATGAATGTTCTGACCCATTATAAATGTTATAGCTAAGGCCTGAAACAAAAACATTATCATTAAATAGTATAACAAGATGAAAAAAAACTAATTTAGTATATATTTGGTCTATATGAGAAAGCAGGTCTGCTAGCCCATAGGCTGAAATTAACCAAGTAATAACTTCATAGTGAAATCTCTAAGTGTAGCATGGAGAGACAGACATGAATATTCATATGTAGACAGTTAAGTGTATACGTATAAATACAGAACTAGTACATATTCGGAGCAAAGAGATTGGAACAGCCAATAGAATGCAAGGTCAATCCTATTGGCTGATTGGATCAGCCAATCTGATTGAACTTCAATCTGATTGCCTGATTGCGTCAGCCAATAGGATTTTTCCTACCTTAATTCCGATTGGCTGATAGGATTCTATCAGCCAATCGGAGTTCAAGGGACGGCATCTTGGATGACGTCACTTAAAGGAACCTTCATTCAGTTGTCGGCCGTCGTTTGAAGAGGATGCTCCGCGTGGGATGTCTTGAAGATGGACCTGCTCCGCACCGGAAGGATGAAGATAGAAGATGCCGTCTGGATAAAGACTTCTGCCATCTGGAGGACCTCTTCTGCCCCGATCGGATGAAGACTTCTGCCCCTCTGGAGGACCACTTGTGCCCGGCTGGGTGAAGACGGCTCAAGGTAGGGTGATCTTCAGGGGGTTAGTGTTATTTTTTTTTAAGGAGGGATTGGGTGGGTTTTATATTAGGGTTGGGTGTGTGGGTGGTGGGTTGTAATGTTGGGGGGGGGGTATTGTATTTTTTTTTTTTAACAGGTGAAAGAGCCGATTACTTTGGGGCAATGCCCCGCAAAAGGCCCTTTTAAGGGCTATTTGTAATGTAGTATTGGGTAGGGAATTTTATTATTTTGTGGGGCTTTTTTATTTTATTAGGGTGCTTAGATTAGGTGTAATTAGTTTAAAAATGTGTAATTTCTTTTTTTTCCGTAATTTATTTTATTTTATTTTATTTAATTGTAATTAATTGTAGTTAGTTTAGGGAATTAATTTAATTATAGAGTAGTGTTAGGTGTAATTGTAACTTAGGCTAGGGTTTATTTTACAGGTAAATTTGTCTTTATTTTAACTAGGTAGTTATTAAATAGTTAATAACTATTTAATAACTATTCTACCTAGTTAAAATAAATACAAAGTTGCCTGTAAAATAAAAATAAACCCTAAGATAGCTACAATATAACTAATAATTACATTGTAGCCATCTTATGGTTTATTTTATAGGTAAGTATTTAGTTTTAAATA
The DNA here is from genome assembly GCF_027579735.1 of Bombina bombina. Lineage (NCBI taxonomy): Eukaryota > Metazoa > Chordata > Amphibia > Anura > Bombinatoridae > Bombina > Bombina bombina. Next base: position 116,622,499 of record NC_069502.1, read on the forward strand.
GGAATAAATGTATTTAAAACTAGTAAATTTATTTAGATGTACAGGTGGCCCTCGTTTTACAACGGTTCAATTTACACCGTTTCAGAATAACAACCTTTTTTTCCAGTCATGTGACTGCTATTGAAAAGCATTGAGAAGCAGTGCATTTATTAAAATAGCCAGTAGGTAGAGCTATCCGCCTGTGTTGCAGCAAAGTCAAGCAAGCTGAAATTAATCAGTTTAACCAGACCTGAGCTATCGAGCAGATTTCAAAGGAACAAGATCTTCCTGTCTATAAATCAGTCCAGATTGGAATGCATAGAAAGAACTGTTTGCCGAAAAATTAAGTCTGTGAAGTCTGTGTTGTGTGATTATTTTATTAGGTTTATAATGCCGTTTAGCAATTTTTTTTGTTCATTTAACTTAGTTTAATTATATATTCTGTGTTGTGTGATTATTTTATTAGGTTTATAATGCTCTTTAGCATTTAAAGTCTTCATTTCAAAACTTTAAAAATATTGTATTGGGTGTTACTTATGACAATTTTGATAGGGGCCTGCAACCTAACTCCCTCACTTCCCATTGACTTACATTATAAACTGGGTTTCAATTTACAACGGTTTCTATTTACAACCATTCCTTTTGGAACCTAACCCCAGCGTAAACTGAGGGCTACCTGTATTTAAATTATATTTAAGTTAGGGGTGTTAGGGTAAGACTTGGGTTTAGGGGTTAATAACTTTATTATAGTGGCGGCAACGTTGGCGGCGGCAGTTAAGGGGTTAATAAATTTAATATAGTTGCATCGACGTTGGGGTGCATAGGTATAATGTAGGTGGCGGCGGTGTCTGGAGCTGCAGATTAGGGGTTAATAATATAATGCAGGTGGCGACGATGTTGGGGGCGGCAGATTAGGGGTTAATAAGTGTTAGGGTGTTGGGTGTAGACATAAATTTATTTTCCCATAGGAAACAATGGGGCTGCGTTAGGAGCTGAATGCTGCTTTTTTGCAGGTGTTAGGTTTTTTTCAGCCAATTCTGCCCCATTGTTTCCTATGGGGAAATCGTGCACGAGCACGCTCAGCCAGTTTACCGCTACCATAAGCAGCGCTGGTATTACAGTGAGATGTGGAGCTAAATTTTGCTCAACGCTCACTTTTTAGAGGCTAACGCCGGGTTGAAAAAAAATCGTAATACCAGCGTTGTTTGTAGGTGTGCGGTGAGCTGGAACTGAGCGTTAGCACCGCACGGCTTTACCGACAAAACTCGTAATCTAGGCGTTTAACTTTTAAGCCTTTATCTAATGCCTAGATAGGCAGCAAACTATAATCCAGGAACTGTCCCACTTATCTCTGTCTTCATATAAAGTTCCCATAACTAATGGACCATTACTAATAGAGAGTCACAAGGTTCAAAAAGTGGTGTAATCACTTTCCTGTGAGGCAATGTCTCTTACCCCACACCTGTAGTATAGATGATCTGTCCCGGAGAGGCCACATATGACAGTAAGAATCGATCAGTCATTGCGTCCAATGCTCCTGTCAAAAGCTGGTTAGTTTCAGCTGACTGTGTAGTCCAGGCGGCATTTCGGAGATGGATTGTCCACCGAGGCCAGACCCCATCGACATCTAAGTCCAAACTGAGTGGTGGTTCCATTTTTGTAACTGAAGATTTTAACTGTTGGCCTCCGGTTCTCCGTGGGCCATCAGCGTCAGCGTCCTTTGGAGGGCAGTCTCGAAACGTTGCCAGAATGTATTCTCCCATCTAGCTGTAGTCACCATATTGCTTTTTGAGTCTGACGTAATCATGTGCAACATCAGAGTTAGACTATCATGTTCAACTTCCTTATCAGATAGTGTCCGATATCCGTAAAGGTGTTTGTTCCACAACCCCACCTCTAATATGCTGCTTATCTTATTCGTTGAAGTCGGTTGGTATGCTTTGGGCCTTAAGGCATCATTACCAAGATGTCGCTCATAGTTCACAGCCGGCCGACAGTGTTGTGATGTTTGGCTTTTCCTTAGTCCTGGCAGGGTTTCTGCATTATTTTCTATCTCCCTTCAAACCTCTGGACCTTATTTTACTTCTGCGGCCAAAACTGAATCGTATTGTAACAGTTATTACTATTAATTGGCCCTTAACTGTAAGGAGCTTCAGAATCATGCGACCACTCCGTTCTAGGCTGACTCCGCCCCACTGCTATCACTCATTTAAAACAGTAGAGCCTTTTATTTTATTTACCTATCAGAAATATATTTTTTAATAGAACACCCAAGGTATTGATCTTTTGGTATATTTCATCTCACTGTTTCACCACCAAATGAAATTATATTAAAAAAAAATCATTAACTTTTTCAAAACATTGGGTTTCTCACTGAAATTATTTACACACAACTACTGCTGTCATAAAACAAATGGTTGTAAAAGCTTCTCTGGGGTCCCCTTTGTTCAGAAACTGCAGACATGAATGGCTTTGCTATTGTTTTGGCAATTAGAAGGCAGCTATTTGCAGCTGTGCACCGCATTTCTGAAATGCCTGGCAGTGAAGGGGTTAATCAGGTAGCTTGTATAGTTAATTATAGCTGTAGTGTAGTGGTTACCCTTTTACCTGAAACCTCCTACTCCCTGATCCCTCCAAAAACTGCTCTCTTCCCTCCCTCACCCCCTCCCCAGTCACCATCATCTTAGGTACTGGCAGAAAGTCTGCCAGTGTGCAGTTTAGGGATTGTATTTTTTTTTCTCCTCACCCACCCAGCAACCTGAATCCCCCAAATAGCTCTCTAACCCACCCCATCATTAGGTAACGCCAGTTTGTATTTTTTAACCCACCCCATCAATAGTTACCGCCAGTTTGTATTTTTTATAATTAAATATATATATAAAAAAAATGTTTTAGTGTAACAATCCCCCCTCACCCTCTTCCCCAACCGATTGCTTGTACGACCCCCTCCCTCACTTCTTTTCATAGCGTAGGGAACCCATCCCTCCCTGTCCTAAACATTTTTTTGTAGATAGGGAAACCCCTTCCTCCCTTTGCGCTACCCGCATGCCTCCTTCCTTCCCTCTTACACTTTCACAGCAAGTCAATGCACACAGTGACACAGGGGATCAGCGCTCCCTTACAATATGAAGGCATATGCCTTTTGCCTCTGGTTGCGTCCTTTGCTATCAAAGCTGGCAGCCAAGACCGCAGCATGAGGCAGAAGGTTGGATGTAGGTACTATGTCAACAGGATACGCTGAGCAAAGCACCCTGTGACGTAGTACTTACATCCAATAGGCCCAAGGGGTTAAACCAGGATATTTAACTTACCAGTAATCTGGTTTTGAATGGGGTATTCACTCAATTTGAAAGTTTTATTAAGGTTGGCAATAACCTCATTGTTTGCAGTCTGAATCTGTGCAGTGCTAGCTGGTTCAGTGACTACAACATAGTCTGCTACAACACTTCCTTGCCTGGAATAAAAAATAAAAAACACACAACATGACTGCTTTGTGCATAATATTTTTATACAGCAGCAAGACATATCTTTATTTTGAGAAGCTAATATTAATATATGCAGTGTGTATAATATATAATGTGTGTGTGTGTGTATATATATATACACACACAGGGAGTGCAGAATTATTAGGCAAATGAGTATTTTGACCACATCATCCTCTTTATGCATGTTGTCTTACTCCAAGCTGTATAGGCTCGAAAGCCTACTACCAATAAAGCATATTAGGTGATGTGCATCTCTGTAATGAGAAGGGGTGTGGTCTAATGACATCAACACCCTATATCAGGTGTGCATAATTATTAGGCAACTTCCTTTCCTTTGGCAAAATGGGTCAAAAGAAGGACTTGACAGGCTCAGAAAAGTAAAAAATAGTGAGATATCTTGCAGAGGAATGCAGCACTCTTAAAACTGCAAAGCTTCTGAAGCGTGATCATCGAACAATCAAGCGTTTCATTCAAAATAGTCAACAGGGTCGCAAGAAGCGTGTGGAAAAACCAAGGCACAAAATAACTGCCCATGAACTGAGAAAAGTCAAGCGTGCAGCTGCCAAGATGCCACTTGCCACCAGTTTGGCCATATTTCAGAGCTGCAACATCACTGGAGTGCCCAAAAGCACAAGGTGTGCAATACTCAGAGACATGGCCAAGGTAAGAAAGGCTGAAAGACGACCACCACTGAACAAGACACACAAGCTGAAACGTCAAGACTGGGCCAAGAAATATCTCAAGACTGATTTTTCTAAGGTTTTATGGACTGATGAAATGAGAGTGAGTCTTGATGGGCCAGATGGATGGGCCCGTGGCTGGATTGGTAAAGGGCAGAGAGCTCCAGTCCGACTCAGACGCCAGCAAGGTGGAGGTTGAGTACTGGTTTGGGCTGATATCATCAAAGATGAGCTTGTGGGGCCTTTTCGCGTTGAGGATGGAGTCAAGCTCAACTCCCAGTCCTACTGCCAGTTTCTGGAAGACACCTTCTTCAAGCAGTGGTACAGGAAGAAGTCTGCATCCTTCAAGAAAAACATGATTTTCATGCAGGACAATGCTCCATCACACGCATCCAAGTACTCCACAGCGTGGCTGGCAAGAAAGGGTATAAAAGAAGAAAATCTAATGACATGGCCTCCTTGTTCACCTGATCTGAACCCCATTGAGAACCTGTGGTCCATCATCAAAGGTGAGATTTACAAGTAGGGAAAACAGTACACCTCTCTGAACAGTGTCTGGGAGGCTGTGGTTGCTGCTGCACGCAATGTTGATGGTGAACAGATCAAAACACTGACAGAATCCATGGATGGCAGGCTTTTGAGTGTCCTTGCAAAGAAAGGTGGCTTTATTGGTCACTGATTTGTTTTTGTTTTGTTTTTGAATGTCAGAAATGTATATTTGTGAATGTTGAGATGTTATATTGGTTTCACTGGTAAAAATAAATAATTGAAATGGGTATACATTTGTTTTTTGTTAAGTTGCCTAATAATTATGCACAGTAATAGTCACCTGCACACACAGATATCCCCCTAAAATAGCTATAACTAAAAACAAACTAAAAACTACTTCCAAAACTATTCAGCTTTGATATTAATGAGTTTTTTGGGTTCATTGAGAACATGGTTGTTGTTCAATAATAAAATTAATCCTCAAAAATACAACTTGCCTAATAATTCTGCACTCCCTGTATATATATATATATATATATATATATATATATATATATATATATATATATATATAAAAATAAATAAATAAATATTGTTTAAAAAAATATATATTAAAAATATTGAAAGAAAATATATATTTCTTCATAGTTTATGACCATCCAGTCCCCCCTTTAATAAAAATGTAATTCCCTATAGATTGTTCAATAATGCATAGCTTTAAAAAACAAACAAAAATCTGTGTATTCTTGCCTGCTTATTTGTGAGAAATATAAATGACTACCGGAGAGGAGCCTTATTCTGTGTGTTACTGGCAATAAGTACACAGGGCAAGTATATGAGTAGGTCCTGATAACCAGTGAGCATTAACACAACGCTATAGGTTGGGTCTAAAAGTGCTACTAATAAAGCAATTTGAGCTGGAGCAGGCAGCCAATAATTGTCAACACACAAGTAGTTGGGCCTGACAGCCACTGAGAACTAACAGTATTAAGAGTTGTGCATGTTCAGCTATCGCCTTAAAACAAATCCATTCATATTCATTTAGTTTATTAAGTCAGCCTTGATTTCCCTGTTAAAAATAATTTCCCAGTCTTACCTGAAACCTGTAACAATTGCTGACTGGAAACCCGGTAATGATTTATAGTTCTCATTAAACTACAAAAGAAAAGAAAAAAAAAAAAGAACTTAGAATGTCAAACTCTGTACAGAAAGATTCAATCAAGAGATAGATTTTTGTTGCAAGTTCTAAAATAAAATAAAAATTAACAATGCAATATAAGATTATTCACCAATAGCAAAGAATACTTGTGTACCCTCTTAAATCAGTTCTTTATTCTGCAAACACATCACAATCAAATATGAGCAATTTCCTTTTTTATATCTTGGGTGTTGGGAGGGGGGATGATTTATATCACTAACAAAAGGTTTTCTTTTCTATTATCAAACCCTAGGAAGAAGGATGGCGAAATCTGTAATTTACTAACTCGGGAGGCAGATGCAGAATGGAGGCAATTCACAGTAGACAAGAAGAAACTAAGGGATATTCTGCTACATTGAATTATTGAATAATTGTTGAGAAATTATCCTTATAAAAGCAACATGGAAACCAAAAAGTAAGCAGGGGCTGTATTGCAACACAAATGTGTTGATCTACATAGTTGTGGATTAGGAAATATTCTCTTATGGACTATCTTGACTGACAGTCAAGCCAATGCATGGAGCATAACTACCAATCAGTGCTGACATTAGGTACTGGGGAGATTGAGGGGGGCGATCGCCATTTTGTGAATGGGACCATGTTGGGAGATGTAGGGTCCCAGGTGGATAGTGGGTGGGGGAATGGGAGTGTCTGGGCAACCAGTGGGCGTGTCTGGGTGGTTTGTGGTTGATCTAGGGGCAGGGCTAAGGGAAATCAGCAAATAAGTACATACAGAGATCTCAGAAGGACACAGCTCAGAATTAGGGACTGACCCTCTGAAAATAGGTCTGCATTTTTTTCTGATACATATGTCTTGTCTGGTGAAGTTCAGCAGCCATTTTAGTTTCCCTTCAGGAAAATTGAAGTTTGATATTGCAAACACAATTTTATATAATTTGAAAGGTTAAATCTATTTATGACAAATACTTACTGCTTTTTCCAGGCCTTGTTTATAGTCAGTGTACTTTTTGGACGAAGGATTGGTGAAGTCTGAAGTGAAAGTCTCCTCAATTTTGATTGACATTTTTATGTTCACAACTATAAAAGAAGACACTTTTACTAAAACCTTTTATAGACTTGTCCTCCTGGTAGTAATTTATCATACAGAAAAACAGTTTCAGAAGCAAGTTAGAAGAAAAAGGAAATAAACTCTGTCAATACAGATGTAGAAAATAGTATTGTAATTATAGAAACTAAGGGCCTAATGAACTAAAAAAATCCTCCAGCACTGCAAGATTCCAAACAATATTCTAGAAAGGCAAATGTTGATATACTTTTCTAAGGGGTGTTCACTGCATTTCTGGTTTTGAAGAGGAGAGTAGCTCAGTCAAATATAGCACTGCATGACATGAGTTTTATTACATTTACATTTTGTGTTTTATATTACTTTCGACTTTACATTTTATCCTTTAAGTTTTTATTACATTAAAGCTTGACACTTTCTATTTTGTATTTTAATGCATTTAGATTCTTTATACAGCAGTGTAGCTATAATTGTGATTTTACATAGATTCTGTTTACTGCAGTGTAGCAAGGATTTTGATTTTACAAATTACAATTATGCTTTGACAGTTTGTATAACTATAAAATTAAAATAATACTATGTATATTTCTATGTATATTTTGCAAATTGTCTAAATCTCTGAAAATTCTCACATAATTTTCTAAGCATTTTATACCTGCAGTCTTATTGACTTATCTGCTGTATGCAGGTTAAGTTTGCTCAAAATTCACAATACACTTATTTAACTCTCAAAAAACCAAATGTATACTATAATAGAGGCCAATGCAAGTTAAATTGTAGTGAAAATATTTATTTCAATTTGTATTTGCTGCAAACTGAGAATTTGCATCACTGCTAGATGGTCCCCTGTTAACTTCACTCTACCCTCAGATTCTCTATCCCAAAATTGTATTGCTTTCTGTAGGAGGCATCTCTCTGGGATTTCCAGTTTCCACCCCTTTTTCTTAGAGAATTTAGTGACGTTAGCACCTGTGAAGTCTGCACTATAATTTCTTTCTAAGCTGCAGAATTTTTGACCATCAGACCTTAAAGGGATATGAAGCCCAAAAGGTTTCTTTCTTGATTCACATAGAACTAAATTGGAAAGTTGTTTAAAATGTCATGCTCTATTATCTAAATTTGCTTAGTAATATTGCTATCTTTTGTTGAAAGAAATACGTAGGAAGTTTTAGGACCAGCAAAGCACTACTGGGAGCTAGCTGCTGATTGGTGGCTGCCCATATATGCCTCCTGTTCTTGGCTTACTTGATGTGCTCAGTTAACTCAAATTAGTGCATTGCTGCTCCTTCAACAAAGGATAGTAAGATAACAAATCAATGCAATAATAGAAGTAAATTAGAAAATTGTATGCTCTATTGGAATCATGAAAGAAAAATTTGGGGTTTCAAGTCCCCTTGAGTTTGTTATAAGGACTATTCGGTTTTATTTACTTACATGTTTGAGCCTTAGGCTCACAATATAATCCCTGAGGTGGCAGCTGGGAAATACATCCACAGCTCCCGCTTGAATTGGTGCAGGCATTGTACGTATTGCAGACTTCACTCGGCCATTTATATCCACTTTCGCAGCTACATAGCAAATCTGGGCCAGTTTGTGTACATGCTAAATAAAAGAACAAATGCATGATATATATATATACACAATGGTACAACATATTGATAACAGAGCTACCAAGACTAAGGAAAATTTGTTAATGATGTAAATATGTACACCAAAAAGGAGCAGCTAATTCGCCACACATTGCCAGAATGAAAGAACTAATTTACAAATATTTATTTAAAAAGTAAAAACAAAAAACAGTAAAATCTGCTGTGACAAAAAACATGTGGTATTGGCCAAATTGACTTTACATTAATTTATCAATATTGCCCTAAAAATGTTGTACATTGCTCTGGCTTTTAGATATTATTTTGTTATTACCCCTTTTTAAGAGCAATCTTAATTAATTCAGATCCATAAGCAGGAAATAAGAACCTGGCCACCAGGAGGATGAAAAGACACCCCAGCCAAAGGCTTAAATACTCCTCCTACTCCCCTCATCCCCCAGTCATTCAGCCGAGGAACAAGGAGCAGTAGAATAAATATCAGGGTGAAAAGTGCCAGAAGATAACAGGACGCCCCACAAAAAAATTACGGGTGGGGAGCTGTGGACTCTTTCCATCAGAAGAAAAGAAAATTATCAGGTAAGCATAATTTATGTTTTTCTTCTTAAATGGAAAGAGTCCACAGCTCCATTCATTACTTTTGGGAAAACAATACCCAAGCTATAGAGGGCACTGAATGCCAAGATGGGAGGGTACAATAGGTGGCCCATTCTGAGGGCACCAGGCCTGAAACAACTACCCAACTAAAACCCTGCTTCGTCCGAAGCCGAGAAAACTTTGAAAAGTAAAGGCCCCAAGGACACTGACCCGCAGATAGTCCAGAAGCCTAGTTTTGGACCACAAAATCGGACTCAACTGAGCCAACAGTACTCTAGGAGACACCGTCGCCCAATAGTCGGTCCCTCACCACTCACCAATGAAGGGAGCACCAGCCTAAACTCCCAAAGAGAAACAGAAAGGTCCCCACAAAATCCATAAGGAAAAATCCCCAAGAACGAGCCCAGCTCACAAGACCCAAATGGGTCCTGACAAACAAGGGGAGGCTACACCCAGACCAAGCAGAAACCGAAAGTTTAGGACCGGGCATCGAAACAGAGAAACTTTTCTCTCAACATCGTGCAAAAAGCACCAAAAGACAACAGAAGACAGAGTCCTCACAGCGTCCAAACATAGAATACAAAGTATTCAACCACAAAAAAAAATGTGTAACAGACCCAGATGAAAACCCTGAGTCGAGAACACAGAGCCCACAACAGGGCTACACAGAGTATACTTGCTAATAAGTAGAAGTGGCCAACAGGAGAACAGGCTGTGAAAAGCAACCCCCAGAGGGCACACTCTAGGCAATCTAAGCCGCCAGACCTACACATAGGTCTCCAAAAGGAGAACACATAACCTCAATCGAGGCCCCCGAAAGGAGAGGATACACCCAGAGCCCAAAGGAGGTGTAAACCTGGACCCTCTGCCTGAAATCCTAGGGAGCTAGCAACTACACCCACCTAGATCCTGAAAATGACAACGTCTATCCGAACCCACACCCAGCCGGACCAGCCCAGCATCAGCGGATACGAAATAGGGATAATAGAAGAACCCCAAACCCGCTCACGAACTAGTGGAAGAATGGCCCCAGCCATCCTCACAGAGTATGGGTACAACCTGACTCCTACAACAGACGACAAGGCCGTAGACCCAAAGGATCTAGCAAAAAGGCCCAACAAAGTGTCGACACCTAACCAGCAAGACTCCAGATGGAACATAACCCAGAGAGACACCCCTCTCTGATAAGTTAACACACAGTTCCAACCTCCTGATCCAGGAGATGCCCCAAGAAAGGGACTTCATCTCCATAAGAGTGAGAATAAACCCCTTAAGAAAAGGATGGAGCCAGAAGGCAACACCTGTCCTCAAGTCACAAAGCTACAGGCTAAGGAGAATTCAACACCCAACACAGATGCCCTTGGAAGGATTCCCTTAAAAAGCAGCTCGCCAACACACATCCCCTGTGTGATAGATGCAGCAGAGACACTGCAAACCCATTCGCCAGCAGAGCAGCAAATCCAAGGGTTACCCTAGCAAGCTGACCTAGGGAAGCCAACTCCAAGGCGCACCAAGCCTAATGAGCAACAGACACTCAGAAAACCTGGCCACCATAACCAAGTCAAGTAGACAGAGTAAGAGACACAACTCAAGTTCCCAGTAACTGAGGAACCCCAAACCAGCCCCTAGGCCTAAGAGTCCAGTAACAACCCACAACTGGGTCCACAAGGGAAAACTCTGAGTGAAGCCTCAGGGAGAAAACAAGTCCGGGCACCCAACTGTTCGATCAAACTTACCCGAGAATTTAACACCCCATCTGATAAAAAACCAGACACAAGGGATATTCATGCAATATTCAGAGCAATTCAGATGACGAGAAGAACTCGTAAGTCCCAACCGAAGGAAGGAACCACCCCTTGCTAAAGTCCTACGCTTCAAGGAGCAGAGTGATAAGTCGAATAACGACCCTAGACTTCTAATACATCCTCAGGACAACAAGCAAGGAACCCTCAAACAAAACACCTCGAGCAGGGCTAGTCTCCACATCACCTCCCTATCAACAGAGTGATACAGGGAGAAAAAGGGACAAAGCACCAGCTCCGGGGAACCCCAAGCAAAGCCCAATGTCCCCACAGGGATCAACCATCTCCTGGAGGGAAACTCAGGTCCCTAAAAGTAGACCTAACCCACCCGGAGACAACGGGGGAAGACCAAGAAGGTCTTATAATCAGCTAGACAGAACACAGCTAGTTACATTAAAAAGCGAGTAAGCACACCTTCAAGGTGCAAGGATCTGCAGCTGATACGAACTGCAAACCTTCTGCATGCCAGCCAACTATTCAAACTACTAGCTGTAGATGGACCAAGTCCAAAAAGGACAAATCCAGAGCCTCAAAAGAAAGGAAAACGGCGGTAAGAGGGCACTAAGCCCTCCAACTCTATTGGAGACTCTATTGTCCGATAATAACAGACGTAAGAGAGAGAGAGAGTGATGCAGCGGAAACTCCGCTAACCCAGGCATCCAGATGAAGGCTATAAGAACTGAAACAATCCTTCCCACCTCACGGACCCACAGGCCTCTTGATGCGTAGTTGAAACATGTAAAACAACTGGTAACATGGGCACTCAGCGCCTCGAACAGCGCCACGTGTCTGAACAGCCACAAGACAGAACCGAACCCAACAGGACCAGCCTGCACCCAGGGTCCTAACCGGCAGGCCGAGTAAATCCTCCCTCAGAGGGGAAGAAGGTAAGACATTTTAACATAGGAATAACCTGTCCAAAACAACTTCCGCCGAAGAAGTAACAAAGAGTATCGATCCCAGAGAGTTCCCAAAGGAAACAAACAAAACAAAAAAACATCCCATTGAATAAAATAAAATAAAATAAAATATAAGGCAACCCGGAGGTTAAACACCCAAGAAGAAACAGGCCTACCTGCAGGACCAGCCAAACTGAGCCCAGATCCTCCATAAACTGGGAACGATCTTGATAAATCAACAATCAGGAGATTACATCAACAAGTCTAATGAGGTGCACCATTCAAATTAGCAGACTGAAAATTTGTGTATCCAATAAGGAAAGGGTCGTTTAACCCCTTAACGACCGAGGACGTACAGGGTATGTCCTCAAAAAAAAAAAGGCAGTTAACGCCTGAGGACGTACCCTGTACGTCCGCGGTGTGGAAAGCAGCTGGAAGCGATCCTGCTCACTTCCAGCTGCTTTCCGGCTATTGCAGTGATGACTCGATATCGAGGCATCCTGCAATAACCATTTTTAGCCATCCGATGCAGAGAGAGCCACTCTGTGGCCCTCTCTACGCCGGACATTAACGGGTAAGTTCTTTGGTGGGTGGGAGCTGGTGTGGGAGGCGGGTGGCGGCCATCGATGGCCCTTGTGATGCGGAGAGGGGCGGGATCGTGGGCGGGAACCGCTACACTACAGAAATATTTTTGTTAGAAGTGGGGAAAAAGGAGGGAATTATTTAATTTAGCAAGATCGGTTTGGCTGGTGGGGTGTTGGTCTGTGCGGGGGGGAAGCTACACTACAGAAAAAAAATAAAATAAAAATAAGAAAACAATTTTTTTTCTGCAAACTGGGTACTGGCTGTTTTGGGGGGGGGGAATCAGGGAGGTTGGGGGCTAAGGGGGAATCCTACATAGCAGCATATGTAAATATGCTAAAAAAAATTAAAAATATTCAAAGATACCTTTTATTTTAGTACATACATATACACACACATACACATACAAAAAAATATATAAGAAATTAATCATTTTTAAAAAACAAAAAAATGGTGTACACCTTAAAAAAAGGGGATAAAAAATAAAAATGCAGGGAAGAGAGATGCAAGAAAAAAATATGTATGATTTATTCAAACGTGGATCATAAAAAAGTGAAAGTTTAGGTGAATAGCTTTTAAAGATGATTATCCCGATTGTGATTATCCTCAAAAAGCCTTAAATAGTGATGATCCTCAAATGTGTGGTAAAGGGTCTAAGTAATGTGTGTCGATCTCCTATAAAAGATAAAATATATAGTGCAATAACACTACTAATATCTTAAAAATAAGTATTGGGCTTACCAGTGTAAAATAAACCTGAGCCGTGGTATCAGCAATGGTCCTCACCAGGACCTTTCTCAAGACTGATACCGGCTATAATCCGATGTCTCCTTTTAAAAGGGTCCTTTGGCCAATTGTAGGGCTTCAAACAGGCGCCAAATGTCCCTCTCCGAAACCGGAAGTAATTGTGTGTCTTGTCACATCCGGTTTCTTCATGTTGTCTCTAACTGGAAATCGTAATTTTAATGACGTCATATCCGGTTGTCATTGATTCCGGTTGGAATCTTTCCGGTTGCGTATTTCCGGAAGAGAAAAAAACTTTCATATTGAAATATACGTATATGCGTATGCTATATTCAGGACTGGGATGTCTATGTAGAGGTTGTGAATACATGCATGTAGTACTCCGATACCAACCCCGGACTCAGGTTTAAGCTATAGAGGAACCCATACTTATTAAAAACAAAGGAGGCTAGGATACAATATGTAATACAAATACATTAAATAATACAATCTATGTTAAAGATACATTATATAATACAGTGTGTTATGAACATAATAAGCAATACACATTACATGGCAAGTACCAGGGTGTGTAACAGTGGATAGGCACAGGATACTTTTATCCACAAATAGACCATATATAGAACATATATAAAACATTGTATATTTTATCCCCATATGAGAACATTGTATATGGTAAAGATATAAGTGCTATATAGTAATGGTTAGCACCAAGGTGTCATATCCCCATATAAAAATGACTATATATGTAAAGGTAATAAATGCTTTACACTAATGGTATAGCATGTACATGGTTGTGGCCAAAGGGTACTTGTATCTTATTGATAAGAACCAAAGTGTGCAACGGTGTTTGTATCCTTTCCAATCCATAATGAATGCCTCTGCCAGTCCTCACACTGACATATAAAGCCCTCAAATGCACTGTTCCCCACTACATTTCAGACCTTGTCTCCAGATACTCTCCCTCCCGTCCCCTTTGCTCATGATCTACTCTCCTTCTCTCTTGTTACTTCCTCATATTCCCGTTTACAGGACTTCTCCAGACTGGCCCCCATCCTATGGCACTCCCTAAAGACTCTACTATTCAGGGATGCATACAACCAACACTAACCTTTCCTAACTCCATCGCTTTCCCCTTGAACCCTTTAGAATGTAAGCCTATGAGCCCAGCTGCTTGCAGATCGCCTTCATAAGAGCCGACTACAAAAGTGCAACTCTCGGCAGGGCCCTCTACCCATTTGATCCCTATAAATGGTATCCTGTATACCAACTATGTTTATAGCGCTGTGGAATCTGTTGGTGCTCTACAAATACCTATTATTATTATTAATACTAAAGGAGACTCACTGAGACCCTTATTTTATAGTTAGGCCCGCAAGGTGGTAGCCTCTCGGGAGAAAAATTTGTATTATAGTACATTCATGAAGAAAAGAAAATGAAACTATCATACCGGAATCTACGCCGTGGAGTGTGACGAATAGTAGCATCGCCTCCGCCATGGACTTAAGAGAAGAAAGCAGGCAGTGGAGCAAAGTTCGATAACGCGGATTGCTTGAGGAGCTGTTAACATGAGTCGGGATGGTTTTGCAGAAAGACTCTCCCTGCATCTCTGGACTCTAACGTTCATCCAAGCCCTCACTGAGAGACTGACAGGACTACTTAAAACTCCTGTCCCATGTCGAAGAGTACTACCCGTCATAAGAGACAAAAATTCTGACACTTCTCTGCCAACCTCCTGGGACAAAGGCAAAGAATGACTGGGGGATGAGGGGAGTGGGAGGAGTATTTAAGCCTTTGGCTGGGGTGACTTTGCCTCCTCCTGGTGGCCAGGTTCTCCTTTCCCAAAAGTAATGAATGCAGCTGTGGACTCTTTCTATTTAAGAAGAAAAAAGGTAGTATTTGGAAATGACAGTTGCTCCTTTTTTGGCATAAACATACACACACACCTGAACTTAACAAAATAACTAATGAAAAAACAAACAAACTATTAAACACTTAAAATGATAGTTTGTTCTAATTAGTTGTAATTTTGTTAATTTCATGGTGTATATATTTGCACCAAGAAGGGGCAACTAACTTGTAAACATTTAAAGGGACAATTTAGCTAACAATTTTCTCTGCTTTAGTTTGTTCCCAATGATCCATTTTACCTTCTGGAGTGTATTAAATTATTTACATGCAGCTTGTTTACCCTTATTTCGGCATTTGAAATAGCCGATTTAAAGGGACACTGAACCTAATTTTTTTCTTTTGTGATTCAGACAGAGCATGTAATTTTAAGCAACTTTCTAATTTACTCCTATTAGCAAATGTTCTTCATTCTCTTGGTATCTTTATTTGAAAAGCAAGAATGGAAGTTTAAATGCCGGCCCATTTTGGTGAACAATCTGGGTTGTTCTTGCTGATTGATGGATACATTCATCCACCAATAAACAAGTGCTGTTCAAGGTTCTGGACTTTCTTTTTCAAATAAAGATAGCAAGAGAACAAAGAAAAATTTATAATAGGAGTAAATTAGAAAGTTGCTTAAAATTGCATGCTCTATCTGAATCACAAAAGAAAAAATGTGGGTTCAGTGTCCCTTTAAACTGTGGTCTCCCAACCTATATTGAAAGTTTCTATAATTAATTAAAGTCCAGGCTGTTGACAGTCAGGACTGATGAAACAGCCTGTGAGCTGGGAAACATGTCGCATAATTTGGGGTAAATGTTTAAGTTATAATAAGCAATATAATAAACTATATTATATTGAAAGCCGTTTTGTTTAGACATTTGATTGCCTGTCATTTTGTTATATTGTTCGAGTCTCAAAACGTGAGAGCTGCAAGTTTAAATAATCTTTTTGTACCCTGATTTCTGTGAATCCTCAGCGTGCGACTACCAGCACGACAGACTTCTGCATCACTTGTGAGTTACACCACAGGTGGGTTGGGGATTTTGTGAAGTTTTTTCCTGATACAGATACACACATGGAAGCGCATTTTCTTCATTGTTATTCAGATTCTCCTCGAGCAGCGAACTAGGGCGCTGTGAATCCCCAGTGTGCAACTGCCAGCACGACAGAGTGCTGCATTACTTGTGAGTATAATACCACAAGTGGGTTGGGGATTTTGTGGTTTTTTCCTTGCACAGATACGCACATAATAGCGCCTTGTCTTAATTGTCATTTAGATTTTTCTCACTGAAGAAGTATTGTGGAAAGAGCGGCTCCGTAAATATCCGGACCTCTGTATTTGGAGATTTTTTGGTCACGCTTATATGGTCAATTCTTTATGATATTTGGGACTATCAAACAAGATTGGTATTTTTCAGTCTTTTGTACCTATTGGTCCCCCCTATTTTCAAGGGTGGATTACCAACTTTTTTGTATGTGTGAACAAGCTACTGACTGAGCTGTTCGTTCCTAGTACAGCCTCTTTCTGTATGCAAAAAGAAAACATTACTATTGTCTTGCAAACAAAAGAGAACACATTATGATAAATATCTAGTCACACTAATTAGGACTTTTACTGAAGTCAATGGAGGCATTAAGCACTTCCATATAATCTAGGTGCTAATTTAGAGGCTATATGTGTGATTTTACTAGACTGCCATTTCATGCCCTTTGTTTGCCTCAATCCCTTTCCATAAATATGAGATCTAATTTGGCCCCCTTTTTTCGGGAAGGAAAAGTGTGAGTTGTGCGACTTTTGTTTTCATACATTTTGGCCTATGAGATGACATTCTGAGCAGGACGTGGTTGGTGATGCAGCTTCTGATTGGCTCAACGGCCATATTCTGCTCAGGAGTAGCAATGCATTGTGGCTCCCAAGCTATGTGTTTAAGACATTTGGTAGTGGTATGCATTAGTGGAAAAATAAAATCCTCAATCATACTGGAACATTTCATTTTTGCACTAGTATGCCTGTTTTAAAAGGACCTGACTAAAGTATTGCTCACAACAGCGTTATTTGGAAATATCACCCATCATTAGCTATTTTAAGATTGCATATTTAGGAAACACCACAACATTCTGTGACAATGACACTAGGTTCATAGCTACAAAGATTAAAAAACAAAAAATAAATAAATCCATACCTGTGAGTTACAATCTGAGGTAAACCATCTTATATTAGTGAACTACAGGTCAAGTGAGCTAATGAGGTTGCATGCTACATAAATTAAGTCATATTAGGAAGGCTTAAAGGGATAGTCTAGTCAAAAGTAAACTTTCATGATTCAGATAGGGCAGCAATTTTAAGCAACTTTCTAATTTACTCCTATTATCAATATTTCTTCATTCTTGTGGTATCTTTTTTTGAAGAAGCAAGAATGTAAGCATAGGACCCGGCCGTTTTTGGTTCAGCACCTGGGTAGAACTTTCTGATTTGTGTCTAAATGTAGCCACCAATCAGCAAGTGCTGAATAAAAAATGGTCTGGCTCCTAAGTTAACATTCAAATAAATATACCAAGAGAACAAGGAAAAATTGATAATAGGAGTAAATTAGAAAATTTCTTCAAATAGCTTGCTCTATCTGAATCATGACTTGAATATCCCTTTAAACTATTCTGGTACTGTTCCTCCAATTTTGTTAAGATTATAGGGGGGGGGGGGGGGACAAAAAAATAAGGCTTATGATTACAGTTGGGTTTAGAAGCAACATCTTTAGAGTTCTGCCATTTTTAACACTATTTTATGATGGAGGGGACATTACCAGTGCTCACCATGACGACAAGGAACATTGACAACATTTTTTTTAATAGTAAAGCATTTTAATACACATTTAATCTAAAAACAGCACATTTTATGTTCCAAATTGTACCTGTGGTTACAGTGACGCTGGTTATATTAACAGAGTCTGAAGTGTTCAACTGGATGGGATAGCGTAGTTGACTTATAAAATCTCTGACTTGATTCAGCAATGAGGCATTTGGAAAACTAAGTTCAATGTCCACTGTATATTCTTGGAGAACAACTGCAAAAGAAAATATTGAGAATATCTTACAACAATGTACTAAAACAATACTATATGCTATTATTGTGTTATATATTAAGGAGCTCAGATGTCATAGTTTTAAACAAATTTACTGTGATGAAACAATTTGTTTCATTGTTGCTAATTTTGAAAACGTGTTGTAGTAGTGTTAAAAGTTATAACATTTTAATTTTTAATACATTTATTTTGTTTTATATGTTAACCTCAGCAAATGGGTTAAACACAATGTTAATGCTCTGCTAGTCCAGATGAGGATAAAACCAGTGAGCAAATGAGAAGGCGGCATACATGAGTATGCTCCAATTTCCAGTTGTATCCTCATAGGGAACAAAATGGAGTTCCAGGAGTGCAACTTTGATTACGGTTAAATCTTTCAAAAGAAATAACGATTTAGTAAAAGAAGGTAAGTTGAATAAAAAATGTTCTTATGATAGAGCATTTACCATAAAACAGTTAATTAAAATATAATATGGAGTCATGATGAATAATGATTTTGTATAACTGATCCTCACATTCCCTATTTAAGAATAAATTAATAATTACATTTAATAAACCAGAGGGTCATTTTCCAACATTTGATTAGTCCCTTTAAACTGGTTAATATTTCACTTAAAAGGGCCAGTCTACATCAGCATATTTATTGTTTTATAAAAACAGAATTTATGTTTACCTGATAAATTACTTTCTCCAACGGTGTGTCCGGTCCACGGCGTCATCCTTACTTGTGGGATATTCTCTTCCCCAACAGGAAATGGCAAAGAGCCCAGCAAAGCTGGTCACATGATCCCTCCTAGGCTCCGCCTACCCCAGTCATTCGACCGACGTTAAGGAGGAATATTTGCATAGGAGAAACCATATGAAACCGTGGTGACTGTAGTTAAAGAAAATAAATTATCAGACCTGATTAAAAAACCAGGGCGGGCCGTGGACCGGACACACCGTTGGAGAAAGTAATTTATCAGGTAAACATAAATTCTGTTTTCTCCAACATAGGTGTGTCCGGTCCACGGCGTCATCCTTACTTGTGGGAACCAATACCAAAGCTTTAGGACACGGATGATGGGAGGGAGCAAATCAGGTCACCTAGATGGAAGGCACCACGGCTTGCAAAACCTTTCTCCCAAAAATAGCCTCAGAAGAAGCAAAAGTATCAAACTTGTAAAATTTGGTAAAAGTGTGCAGTGAAGACCAAGTCGCTGCCCTACATATCTGATCAACAGAAGCCTCGTTCTTGAAGGCCCATGTGGAAGCCACAGCCCTAGTGGAATGAGCTGTGATTCTTTCGGGAGGCTGCCGTCCGGCAGTCTCGTAAGCCAATCTGATGATGCTTTTAATCCAAAAAGAGAGAGAGGTAGAAGTTGCTTTTTGACCTCTCCTTTTACCGGAATAAACAACAAACAAGGAAGATGTTTATCTAAAATCCTTTGTAGCATCTAAATAGAATTTTAGAGCGCGAACAACATCCAAATTGTGCAACAAACGTTCCTTCTTCGAAACTGGTTTCGGACACAGAGAAGGTACGATAATCTCCTGGTTAATGTTTTTGTTAGAAACAACTTTTGGAAGAAAACCAGGTTTAGTACGTAAAACCACCTTATCTGCATGGAACACCAGATAAGGAGGAGAACACTGCAGAGCAGATAATTCTGAAACTCTTCTAGCAGAAGAAATTGCAACCAAAAACAAAACTTTCCAAGATAATAACTTAATATCAACGGAATGTAAGGGTTCAAACGGAACCCCCTGAAGAACTGAAAGAACTAAGTTGAGACTCCAAGGAGGAGTCAAAGGTTTGTAAACAGGCTTGATTCTAACCAGAGCCTGAACAAAGGCTTGAACATCTGGCACAGCTGCCAGCTTTTTGTGAAGTAACACAGACAAGGCAGAAATCTGTCCCTTCAGGGAACTTGCAGATAATCCTTTTTCCAATCCTTCTTGAAAGAAGGATAGAATCTTAGGAATCTTAACCTTGTCCCAAGGGAATCCTTTAGATTCACACCAACAGATATATTTTTTCCAAATTTTGTGGTAAATCTTTCTAGTTACAGGCTTTCTGGCCTGAACAAGAGTATCGATAACAGAATCTGAGAACCCTCGCTTCGATAAGATCAAGCGTTCAATCTCCAAGCAGTCAGCTGGAGTGAGACCAGATTCGGATGTTCGAACGGACCTTGAACAAGAAGGTCTCGTCTCAAAGGTATCTTCCATGGTGGAGCCGATGACATATTCACCAGATCTGCATACCAAGTCCTGCGTGGCCACGCAGGAGCTATCAAGATCACCGACGCCCTTTCCTGATTGATCCTGGCTACCAGCCTGGGGATGAGAGGAAACGGCGGGAATACATAAGCTAGTTTGAAGGTCCAAGGTGCTACTAGTGCATCCACTAGAGCCGCCTTGGGATCCCTGGATCTGGACCCGTAGCAAGGAACTTTGAAGTTCTGACGAGAGGCCATCAGATCCATGTCTGGAATGCCCCACAGTTGAGTGACTTGGGCAAAGATTTCCGGATGGAGTTCCCACTCCCCCGGATGCAATGTCTGACGACTCAGAAAATCCGCTTCCCAATTTTCCACTCCTGGGATGTGGATAGCAGACAGGTGGCAGGAGTGAGACTCCGCCCATAGAATGATTTTGGTCACTTCTTCCATCGCCAGGGAACTCCTTGTTCCCCCCTGATGGTTGATGTACGCAACAGTTGTCATGTTGTCTGATTGAAACCGTATGAACTTGGCCCTCGCTAGCTGAGGCCAAGCCTTGAGAGCATTGAATATCGCTCTCAGTTCCAGAATATTTATCGGTAGAAGAGATTCTTCCCGAGACCAAAGACCCTGAGCTTTCAGGGATCCCCAGACCGCGCCCCAGCCCATCAGACTGGCGTCGGTCGTGACAATGACCCACTCTGGTCTGCGGAAGGTCATCCCTTGTGACAGGTTGTCCAGGGACAGCCACCAACGGAGTGAGTCTCTGGTCCTCTGATTTACTTGTATCCTCGGAGACAAGTTTGTATAGTCCCCATTCCACTGACTGAGCATGCACAGTTGTAATGGTCTTAGATGAATGCGCGCAAAAGGAACTATGTCCATTGCCGCTACCATCAAACCTATCACTTCCATGCACTGCGCTATGGAAGGAAGAGGAACGGAATGAAGTATCCGACAAGAGTCTAGAAGTTTTGTTTTTCTGGCCTCTGTCAGAAAAATCCTCATTTCTAAGGAGTCTATTATTGTCCCCAAGAAGGGAACCCTTGTTGACGGAGATAGAGAACGCTTTTCCACGTTCACTTTCCATCCGTGAGATCTGAGAAAGGCCAGGACAATGTCCGTGTGAGCCTTTGCTTGAGGAAGGGACGACGCTTGAATCAGAATGTCGTCCAAGTAAGGTACTACAGCAATGCCCCTTGGTCTTAGCACAGCTAGAAGGGACCCTAGTACCTTTGTGAAAATCCTTGGAGCAGTGGCTAATCCGAAAGGAAGCGCCACGAACTGGTAATGCTTGTCCAGGAATGCGAACCTTAGGAACCGATGATGTTCCTTGTGGATAGGAATATGTAGATACGCATCCTTTAAATCCACCGTGGTCATGAATTGACCTTCCTGGATGGAAGGAAGAATTGTTCGAATGGTTTCCATTTTGAACGATGGAACCTTGAGAAACTTGTTTAAGATCTTGAGATCTAAGATTGGTCTGAACGTTCCCTCTTTTTTGGGAACTATGAACAGATTGGAGTAGAACCCCATCCCTTGTTCTCCTAATGGAACAGGATGAATCACTCCCATTTTTAACAGGTCTTCTACACAACGTAAGAATGCCTGTCTTTTTATGTGGTCTGAAGACAACTGAGACCTGTGGAACCTCCCCCTTGGGGGAAGCCCCTTGAATTCCAGAAGATAACCTTGGGAGACTATTTCTAGCGCCCAAGGATCCAGAACATCTCTTGCCCAAGCCCGAGCGAAGAGAGAGAGTCTGCCCCCCACCAGATCCGGTCCCGGATCGGGGGCCAACATTTCATGCCGTCTTGGTAGCAGTGGCAGGTTTCTTGGCCTGCTTTCCCTTGTTCCAGCCTTGCATTGGTCTCCAAGCTGGCTTGGCTTGAGAAGTATTACCCTCTTGCTTAGAGGACGTAGCACTTTGGGCTGGTCCGTTTCTACGAAAGGGACGAAAATTAGGTTTATTTTTGGCCTTGAAAGGCCGATCCTGAGGAAGGGCATGGCCCTTACCCCCAGTGATATCAGAGATAATCTCTTTCAAGTCAGGGCCAAACAGCGTTTTCCCCTTGAAAGGAATGTTAAGTAGCTTGTTCTTGGAAGACGCATCAGCTGACCAAGATTTCAACCAAAGCGCTCTGCGCGCCACAATAGCAAACCCAGAATTCTTAGCCGCTAACCTAGCCAATTGCAAAGTGGCGTCTAGGGTGAAAGAATTAGCCAATTTGAGAGCATTGATTCTGTCCATAATCTCCTCATAAGGAGGAGAATCACTATCGACCGCCTTTACCAGCTCATCGAACCAGAAACACGCGGCTGTAGTGACAGGGACAATGCATGAAATTGGTTGTAGAAGGTAACCCTGCTGAACAAACATCTTTTTAAGTAAACCTTCTAATTTTTTATCCATAGGATCTTTGAAAGCACAACTATCTTCTATGGGTATAGTGGTGCGTTTGTTTAAAGTGGAAACCGCTCCCTCGACCTTGGGGACTGTCTGCCATAAGTCCTTTCTGGGGTCGACCATAGGAAACAATTTTTTAAATATGGGGGGAGGGACGAAAGGAATACCGGGCCTTTCCCATTCTTTATTTACAATGTCCGCCACCCGCTTGGGTATAGGAAAAGCTTCGGGGGGCCCCGGGACCTCTAGGAACTTGTCCATTTTACATAGTTTCTCTGGGATGACCAACTTGTCACAATCATCCAGAGTGGATAATACCTCCTTAAGCAGAATGCGGAGATGTTCCAACTTAAATTTAAACGTAATCACATCAGGTTCAGCTTGTTGAGAAATGTTCCCTGAATCAGTAATTTCTCCCTCAGACAAAACCTCCCTGGCCCCATCAGACTGGTTTAGGGGCCCTTCAGAACCATTATTATCAGCGTCGTCATGCTCTTCAGTATCTAAAACAGAGCAGTCGCGCTTACGCTGATAAGTGTGCATTTTGGCTAAAATGTTTTTGACAGAATTATCCATTACAGCCGTTAATTGTTGCATAGTAAGGAGTATTGGCGCGCTAGATGTACTAGGGGCCTCCTGAGTGGGCAAGACTCGTGTAGACGAAGGAGGGAATGATGCAGTACCATGCTTACTCCCCTCACTTGAGGAATCATCTTGGGCATCATTGTCATTGTCACATAAATCACATTTATTTAAATGAGAAGGAACTCTGGCTTCCCCACATTCAGAACACAGTCTGGTAGTTCAGACATGTTAAACAGGCATAAACTTGATAACAAAGTACAAAAAACGTTTTAAAATAAAACCGTTACTGTCACTTTAAATTTTAAACTGAACACACTTTATTACTGCAATTGCGAAAAAATATGAAGGAATTGCTCAAAATTCACCAAAATTTCACCACAGTGTCTTAAAGCCTTAAAAGTATTGCACCCCAAATTTGGAAGCTTTAACCCTTAAAATAACGGAACCGGAGCCGTTTTTAACTTTAACCCCTTTACAGTCCCTGGTGTCTGCTTTGCTGAGACCCAACCAAGCCCAAAGGGGAATACGATACCAAATGACGCCTTCAGAAAGTCTTTTCTATGTATCAGAGCTCCTCACACATGCGACTGCATGTCATGCCTCTCAAAAACAAGTGCGCAACACCGGCGCGAAAATGAGGCTCTGCCTATGATTTGTGAAAGCCCCTAAAGAGAAAGGTGTCTAAAAAAGTGCCTGCCGATATAAACTTATCAAAATACCCAGATTAAATGATTCCTCAAGGCTAAATATGTGTTAATAATGAATCGATTTAGCCCAGAAAAAGTCTACAGTCTTAATAAGCCCTTGTGAAGCCCTTATTTACAATCTTAATAAACATGGCTTACCGGATCCCATAGGGAAAATGACAGCTTCCAGCATTACATCGTCTTGTTAGAATGTGTCATACCTCAAGCAGCAAGAGACTGCTCACTGTTCCCCCAACTGAAGTTAATTCCTCTCAACAGTCCTGTGTGGAACAGCCATGGATTTTAGTAACGGTTGCTAAAATCATTTTCCTCATACAAACAGAAATCTTCATCTCTTTTCTGTTTCTGAGTAAATAGTACATACCAGCACTATTTTAAAATAACAAACTCTTGATTGAATAATAAAAACTACAGTTAAACACTAAAAAACTCTAAGCCATCTCCGTGGAGATGTTGCCTGTACAACGGCAAAGAGAATGACTGGGGTAGGCGGAGCCTAGGAGGGATCATGTGACCAGCTTTGCTGGGCTCTTTGCCATTTCCTGTTGGGGAAGAGAATATCCCACAAGTAAGGATGACGCCGTGGACCGGACACACCTATGTTGGAGAAATAGATAATCACTTTATTATCTATTCCCTAGTTTTGCACAACCAACGCAGTTATAATAATATACTTTTTACATCTGTGATTATCTTGTATCTAAGCCTCTGCAAACGGCCCCCTTATTTCAGTTATTTTGACAGACTTGCATTTTAGCCAATCAGTGTGGGCTCCTAGGAACTCCACGTGCGTGAGCACAGTGTTATCTATATGAAACACATGAACTAACACCCTCTAGTGGTGCAAAAACTGTCAAAATGCCCTGAGCTAAGAGGCAGCCTTCAAGGGCTTAGAAATTAGCATATGAACCTCCTAGATTTAGCTTTCAACTAAGAATACCAAGCGAACAAAGCAAAATTGGTGATAGAAGTAAATTGGAAAATTGTTTAAAATTACATTCGCTATCTGAATCATGAAAGTTTATTTTGGACTAGACTGTCCCTTTAAGGGACACTAAAAAGTCAAATTTAAAGTTTCATGATTCAAATAGAGCATGCAATTTTTTTTTTTTTTATTAAAAAGCCACCTTTTTCTTTTTGCTAGGGGTAAGCCTTTTCATTTTCCATACTTTAAGGAGATAGTTCTTTAATATATAGAAAAATTAGGTATTTAATCATTGTTTGTGCACACAACAGTCTAATTTGACATTGTCTGGTCAGCCTATTAGGCTTCTTTGTTCTATGTAATATGATTCTAGGTTGACATGAGTATTGCTTTTATTATAAAAAGGAACATGAAATAGCATGCAATTTTAAACAATTTTCCAATTTACTATATATTATCTAATTGATTCATTCTCTTGACATCCTTTGTTGAAAAGCATATCTAAATATCCATAGCTGCTGATTGTTAGCTGCATATAGATGCCTCGTATGATTGGCTTACCCATGTACATTGCTATTTCTTCAACAAAGGATATCTAAAGAATGAAGCAAATTAGGTAATAGAAGTAGATTGGAATGTTGTTTAAAATTGTATTCTCTACCTTAATCATGAAAGAAAAAAATGTGGGTTTCATGTTCCTTTATAATAAAAATCAATACACAACACACTCATGGCAACTCAGAACTATATTACATACAACAAAGAAGCCTAAAAGGCTGGCCAGACAATGTCAAATTAAATAGACTGTTGTGTGCACAAACAATGATTAAATACCTAATTTTTCAATATAATAAAGAACTACCTCCTTAAAGTATAATGGTATGAAAAAGGCTTACCCCAGCAAAAAGAAAAAAGGTGGCCACTTGTAGACCACGTAAAATATAAATATGAAGTAGGGGTGTAATGGTATAGGGCAGAAAATACCCCCTATTATTAGATATCTAAACATGCACAAGAAAAAATAGAAATCCCCAAATTAAAAAGTAGAAGCCTCTCTTGGGCCACATAATAAAATTATTTTACCGTATAGCGGAAGTTGCAAGGGGGGTTGAACAAATAAGGGACACTCGGACCCTGAAAATATATCAAAAAAGTAAGGCCATTCTTAGATCCTTAAATATACAATTTAAACTAAATGTCTGAACATACCAACACTATATATATATATATATATATATATATATATATATATATATATATATATATATATATATATATCAAAGAAAAATTATTAAAATTCAATCTAAAGAAATATAAAATGATTAAACATTGAAAAGGAATATAAAATGATTAAACATCAAATCTAAAGAAATATATCTATGAGTGGATGAGGATAAGTCTCAAAAGTTTTATGGGAAAAACATAAAAAAAAGAAAAGAGGCTATCTCAAACAATCAATTAATAGCATAACTATAGATAATTGCAAAATGGATAGTAAATTATTGCCCAATAGTTAAGACTTTCATATATTACCCCACTCCTATTCTCAAGTCTGACAGTTTGTGACTTTTAGGCTGGCACGATTGTTGAAGACAGTAAAAGCAAGTGTGTCCATGCCGACAGATGGGCGTGGTGCGGGCGGGTGAGTGAAAGGAATATGAAAAAACAGGATTTATGTTTACCTGATAAATTTCTCTTTCTCCTACGGTGTGTCCGGTCCACGGCTTCATCCTTACTTGTGGGAATATTCTCTTCCCTAACAGGAAATGGCAAAGAGAGCACAGCAAAAGCTGCCCATATAGCTCCCCCTCTGGCTCCGCCCCCAGTCATTCGACCGACGGTTAGGAGAAAAAGGAGAAACTATAGGGTGCTGTGGTGACTGTAGTGTATGGAATAAAACATTTTCAAACCTGACTAAAAGCCAGGGCGGGAAATTTATCAGGTAAACATAAATTCTGTTTTCTCCTACATTGGTGTGTCCGGTCCACGGCTTCATCCTTACTTGTGGGAACCAATACCAAAGCTTTAGGACACGGATGAAGGGAGGGAGCAAGTCAGGTTACCTAAACGGAAGGCACCACGGCTTGCAAAACCTTTCTCCCAAAAACAGCCTCCGAAGAAGCATAAGTATCGAATTTGTAAAATTTGGCAAAAGTATGCAGAGAAGACCAAGTCGCTGCCTTACAGATCTGATCAACAGAAGCCTCGTTCTTGAAGGCCCATGTGGAAGCCACAGCTCTAGTAGAGTGAGCTAAAATTCGTTTAGGGGGCTGCCGTCCGGCAGTCTCATAAGCCAATCGGATGATGCTTTTCAGCCAAAAAGACAGAGAGGTAGCAGTAGCTTTCTGCCCTCTCCTCTTACCAGAATAAACGACAAACAAAGATGATGTTTGTCTGAAATCCTTTGTTGCTTCTAAATAGAATTTCAAGTCTTTAACCCCTTAAATGAGCAAACCGGAGCTAATTGTTCAATTTACCAGTTTTAACTAACTACAGTCCCTGCCACAGCCTTTGCTGCGGCTTTACCTTCCTTGGGGGTTATTCACCACAGAAATAAGCCTTCTAGAAATCGTTTTTATGGCCACAGGACCCTCTCACATGAAGCTGCATGCACTGCTTCCATAAGTAACTGCGCAACTAAGGCGCGAAAATGAGGCCTCCTCCCTCTGCATACCAGAGTGAAGGAAGAAAATGGCTTACCGATCCCATAAGGGAAATGACAGTCTTCTAGCATTACTATGTCTTGTTAGAAAAGAGACTAGTCATACCTGGAGCAGTAAAGTCTGCAAACTGTTCCCCCCAACTGAAGTTCTCTGGTTTCAACAGTCCTGCGTGGGAACAGCAATGGATTTTAGTTACTGTTGCTAAAATCATACTCCTCTTTAAACAGAACTCTTCATCACTTTCTGTTATAGAGTAAATAGTACAAACCAGCACTATTTTAAAATAACAAACTCTTGATAGAAGAAATAAAAACTACAACTAAACACCACATACTCTTTACCATCCCCGTGGAGATGCTACTTGTTCAGAGCGGCAAAGAGAATGACTGGGGGGCGGAGCCAGAGGGGGAGCTATATGGGCAGCTTTTGCTGTGCTCTCTTTGCCATTTCCTGTTAGGGAAGAGAATATTCCCACAAGTAAGGATGAAGCCGTGGACCGAACACACCAATGTAGGAGAAATCCATTACATTTTACGGATTTACCAGCTGGAAGCCACCACTTATGACGTGATTCCAAAAGTAGGTCGGTCAAAAAATCTTCAGTGTAAACACTAGGCCCACCATTTTTAATGCCATGCCCCACACAGAAATGTATTGGAACAATACCATCATGACTAGGCACTGAACTCAACGAGACATCTTCCATCGAACAAAGAGGGGCCTCCATAGATGCTTTAACATTTCCGATCTAGGCACAGGCCCTCAGCATCACAAGCAAACTCTACATCGCAAAAGCCCATAATTCCACTACACACTGGGCGCTCCAATGTCTTATTTAATAAAGGCTGAGGTGTAGATTCCTAAAAGGTGACAATTAGCAGTCTTTCCAACTTCAGGAAGTGATCGTCTAGGACAGTGATGAATAACCTTGGCACTTCTGATGTTTTGGGACTACATTTCCTATGATGCTCAACTAGACAGCACAGTGCCTAAGCATCATGGGAAATGTAGTTTCACAACATCTGGGGTGCTAAGGTTAGCAGTCCCTGGTCTAGGATCTTCAATATTTTTGCTTCCCACTCAACAGTCGCAGTTTTCCTTTCTTCTATCTTAATTTAATATGTTATTGATATGTAAGTAGTAGTATTCTCAATTATAGTGCGGTTAACTTCACTAACCCAGTTTCCTGGGGGGCAACTCAGACAGCCAATCACTCGGTGTGGTGTGGGCCTCTAGGCCTTCTGTCGCTGTGCAGCTAAGCTGAACAACCTAGGTAGGGTCTGCTGTCAAATCTAAAATCTTCTCAGGATTTTCCAACATATGTCACATGATACAGTGCTGAGAAGTTGAAAATGTCTGAGTAAGTACTATTATATTTTATTTTTATTTGTGGATTATGCAATACCACTATATTACTATACTTAATGATCTTTTAGTATTTAAAAAAAATATATATAAAAAGATGTGTTGTCTAAAAAAATTTTTCCCAATAAAAAAAAACTTATTAGATAAATAAATGTCTATTAAAAAAATATGTATATTTACTGCCTTAAAAAAAAAAAAAAAAAAAAAAAAAAAAGTGTCTTAGATAATCTGAATCTCTTACATTGTATATTTTAGTATAGAACATACAGGAAATATCTAGACGACTAGTCTGGTACTATAGATAAGAAAGTGTTTATAGAGCTAAATATGAAATAATAATAAAAAAAAACAACACACACAAAAAGGGAAAAGTTCATTGTACAAAGTCCTGGGAAACCAGACGCATTCACTTTGTAAATAATAAGGGCTAGATCTCAAGCCAGTAGATATAATCACTCTTTACAGAATCAATATCAACACACACATTATATTCCCCCTTTCACTCTCTAAACCATACGGACAACAAGATAGTGCATTTCAGTGGAAGCACTAAGAACATTTTACACATCACAATCAAATTTTTTTTAAAAAGATTTTAATTTCTAACCTAAGGATTTTTCTTGAGTTAAAGGAAAGAAATGTTAAATATTACTCTGATGATTAGAACATACTTCCAATAGTAATTTTATGATAATATTTCCACACAGTTTTCTTTGAAATGGTAACAGTAATGTTCAGTGCAGTCACAAAAAAAAAAAAAAAAAAGCTTTCTTATCAGATTTGAAAATAAAAGGGGTTTTAAATCACTAATGTTTGCTTGTTGTGGTTAGGGGTTACTTAGGAAATATCTGCCTCTGGGGCTAGTAGTACTGAATTGGTTGCAAACACTGGTATGATTTTCAAAAAAGGTACCAAGAAAAAAAAAAAAAAAAAAAGTACATTTTATAATTGAAGTATATTGAAAACCCTTAAAATTGCATGCACGTTTAATTTTGGCATGTATGTCCCTTTAAAAGGGACACTTGACACATTTCATGCACCTCCCTCTAATCATGGGTGCTTCCATAATGAAACCTAGGTTACACTGCACATGGCAGCACCCATAACTAGAGGGCCAGATTACAAGAGGAGCACTAAACATGTCACTATCTTGAAAGAGATATTTGCGCTCCACTGAGTAATACCAGCGCACGCTAATGTGTGCTGGTATTACAAGTTGACAGCAATGCAAACACAAGCTCATGTTCGCTTTGCTGGGAGGCGTGCTCCCGAGAGCGCACTTTCATAGTTTCCAATGAGAGCCTTGTTCTGATGCTGTCAGACGGCACAGAACCTAAGCACAGCGAAGAGGGTAGGTCACGCAAGAATGGCAGCAATTTAAATATATATGTAAATGATTATATACATATATATTTATGTGTTAATATGTGTATATACACATATCTATATAAGCACATACATTTACTGGGAACACAGTTCCCATAAACAGAAATAAAAATGCACTGAAAAGTGCCTTTACATTGCGAACACCCCACTCCCGCCAACTTTACCCCCAAAAATTGCTTAGTGCAGTTATTTTATAAAAATGCTACAATTTTATTTTTTAATAAGATACACACCACTGTATTTTGGGGGCATTTGGGTCACATTTATAAAATTAACCCAAGATTTTATAAGCGCTAATTGCTACCGCAAGCTCGCACCTGTAATGGCTGGTTATTTATCAAGCGCAATAAATAAGCGCTCCACTTGTAATCCAACCCTTAGTGTTTAATATTCCTTTAAAAGCATGAGAATAAATTGTAAAGGTGAATGTGAAGCATTTTGTTGTTATGCCACTAGAGGGTGCTGCAGAATAATTTATAGCAATGTTTTCTCCAACTGTTAATATTGTGTTCAGTTTTATTATTATTCTTTATTTATAAAGAACCAACAGATTCCGCAGCGCTGTCCATGGGTAACAAAGATAAATGGACAGTACAATATGAGACACCAGACACAATTTAACAAACAAATACAGGGGGGAATTGGGGGCCCAGGTGCCGTGGGAGCTTACCATGTAGATGGGAAGGAGGGTGAGCAACAGGAGGCGGGGACTATAAAGATGAGAATGATGTTAGTGTGGAGTTAGATGAGGACAACTATTAAGCAAGTGGAATTCATTTGTTAGTGAGTTGGTTGATAAGCTTATTTGAACAAGAAGGTCTTTAGGGAGCATTTAAAGGAGGAGAGGTTGGGGGAAAGTCTGACAGCTCAAAGAAGTGCGTTCCAGAGGGTTGGTCTCACACGAGAGAAGACCTGTAGTCTAGCATGAGAGGAGGTGATGGTAGAAGACGCAAGGAGCAGATCATTGTTGGATCTTAGGGGACTGGAGTATATTTGTTGATGAGTGAGGACAGGTGGGGGGGGCTGCATTGGTAAGGGCTTTGTAGGTCAGAGTGAGAATTTTGACTTTAATTCTGCAGTAAATGGGGAGCCAGTGAAGGGACTCACAAAGGGGTGCAGCAGATATAGAGCGTCGGGAGAGGTGGATTAACCTAGCAGAGGCATTTAGATAGATTGAAGGGGGAGAGAGGAAGGCCAGTTAGTAGGTTATTACAGTAGTCAAGCAGGGAAATTACTAGGGAATGGATTAGCTGTTTAGTACTTTCAGCACTCAGAAAAGGATGAATTTTGGAGATCAACGCAACAAGGGTAATAAACCCAATAGGGGGCGCTAACACATATAGAAAATACCAACACAGCGATGTATATCAAAAATATATCAACAATACCACAAAATTAATATACAATCACCCATGGATATCAAGTCTTTAATGAGGGTGATAAAATGGGTATAGTCCAGTATATCAATCCAATAAATCTGTAGGCAGCACTCAATCTTCACCATCCAAAGGTCAGCAAATCTAGAAATAAAGCACAAGGAAAGAGGCGCCGTATGTGTGAATCTGTAACAACCAACATAAAAAATAGAACAAGTGCAGGGTACTCACAATGTGGAGCGGCACTCAATTGTGCCTGTGGGTGCGGACGTTTACACCGAGAAACGTGTTGCATGCTATATAATCACACTGCATGAGTGATATATGTATTTTATAATTGTTTTTACTTTTATTAAATTCGTTTTTAATCATATATCCTCATTGCTGACTATTATTATCTGAGCTACCTGTCGATTCCTCTGCTGTGGAGTATCCTGTAATTTGCCCTGTACAGCTAGCTGGTTTGCTGTGATAACCAGCCTGCCTCTATTGGCACATTGGAGTGCCGCTAAAGAATGTGAGTACCTAGTACTTGTCAAACAATTGGGTGATTACAGATTCACACAGTCCGTGCGCCTTTCTGTCCTTTTGTACCTAGCTCCAGATTCCCATACCACTGGACTATTTGCCAGCATCCTGGTGAAGTACCTGCAGACTCCTCACTTTGGGATATCCTGTTAGTGCCTTGTACAGCTAGCTGGTTTGCTGTGAATACCAGTCCGCACCCACAGGCACAATTGAGTGCCGCTCCACATTGTGAGTACCCTGCACTTGTTCTATTTTTGATGTTGGTCGTTACAGATTCACACATACAGCGCCTCTTTCCTTGTGCTTTATTTCTGAATTTTGGAGATATTGCATAGGTGGTTGCGACAGGTTGAAGATAGCAATTGGATGCGGGGTATGAAGGACAGATTGGAGTCAAGTGTAACTTCTAGGCCGCAGACTTGGGGTGATGGGGAGATAGTGGTGTCGCCAACAGCGATAGTAAAGTTAGAAACTTGAGTAGAATTAGATGTGGGGGATTAGAAGAAGCTCAGTTGATGTTTAGGTGGTAAATGGCCATCCAGGAAGAAATGAAAGATAAGCAGTCGCTGATGTGGGAAAGGACAGAAGGAAAGAGTGCAGGGGTGGATAGGTAGATCTGAGTATCATCAGCATAGAGGTGATAGTTGAAGCCATAGCTACTGATAAGTTTACCCAGTGAGGAAGCATAGATAAAGAGTAGAGGGCGTAGAACAGAGCCTTGAGGTATTCCAACAGACAGAGGCAATGAAGAGGAGTCGCTGCCAGCAAATGAGACAGAAAAGGACATATTAACGAGATAAGAGTGGATCCAGGAGAGGGCAATGTCACAGAGCCCAAGGGAGCTGAGAGTCTATAGGAGGAGGGAATGGTCAACAGTGTCAAAGTCAGCAGACAGGTCAAGTAAGATAAGTATAGAGTAGTGGCCATTGTTTTTAGCAGAAAGAAGATCGTTAGTAACCTTGGTGAGGGCAGTCTCAGTTGAGTGTTGGGGACGGAAGCCAGATTGCAGGGGGTCAAGCAATGAGTTGGAGGACAGGAAGTGGGTTAGGCGATCAAAAACTAGTTATTCAAGGACTTTTGAAGCTAGCGGAAGCAGTTATATGGGGCGGTAGTTTGCAGGAGAATTGGGGTCGAGAGAGGGTTTTTTGAGGATGGGGGTGACCTTTGCATGTTTGAAAGAAGATGGAAATGAACCAGTAGTAAGGGATCGGTTGAATATGTGAGTAAGAGCTGGAGTGAGGGTAGAAGACAGAGAAGGTATTAGATGTGAAGGGATAGGGTCAAGTGGGCAGGTAGCGAGGTGTGAGGAAGACATTAGGGAACTCACTTCATTCTCAGTGGTTCGGGGGGGGGGAAGGTACTGAGAGTGGTGGAGGGGGTGACTGGGGGCGAAGACAGAAGGTTGCAGTCTTCTGGTGGAATGTTACTTCGGATGGTAAGTGTTTTGTTGAAAAAGTAGTCTGCCAAGTCTTGAGCAAGGCAGATGAAGGGGGTGGTGCAGGTGGATAGAGGAGAGTGTTGAAACTGGAGAAGAGACACTTAGGGTTTGAGGTGTGAGAAGATATAAGAGAAGAGAAGAAGTTTTGCTTGGCTAAGTGAAGGGCAGAGCTGTAAGAATAAAGAATGAACTTATAGTGGAGGAAGTCGGGTTCAGAGGGGTATTTCCTCCAGGCACATTCAGCAGCACGGTAACATTTTTCTAGGTAGCGCGTTTGCTGAGAGTGCCAGGGCTGGAGCGGACGACGTGGGGTTTTGTGAATTTGTGGAGGAACAAGGGTGTAGAGTGTAGAGGGGAGAGTATTGTTATAGTGGTTTGTAGCAAGGTCAGGGCAGGATACTGTGGAAGTGTGGGGGAGGTGTTTTTGAATAAGGTTGGAAAGTTGGAGAGGATCCACAGTGTGCAGATTTCTACAGGTGTGGGGGCGAGAAATAGGTTTAGCATGTACATTGAGATTATAGGTGAGCAGATGGTGGTCTGAGATTGGAAATGGGTGACAGGTGACATCAGAAAGGGAGCAGAGGTAGGAGAATACAAGATCGATAGAGTGTCCGTCGTGGTGAGTAGGGAATAGGGTGGATTGTGATAGACCAAAGGAGTTTGTGAGTGAGAGAAGTTTAGAGGCAGCAAGGGCAGATGGGTTATCAATGGGGATGTTGATGTCCCCTAGGATTAGAGCAGGTGTATTTTGTAGAGAGAAAGTGAGAAAGCCAGGCAGCAAAGATGTCAAGGAATTGGGAGGTTGGTCCAGGGGAGCGATAGATAACTGCCACTCTGAGGGAGAGGGGGGAGAACAGGCGGATGCAGTGAACTTCAAAGGAGGAGAAGGAAAGAGATGGATGAGGATGCAGGTGCTGATAGGAGCAGGAGAGTGAGATTCAAACACCGTCACCATGTCTCTCACCTGGCCTAGGTGTGTGGCTAAAATGGAGACCGCCGTGCGTGAGGGCAGCAATGAAAGAAGTGTCATAAGAAGATAGCCAGGTTTCAGTAATTGCTAGAAGATTGATTTTGATGTAATACATATTTAGGTCTCAAGAAACTGCAAACATTTTAGCACAATGACTATGATCAGAAACTAGGTGTAATTGTTTGCAACATAATGGTTTTATGTAGCAGTATTGTAAAAAAAAAAAAAGTGAGATTTAGCCCCACATTTGCAACAGGCTGCAAGCTTGTTATCAGTTTTACTCTAGCAGTGATAATATGTTCGCAAATGTGTAAATGTTTCTAATTTGATTTAAAATACACTGCTGTAAACTTCCAATACCTCTTAGCTCAATTGTGTGCACAGTACTATCAATGTTAATCATGGTATGTAACAAGGTATCTGCCTTTACTTACAATAAAACAAGGGCCCTAGCTGATTTTTTACTCATTTAATATAGTACAGCAGTATGTCCACTGCAAGCAAAGGAAACACTTCCTGCTTGAACTTCTTATCCAAATACTTTTAAACACTTTAGTCCCATTAGTTGTGTAATTATGCACTATAGCACTAGGCTGCAATAAAGACATTTATTAAAGGGACACTGAACCCAAATTTTTTTTCTATCGTGATTCAGATAGAGCATGCAATTTTAAGCAACTTTCTAATTTACTCCTATTATCAAATTATTTTCATTCTCTTGGTATCTTTATTTGAAAAGCAAGAATGTAAGTTTAGATGCCGGCCCATTTTTGGTGAACACACTGTGTTGTTCTTGCTGATTGGTGGGTAAATTCACCTACCAATAAACAAGTGCTTTCCATGGTTCTGAACCAAAAAAATAGCTTAGATGCCTTATTTTTTCAAATAAAGAAAGCAAGAGAACAAAGAAAAATTGATAATAGGAGTAAATTAGAAAGTTGCTTAAAATTGCATGCTCTATCTGAATCATGAAAGAAAAATAATTGGGTTCAGTGTCCCTTTAATTCATCTGCACAATGTAAACCTGAAAACATCAAATGTAGAGAAATCCTATGATTAGTCCTGCAGTTTGCCAGTTTGCCTTTATTATTCTTATGCTGAAATAAAAAAAACTGAGGGAAAAACGTACAATTGTGTGAATGTTTTAGTCAGTGCCTGCAGTGAATCATTAATGAAAGGTTGCTATTTGCTAACAGGGGTTTAAGCACTCCTTATCGCCTTGTGGTGCACACAGAGAGGTGAACATTGTGATGTAGGAGTATCTATATAGTCATTCCTGGGGGAGAACCTCGTAACAGGAAGATGCCAATACCAACACAGTGAAGAACACAAAATGAGGATACATCACTTTTTTTAAAGCTTAAAAGTATATGAAACCCAAATGTTTTTCTTTAATTATTCAGCTTTTTAATTTATTACATTATAATGTTTCTTCATTCTATTGGTAACTTTTGTTGAAAAGCAGGAATGTATGCTTAGGAGCCTGCCCCTTTCTAAAACACTATATGGCAGTAAGTTTGCAAGAATGTTAGCCATTTGAGAGCAATAGATGACAGTCCTATTCCCTGCCATTTAGTGCTCCAGATGCCTACCAAGGTATCTATTTAACTAAGAAGCTAATTTTATATTAAAAGTAAATTGGAAACTTTTTTTTTTTTTTAATTGTATGGTCTTTCTAAATCGCTAAAGAAAAAATATTGGGTTTTATATCTCTTTAAATATCCTTGCACTGCATAACTATCGGCTCAGGGCCACCATTAGCAATTAGGGCTGCCCTCTTGTGCTCTTGCAAGAGGATAACATTCTTGCAAAATTGCTGCCACATAGTGCTCCAGAAATGGGGCGGCTCCTAAGCATACATCCCTGCTTTTCAACAAAAGATACTAAAAGAACAAAGAAAAAAAAATGATAATAGAAATGAATTAGAAAGTTATTTAAAATTGTATGTTCTATATGAATCACACAAGAACATGTTTCGGATTTCATATCCCTTTAATATTAAACTAGTCTGGTGCATGCCCATTACCACTGTCCTTTGAATGAATATATAAATAAACGGTACCACTTAGATACACTGCTTACTATAGTAGCTGACTATTTAAAAACGTAACAAGAATGCTAAACACTTGCAGATCTTCCAGTAAAACTAAGCACTATTTTGCCAAAGACATTCAGAACAGATAGCAGTAACCATTATCCAGTGGTGTAAAAAACAAAACCGTACTTGCAGAGACTATGTCAGACAAACAAGCAGAAGTCTGAACATGCCGCGTTTATTTAGGATATAATATTTTATTTCTTATTAATGTTATGAAATCACAAACATTGAATAAAAAAAAAACACAATGCACTGCAATAGGATCACCTGACGTGGAAATATTGCTGCAAGTCCTCACCCTGTGCAGATATTGTATACAATTACTTTTTTAATGCCAATGTACCAGAGTCATTAAAGGGACACTAAAGTCAAAATTACAGTGTATATGCATATGAATCTGTAATTGGGTGATGGCTGTCACATGATACAGGGGCGCAAATTTAAGTTTTTAAAATTTGTCCGAAAAAAAACTGCTGCTCATTTAAAATTTAGACTAAGTGCTAGTAAATTTGCTTTTTATTGTGCAATTCTACAGTATTGAATGGTCCTTTATGGGTTGACGCTGCTAGGGTGCCTGCCTGTCTGCGCTCTGCTGAATTCCAACATTATACTTGGAGATAAAATATATATATATATATATATATATATATATATATATATATATATATATATATATATATATATAAAAAAGAGTCATTTTTATTGAACAATAATAAGTTCCAAAACAGAAACAGGAAATACACAAATCATATGCAAATATGTTCTCAATAAGACAAGAGAAACTGTTACAATAATACGCAAAAAAAAGGGTCTAACCCATCCACTTCCCAGCACTACTCAATTTAATGTATAGCAGAGCAGAGAAAAGAGACCGGTAGGAAA
The DNA here is from genome assembly GCF_027579735.1 of Bombina bombina. Classification (NCBI taxonomy): domain Eukaryota; kingdom Metazoa; phylum Chordata; class Amphibia; order Anura; family Bombinatoridae; genus Bombina; species Bombina bombina. The sequence goes on from NC_069502.1 coordinate 116,660,092, forward strand.
GAACAAAAGCAGGGTCTATAGAGGTGCAAATATAAACTTCCGCCAAAATAGATAAAACAAAAAAGGTGGTGATAATTTATCAGGTAAGCATAACTTTTGTTTTCTGTTTTCTTTCATAAGAGGATGAGAGTCCACAGGGCCTTGACTTGTGGGACAAAATAAGGCAGTTCCCATTTGCTGGACACTGTGGTCTGAAGGACTTTCCTGCCAAAAACTGCTTCCAAAGAAGCAAAAACATCTAAACGGTACAATTTGGAAAAAGTATGTAGAGAGGACCCTGTTGCAAATCTGTTCCAATGATGTGTCATTCTTGAAAGCCCATGAAGTGGCAACTGATCTAGTGGAATGAGCTGTGATACACTTTGGGGGAGACTTTTCTGCCACCAAGTAAGCTTTGTGAATTACCTGTTTGAGCCAGGAAGCTAAAACTACTGCAGAAGCCTTCTGAACCTTACGAGAATCAGAATGATTAACAAATAAAATTAGCACTTAGTATGAAACCCTTAGTAGCCTGAAAACTTTAATGTTCTAACATCATCAAGGTTCTAGAGAAGCCTCTTTGGAATTATACGGCTCTGGACACAAAGAAGAAACAACAATTTCTTGGTTTATATTTTCTGAAGAAAAAAACCACAGCCTTGTCCTTGTGAGACACAAGAAAATGAGATTCACAAGACAAGGCAGATAATTCAGAAACTATTCTAGCAACAACTCTTCCAGGACAGAAGTTTTATGTCAATGCTGTGCATAGGCTCAAAGGGAGGACTTTGATAACTTAATTTAAATTCTATGAAGTAGAAAAAAAGGTCTTAGAACTGGCCTAATTCTCACTAATGCTTGAACAAATGTTTAATCAGGAAGCCTAGCAAAATTCTTATGCAAAAGACCGGATCAGGCTGAAATTTGACCCTTTAAAAGAACTTGCCGATAGACCTTTGTCTAATCCATCTTGAAAAAAACTGAAGTAATCTTGGAATCCTAAAGAAATGCCAATTAAAAGCTCATTAAAAGCTTACTGTCTTTCTAACTTGTAATAGAGCATCAATGACAGCATCTGAAAAACCTCTATGTTTCAGAATTAGTCATTCAACCTCCATGCCGTCAAACTTAGAGATCTTGGTAAAACAGAAAACCTTGGGACAATAGGTTCTTCCTCTGAAGAAGAAGAAGCAGCCAAGGCAGAAAACTGGACATCTGAATCAAGTTTGCATACCAAGTTCTGCGGGACCAAGCTGGAGCTATTAGAATGACTGACGGAGACTCTGTTTTGATACAAGCAATTATTCTTGGAAGAACAAAAAAGGAGTAAACAGGTAGGCTAGACACTAAGGCATCTATCCTCTGAGCTTTGGGGTCCTTGGGTCTGGCACAATATATTGGCAGCTTGTGGTTTAAGTGAGGTTAGGTTCTGGCCACTAGCCGACCTAAAGTCTGGTGATGGAGAGACCATTTTCCTGGATGAAAGGACTGGTGTGAATTGCTGATAGAATGCATTGATTCTGTTCTGTCCAAACTAGAATTTCGGAAACTTCTAGCATAGCCAGATGACTCCCTGGTGGTTGATGTATGCCACAGCTGTGTCATTATCTGACTGAAAGCGGATATATTTTTCCTTCTTCAGAAGAGGTCATGACTAAAGAGCTTGAAGAATCACACTAAGTTCTAAGATGTTGATAGGTAACCTAACCTCCTGAGGGGACCAAACTGCTTGGGCTCTTGGGAAATCCAAGAATATGCCCCATCTCAAGTGATTGGCATCTGTGCTCATCACAGCACATGTAGGCCAAAGGAAAGATGCCCCAAGGATCAAAGAAGGATTTTCTATCCACCATGATAAAGATAGTCTTACTGATGAATCTAGAACAATCTGTTAATCCAACTGAAGCTGATACTTTTTCCACTGCCTGAGCATAGATAGCTGGACCTAAATACAACCAAGCATATGGAAGTGTGTCTGATGTCGCTACTATTAGTCCCATGCATTGAGCCACAGTTGGAGAAGTTGTACGTTGGAGAAGACAACAAGCCTTCTGAAGTTTTTGTCTGCGAGAGACTGTTAATGAAGGATGCATTGCCATCGAGTTCATTGAAAATTCTCAGAAAGGATACATTGGTAGCTGGAGATAAGGGACTTTTTGTAACATTTATCCTCCAACCATAATCCTGAAGGATAGAAGGCTGTGGGTTTGAGAAATAGCTTGAGATAGAGAAGGGGCCTGAAGCAAAATATCCTCCAGGTATGATGCAACCAATATGCCCAGAACTCTGATTAATGCCAATAATGCCCCCAAAACTTTTGTGAAGATGTGGGGCGCTGTGGCTAAACCAAATGGAAGGGCTACAAACTGATGTTGTAGAAAGCAAATCTCAGGAACCGATAATGATGCTTGTGAATTGGGATATGCAGATCTGAGTCTATGGTGGACACGAATTGACCCTGTTGAACAAAAGGGAAAATTTGGAATTGTTTGCATTTTGAAGAGAGTTTACATGAATCTTTGGTTTGTGAGACAGAAGGAATCATCCTTAAGAAGGCCTGGACTGAAAAACCTATCCTGTAACCCTGGGATATGAGGTTTAAAACCCACGGGTCCTGAACTGAATGAGCCCAGTCTTCCTGAAAAAGACTATTTCTTAGTTTGCTTATTCTTGGCCCAAGATTACCCTGGTTTCCAGGCAGGCTTGGAGGATGATAATATCTTGAGAATTGAAAGGAGCAAAATCGATTTCCCAGTCTATTCTTCCCTTTAAATTTCTTATGCTGAGAAAGAAATGCTCCTTACCACTGGTCTTGAATATAGAGTAAAAATCAGATCCAAAAAATCTTCCCTTAGATGGAAAGAGACCGTATGGTTTTGGACAGACCAAGACTACATCTATAGACTTCAGAGACATTCTTGCCATCAATCTTGATGATGTCCATGACTGTGTCAAAAATGAAAGCATTAGACATTTTAAGGGCCTTAATGCAATTTTGAATATGATCTTCTGAAGATGGATTAGAAGTTAATTGAAATAAAGAGTCATACCATAGAGGTGCAGCACCAGCTACATAGTTAGTTGCAATAGCAGGTTTAAGAAGATCCATTGACACTCTGAAAGAGGTACTCAAAATGAATAGTAGTACGCCTTGCCAAAGTAGAAATAGTTCCACCAACTTTGGGAATGGATTAACATAATTCTGCGTTCTGTTAGATACATATTTTTAAACCTGGAAATAATGCTTGAAACCAAATCAGGAACCTGAAACAATCCAGGAGTCCTAGGCGGAACTTTAAATGTAACATTAAATTAATTAACAGGCTTGTCCTCAGTAGGTTTTGACTCAAAGCCCGAAAGTCTTAAGAACCTAATATAATAAAGAATGAATATGTTCCACTATAAATCTGTAAGAGGATTTAAAATCTGTATCAGGGACTGCGTCTTGATCCTCAATAGACAATACTCTCTCCAAGGAAGAATTTGCAGAATTGGAATCCTGAAATAATGCAGGTATCTGAATCTGAGAGGAAGTTGCATGCATATCTGCAAAAGAAGTTGTAACCATATCCACAGTCTTGTGCATAGGTTTACTTGGTCTGGGGATAGTCGCCAAAAACTCTGTCATAGTAGTAGCTCCTTAAGTAATGTATACTGGAGCAGGACAAAGACACTTAGTGGGAACAATGAATGCGTGCAGATTTACTTGCATAAGATGAGGTACATAACAATTACATAGCTGGTTAGCCTGACAAACTGGTATAGTTTTGCAAAATACACATAAAAATGGAGGTAGGATCAGAAGATCTATATTCTAATGGGTCTGACATAACAATAGAGGAGGCAGAAATGTTAGACTCCATAAATAAAAGATAAGTATATGCAGAGATAGGGCTAGATTACAAGTGGTGTGCTATTTAGCAACCCTGCTGAAGCAATAACTTTAATAGAAGCTTTTTGAGCACAAAGGCGCGTATTATAAGTTGAAAGTAAAATGTTTTTCCAGAAGCGCTAACCTGACACTTTCAAAAAGCCAAATATTGTGAGTTAACATTACTTATAGACTTTAAAAAACAAACAAAAAAACCCAAAAACATAGGTCTCCTTTGGGAGGGCAAATTGGAAGTTATTTTAATCCAGCAGGATCAATCATCTAAAAGATCTCTCTGTTCTCCATTACATCAGCCACAATATATATTTGCCTTGAAAAGCCTTTTAAAATTTGCAGGGCTTTGCAAATCCAGTGCAGTAGATGGATAAACTTGGAAAACCTTTATGGGAAACTGGTTTCCTCGGTTATGACCTTATGCCAAATGTAAATGAGCAATGCACATCATCCTATAATGAGAAAAGCCCTCCTGGAATGAATGTCGCTTTGCATTTTACTGTGTTTCTTTTGACAGGGACATTTCCTATAATCCTCATCATTAAATTCTACACAATATTCATTGCATGTATTTTAAAAGTTCTTTTAACAGAGTATATTGCCATAAAAAGCTGTTTATGTTCCCAGTGATGATGACAGTAAGTGTAAGAAGCAGATAGGTCAATCTGCACTCTGAGAGCTCCGAGGAGGGCTGACAGTATCAGTGAAAGGGGTCACCAAAGCAGTCTATTGGCTGTATGGGGTTTTCTCAACATTCTTAAAATATTACTAAAATATTTAATCTTTTCAGGTTTCCCATATTATCTTGCAGTTGAGATACTTGTGATGTTGTCTTGAAATGCAAGGTAAATTAAAACGGATGGAGACACTGTGGGGACAAGGAGAACCTAACACATATATGGTCGTCTTATCCCAAAAGAAAGAGGTCAGCAAAGTCATTTAACATATCATCCAACAGATCAATTTTGAGGCAGTTCTATATAAACGACCTAGGTCAAGGTTAAGCTCTAATTCTCCTAAACTGTAACAACACTGGATATGTTGATCTACAAATAACACGGAAAATTACATTATTATGCAGACATGGAGGCTAATAGGCCCAACTTTAGATGTTACCTAAATAAATTATACTATTAATGATGAATAAGTACATTTAATATTTATCATACATTATAATCAATCTCAATAAGTTTTCAGAATAAACCCTCTTTTTTCCTTCCCCTTATAGAATGTAAGTACATGACAATTTGTAGTTAGAGGTGACTTATATCAGACAAATGTTATACATAATATTTTTCAATTTTGTACAATAAGATTAAAAATGTAGAATTTGTGTAATTTTTGCAAGAAATAGAACACAACACTGTCTAAAACTGACAGATAAAAGAAGGTAGCGAAAACTAGAAGCAAATACAAAATAAACTGGTCAGATAACACTGCACATTAACTGATGGGTTGAAGCACCAGCAAGCTTTAAATTTATCTTGGCCACTGTTATTAAAAGAAAATAAAACCCCAGAAATGCAAAATGTATTATATGCTAAAATATATGTATCTTTTTATCTTCTAAGTAAGAAAGTAGCATTAAACAGATTAGTCAGAATTTACAGGGAGGTAATTATATTTTATTTACAATGAGTCACTTTTTAAAATAAACAAAGTACCACGTAGAGACATTCTACAGTCTCACAGCTTGAGATGCTTGTAAAATTATACGAGAGAGTGGTTTATATTATATAAGATACAATTACATTAGATATGGGAATGTTCTTAATCTCACATCAATATTAATTCAGCTAAGGCAAATCTTACATTAATGAGACAAATGCAAAAGAAAATACTCTTATTTTATTATTGTACTATTTCTTGCATATAATTTTGTGGTAACCCCAAAGAAGTTAAAACACAAATTTAAACACATTGTAATAATGTTTTTCTTTCAATAAAGAAAAATTATAAAAGTCTAATGGTAAATTTAAAGGAACATGAAATCCCAAATGTTCCTATTCATTTTCTTCGTTCTCTTGGTATCTTTTTGTTGAAATGTAGGGAGGTAAGCTTAGGAGCATGTCTGGAGCACTATACGGCAGCAGGTTTGCAAGATTATCCATTTGCAGAAGCACTAGATGACAGCACTATTTCCTGCCCTGTAGGGCTATAGATACCTACCTAGGTATCTCTTTCTCATACAATGGGAATGAAGCAAATTTATTAATAGAAGTAAATTGGCAACCATTTTTTAAAATTGTATGCTCTGTCTGAATCGCAAAATATTTTTTTTGCATTTCATATCCCTTTAAAAGTCTGCTCCAGAGCAGCAATGCACTGCTGGGATCTAGTTGGACACATCTGGTGAGCCAAAGATAAGAGACATATCTAATTAACCACCAATCACCAGTTAGCTCTCAGTAGGGTATTTTTTGTTCTGAGTCTACCTAGGTATGCTTTTCATCAAAGGATAACAAGCTCAAATAAATCTGATAACAGAAATAAAGTCTCTAAAAATTGTTCGCTCTATCTAAACTATTAAAGTTGAATTTTAACCTCCATGTTCCTTTTAACACTTGCAGCCTTACAAAGTGCATTCCCATGATGCTCTGGGGCAGCACTTTCAGAATCCGTGTTATTTCAGGACTTGGCTTCTTACTGAGGGTTAATCAGTATTTTTCATGAATCTTTTTCTTACTAAAACATTTAGCCAACCTGTAATATGGGATATCTGAAACTGCTACACATCAAACACAACCTGCTCATTAACCCACATAGATAGATCTGGTCCCAGTGTAAATCTAGGTAGCTCCAAACTCCTCAGGGGCAGGAGAGGTTTTTATAAATATTCTTAGTAAATTGGTTGACAGTAGGTGTGTGCATTCAGAGGTTTCGGATGGAAATTAATGCGGAAGGCGGTAGACTCATGGCAGTCTACTCTTTTCAGAGCCGGATTTATTCTTGTGAAAGTACAACACACTAAGATCTGGATCCACTTTCACAAGAATAAATCCGGCTCTGAAAAGAGTAGACTGCCATGAGCGGCATCCTCCTTCCTTAGCATCCGAAGCCTCACAATGCACATGCCTAGTTGACAGTTTATTATCTTCATTGTCTTGGTATCTTTTGTTGAAAAGCAGGGACGTAAGCTCATAAGCGTGCACATGCCTGGAGCACTATATGGCAGCAGTTTTTCATGCCATGTAGTTCTCCAGACACCTACCTAAGTATCTCTTCAACACAATATCATGGGAACGCAGCAAATTTGATAACAGAAGTAAACTAGAAACTTATTTTTTAAATTGTATGCTCTGTCTGAAACACACAAGGAATTTTTGGGGTTTAATATCCCTTTAAATTAAGGTCAATCCTGAACCAAAGCATAGTTAGATTTGTTTTTGTTGTTGATTTTTTTTTAAATAAAGTTTTAGTAACTTTCATAACCTCCCATAGAACTCCATTGTGATATTCACATTGTCCTAACCTTTTATTACACTTATTGGTCGGTTCCATTCTTATAGATAGATATTTTCCAGTGTCTGAATTTTAAAAGAAGTTCAAGTTACTCACAGATCCCAAAACGTCAGAGGAGCTCAGTTCTAAAAGCAGTTTTAATTCTACACATTCTTTAGTACAAATATAGCATTCCTCTCTTTGAAACGGGCAAGACAGATGTTTACATGACACCTCTAAAAAATACAAGTTTATGCATGAAAGAACAAAAAAGGTTTCTGCTCGGAAACAATTACGTACTGGCCAAAGTGCTGAAAACAAATAATTTCTACACTGGCAATAGATCAAAATCACATGAATGTAGGAGCAGAAACAATTAACAAAAACACTTATATTTATAAATTCTATATGTAAACCAAATTTGAGCAGTTACTATGTTAATTATTTACATTATCCAACCAGTGAAAGCTTGAAGAGACACAATATCCATATGCTAAAATCCCTTGAAAGTGATGCAGCATAGCTGTAAAAAGCTGACTAGAAAATATCACAAGAACATCTCTATGTAAAAAAGAAAGATATTTTACCTCAAAAAATCCTCAGTAGCCACCTCCCATTGTAAAGGATTTCTAAGCAGCATATTAGTGTGTCTGTCCTGGGACATCTGAAGGGATGAGCATCGTGAACTCTCATATTATTTCACCAATCAGGTAAAGGAAGCTTACTATGAAATCTCATGAGAGTTAAGTCAAATCTCATGAGATCACAGTAAGAGTTCATGACCTCAGCACTGCTGATGCTGATTGGCTGCTGTTCATTTCGTCATTTTTATAATTTTTTTACCTGCAGCTGGGAGCAGCTGAGTATAACTTTTTACACAGAACTAACTCTACTGAGCTGAGGAGATTGTGAGGTAAAATATCTTCCTTTTTTACATAGAGATGCTCAGGTGATATTTTCCTGTCAGCTTTTTACAGTTATACTGCATCAGTTTCAAGTGATTTAGCATATGAGTATTATGTCCCTTTAAGATATTTTACCTCAAAATTTCTTCAGCTCACCACAGTAAGGGCTCTTTGAACAGTTATTCTTCAGCTACTGTTATACTTTACTGTGATCTTGCAATATTTCATAGTAAACTTCCTTAAACTGAGGAGGGAAATAATGTTAATGCACATGCCAGATGTACACTTCCATGCAAGTCCCGAGACTAGCATCCTGATTGGCAGCTTAAAGTACCTTTACAATGGGATGTGGCTATTAAGGAAATTTTGAGGTAATATATCCTTTTTTTTACATAGAGATGTTCATGTGATATTTTCTAGACAGATTTTAACAGTTTGTGCATCACTTTCTAATGCTTCAACATTAGGATATCATGTAATTTTAAGGATCATTTAAAATATTTAACAGATATCAGAGCTTCCAGCTGTCCTGCAGTTTGCAAAATAATACCCTTTGCAAGCTCTGTCTTACAGTCCCTACTGTTCCTCCATCCTGTCCCTGCCCATTGTCTCCTTGACTCTGACCTCAGCATCCTGGTCCCAAATACATCCAGGAAATGCTGAGGGTATGGGACGTAAATGCCAGGTATTAAGAGCATACAATTTCAACAGGGCATGAAGCTCTAGAAAGCACCCTCTGAAAAATATACATATTTACAGATCTATTCATACATCTGTAGGCATAACCATACGCGTTAGTATGCATATGTATGGTGCAAAAATGGGGTTTTGAGGAAAGGTGGAGAGGCATATCAAGTTGTTTTTCTTGGAGAAACATCAGATCCTATTTATACCCAGTATTTTACCTTAAAGTGAAGGTTAATCCTAGCGTTTTACAAACACTAGGATTGACTATTGAAACAAATAAAGGGGACTTTCATTCATTAAGTATAAGATACTTCATGTAGAAAGCTCCTTTATTTGTTTCAACCGATTGCCATTTTTAGCTGCTACAAAATTTCACCTCTTAGCCGATAGCCGTGAGGTAAATCAGGCTCCCATGGGCGCCAAGCCGGATTGACTTTTACTTTAAGTTGCATAAATTGAATATATTAAACAAAAAATATATAGAATTGACTGAAAACCTAAAAACTGCCAAAAGCAACACATTATCAAACCAAAAATAATCAGAAATACCAATATACCCAGAGAAAAGCAAAAACATCAATATACTCAACGCATGGTGCCAGATTTTAAAACAAACATGGCTGAAATTCTCACAGTACTTAAATAGATTTTTCTGTAATGACCAGTTTCCACCTCTGAAACATGCGTTATACAACAGATCTGACATGGTATAGGAGCTTTTGATACATATACAAATATTTTATGTACTAACTATACTACTAAATCTAGTCTTTACTACACTTGAAGGGACACTCAAGACAAAATTAACTTTTACGATTCACAAAGTACATGCAGTTTTAAGACACTTTCCAATTTACTTCCATTAATACATTTTGCACAGTATTTTTATACACACACTTTTTGGGAAACAAGATTCTACTGAGCATGTGCACAAGCTCACAGGGTATACGTATACTAGTCTGATTAGCTGATGTCTGTCACATGATACAGGGGGCCGGAAAATGGTAGAAAAAAAATAAAATTTCAAAGTCCTATTGCCTTATCTTTTCATTGCGCACTTGTTAATTATGCAATTCTACTGCATTGATTGGTCTTTTAATGCTTATGGTAATATTACATTTATATAAATGTAGTAATAATATGTTATACAAAACCACATTATAGAAATTATGTTATGGTTAATGCACACAAAAGGGCTTTTTGTTAAGCGTAAGACTTAAAGGCCTGATCACAAGAGAATGAAGATAAAAGAACAGAAAGTAAGGCAATAGAACTACTCTTTGTTTAGTGGAAAAACCAGTTGTATGTTTGAGTGCCAGGTTTCAGTGGTGATACATTTAGGCAACAATTTAATTGGTATATACCTATCAAAAGGGACATTAAACTCAAAAAAATCTATATCACATATATGAAAGAGCATTGCTTAAAACAATGTATCTACTCATTCAAAAAAACAATATAGTAACAAGCAAAACATGTTTGTGCACAGCCGATTCCCAATGATTAGTTGTCCATTACTGGTGAGGACAGACCCTATAGATTTGGTGTTGGGCAGGGATAAGCCATTTCCAGTATAACAATGACACCCCAAGTAAAGGGACAGTCTAGGTAAAATTAAACTTTCATGATTCCAATAGGGCATGCAATTTTAAACAACTTTTAAATGTACTTATATCATCAAATTTGCTTTGCTCACTTGGTATTCTTTGTGGAAAGCTAAGTTAGACTCATATGCTAATTTTGAAGCCATTGAACTGCCTCTTATCTCAGTTTTTCACAGTTAGACACTGCTAGTTCATGTGTGTCATAGATAAATAACTCCATGGGAGTGAGAGCAATGTTAAGAGTCAGCACTGATGCTACAATGCATGTCTGTCAAAAGAACTGTGATAAGGGGCAGTCTGGGGACTGGGTAATAAAGGGATTATCTATCTTCTTAAAAAATAAAAATTCTGGAGTAGGCTGTCCCTTTAAACATATGAATCACTACTTGGAATATCTGTAACGTATCCTGCACAACTTCTAATTTCTGCATTTTGCAGGAACACTAACTATGCACTACATAGCACAACCCCACATTTACATCCCAGGTTCTGTAATAGAAACCTTGGAGCAACACATTTTGTCATTCCCTGCCCAAGACATAACCCTAACCCAGTAAGTCTTTGCTCCCATATCTCCTGTTCCTAGAAGTAAAATGTTGCAAGTTTATGAGATATGAATATATTCCTCAAACTGAACGTGTCACACATATAAATTATATTATAAATATAGTAACATTCAAACCTGTGCCTCAGTCTCACAACTAAAATAGGGTTTGTAAGAATGTGTGCCTCAGGGATAGTATCACAGAAGGTTTCCTTAGATCACATATGCCACACAGAATGTACCCAGGAATGAGCAAGTCATGCTTTTGAGTTTAATTCTGATATCAAACTCGAAAGCAAGATCACAGGTATCAGAAAAGGTCTTTAGTACACAATGAGCTCCTTATTGAGATTCTTAATTAAGTGAAGCATTCCAAAAGCTCACAACTACATCTTTAGAAGAAGAGAGACCTCCGCTGGATTCAAAGTTTACAGAATCCATTTATTTCTAAACATGGTATAATGCATTGGTATGTGAAAATACCAAAACAACTGTACTGTTAAATAAAACAACAAATCTATCTAAAATTATATGACATTTACATCCTTCTGACATTCCTTGGGTTTGGATAAAATAGAGCAATATGAACTGAATGCAAAAAATAAAAATAAATATATACACTCACTGGCCACTTTATTAGGTACACCTTGCTAGTACCGGGTTGGACCCCATTTTGCCTTCAGAACTGCCTTAATTATTTGTGGCATAGATTCAACAAAGTGTTGGAAACATTCCTCAGAGATTTTGGTCCATATTGACATGATAGGATCACGCAGTTGCTGCAGATTTGTTGGCTGCACATTTATGATGCAAATTTCCTGTTCCACCACATTCCAAAGGTGCTCTATTGATGCACTAATAGAACAATATCAATTAAGCCCTTGGGCTTTTAATATATCCGTTTCTACCTTTAAGGACATATCATGGTAATAATATTGCAGTCAATAGTAAGAGTAATACGCTTTGTACTTAAATCAATGTTTTATGTATTATTATAGAATCCGTCAATATGCCCCTACCAAACAAGTATAGTATAGTATTGTATTGAATGCAATATTATTACCATCACATGACCTTAAAGGTAGAAACAGATATGTTTAAAGCCCAAGGGCTTATTTGATATTGTTCCATTTTTTTTTTAGAGAAACTGCTTTTGATTGTGAACAAATGTGTATATGTATATATTCAACACAATTGGATAATAGCTGTATAGGTGTGGTACTAAAATATAAGGGATAATAAAAATTATATTTTCCTTATATCTTTAATTAGATACAGTCTTGACAAAGGTCCCTGTGAGGACCGAAAAGCTGACTGGTGTAATCCTATGAAGGATATCCTATAAAAATGAAGCCTTGAATATTTGAATTTATTAAGACCTGTGAGTGCCTCCTCTTCTTCTTAAAAAAAAAATAAAAAAAAAATGTTTTATATATACACATACACACACAGTGGCTATACTACACACCCCTGTTAAAATGTCATGTTTCTGTGAGACGAATGAGACAAAGAAATAATTTCCACCTTTAATGTGACCTATACACTGTACAACTCAATTGCAAAACAAACTAAAATCTTTTAGGTGGAGGGAAGTAGAAATAAACTAAAATAATATGGTTGCATAAGTGTGCACACCCTTAAAGTAATACTTTGTTGAAGCACCCTTTAATTTTATTACAGTACTCAGTCTTTTTGGGTATGAGTTTTTCAGCATGGCACATCTTGACTTGGCAAGGTTTGCCCACTCTTCTTTGCAAAAACACTCCAAATCTGTCAGATAGTGAGGGCATCTCTTGTGCACAGGCCATTTAAGATAACCCCACAGATTTTCAATTGGATTCAGGTCTGGGTTCTAAATGGGCCATTCCAAAACTTTAATCTTCTTCTGGTAAAGCCATTCCTTTGTTGATTTGGATGTATGCTTTGGGTCGTTGTCATGCTGAAAGATGAAGTTCCTCTTCATGTTGAGCTTTCTAGCAGAAGCCTGAAGGTTTTGTGCCAATATTGACTGGTATTTGGAACTGTTCATAATTCCCTCTACCTTGACTAAGGCCCCAGTTCTAGCTGAAGAAAAACAGACCCAAAGCATGATGCTTCACTGTGGGTATGGTGTTCTTTTGGTTATATGCAGTGTTTTTGCGATGAACATATCTTTTGGAATCATGTCCAAAAATCTTGGTTTCATCAAACCAGAACACCTTTTGCAACATGCTTTTGGGAGACTTCAGATGTGTTTTTGCAAAATTTAGCTGGGCTTGGATGTTTTTTTTATTTTAAGAAAAAGGCTTCCGTTTTGCCATTCTACCCCATAGCCCAGACATATGAAGAATACGGGAGATTGTTGTCACATGCACCACACAGCCAGTACTTGCCAGATATTCCTGCAGCTCCTTTAATAGTGCTGTAGGCCTCTTGGGAGCCTCCCAGACCAGTTTTCTTCTCGTCTTTTCAATTTTGGAGGGACGTCCAGTTCTTGATAATGTCACTGTTGCGCCATATTTTCTCCACTTGATGACTGTCTTCACTGTGTTCCATGGTATATCTAATGCCTTGGAACTTCTCCTGACTGATACCTTTTAACAATGAGATCCCTCTGATGCTTTGGAAGCTCTCTGCGAACCATGGCTTTTGCTGTAGGTTGCGACTAAGAAAATGTCAGGAAATAACTACTAGAACAGCTGAACTTTATTTGGGGTTATTCAGAGGCATTTTAAATGATGGCAGGTGTGTACTTACTCCTATTTAACATGATTTTGAATGTGATTGCTCAATTATAAACACAGCTACATCCCCAGTTATAAGAGGGTGTGCACACTTATGCAACCATATTATTTTAGTTTATTTTTACTTCCCTCCACCTAGAAGTTTCAACTTGTTTTTCAATCAAGTTGTACAGTTTATAGGTCGTATTAAAGGTGGAAAAAGTTCTGAAATGATCTCTCTCTCTCTCCATATACACATACACATATATTCACATACATACACACATACCTACATACATAGCTACACACATACACATAAAAGTGAGTACACCCCTCACATTTTTGTAAATATTTTATTATATCTCTTCATGTGACAACATTGAAGAAATTACACTTTGCTACAATGTAAAGTAGTGAGTGTACAGCCTGTATAACAGTGTAAATTTGCTGTCCCCTCAAAATAACTCAACACATGGCCATTAATGTCTAAACTGTTGGCAACAAAAGTGAGTACACCCCTAAGTGGAAATGTCCATATTGGACCCAAAGTGTCAATATTTTGTGTGGCCACCATTATTTTCCAGCACTGCTTTAACCCTCTTGGGCATGGAGTTCACCAGAGCTTCACAGGTTGCCACTGGAGTCCTCTTCCATTCCTCCATGATGACATCACGGAGCTGGTGGATGTTAGAGACCTTGCGCTCCACTACCTTCCATTGGAGGATGTCCCACAGATGCTTAATAGGGTTTAGGTCTGGAGACATGCTTGGCCAGTCCATCACCTTTACCCTCAGCTTATGACTGACCCCCCACCCCTTCAACCTCTGCAGCAATGCTGGTAGCACTCATATGTCTATTATCCAAAGACAACCTCTGGATATGAAGCGGAGCACATGCACTCAACTTCTTTGGTCGACCATGGTGAGGACTGTTCTGAGTGGAACCTGTCCTGTGAAACTGCTGTATGGTCTTGCCCACCGTGCTGCAGCTCAGTTTCAGGGTCTTGGCAATCTTCTTATAGCCTAGGCCATCTTTATGTAGAGCAACAATTCTTTTTTTCAGATCCTCAGAGAGTTCTTTGCCATGAGGTGCCATGTTGAACTTCCAGTGACCAGTATGAGAGTGTGAGAGCGATAACGGCAAATTTAGCACACCTGCTCCCCATTCACACCTGAGACCTTGTAACACTAATGAATCACATGACACCGGGGAGGGGAAATGGCTAATTGGGCCCAATTTGGAATTTTCCACTTAGGGGTGTACTCACTTTTGTTGCCAACGGTTTAGACATTAATGGCTGTGTGTTGAGTTATTTTGAGGGGACAGCAAATTTACACTGTTATACAGGCTGTACACTCACTACTTTACATTGTAGCAAAGTGTCATTTCTTCAGTGTTGTCACATGAAAATATATAATAAAATATTTACAAAAATGTGAAGGATGATAGATAGAAAGATAAAAAAAAATCACGTTTCACAAAGATCTCAAACCATTCTGGGAATTGAACAGTCAATA
This sequence comes from Bombina bombina, assembly GCF_027579735.1. Classification (NCBI taxonomy): domain Eukaryota; kingdom Metazoa; phylum Chordata; class Amphibia; order Anura; family Bombinatoridae; genus Bombina; species Bombina bombina. The sequence continues at coordinate 116,675,357 of NC_069502.1, forward strand.
AATATACTTGACTAACATGGCTGTTGGTAGATCTTGAATACTGGATTAAAGAGCCATAAGAGCAGACTGAACAGTAAAAAAATAATTCAAACTGGATATATTTAAAGCAATTGAAATTTTTTTAATTTTATACTAAATAGCTTACCAGCACGCTTCTGTCTTGAAAATCTTTTTTCTAATAGGTTTTCTGACTCAAATCCATTGTGAACCTTAAAAAAAAAGAAAGGTATATTAAGAAAAGATGGTTTATATCTTAATATATTTTATGAAGACCTAAAGCAGGCATGAAGGGACATTTTAGTACACTAATGAATGTGGGCCTCAATGTTTTTTCTAACTAAAATGTTGAATGCTTGCTGAATTTCTTGCTAAGAAAATGTTAACTTTTTTTCTCTTTTGCAAATGGATAATTGCAATATTAAACAGTTGAATGTTGACTCTCAGACTTGACTGAACATCTATGGGAATCAATATTCAGATGTAAATATTAAAATGTTAACATTTTCTCTATAGAAAGAAAAAATAAATAAAGGACAGAGCAAATGTCAAGGGTAACATTTGTTCTCCCATTTTAATGACAAAATAAAAACATTTCACCCATCGGCATACTAAACATGGAGTTATTTTGTAGTAATTTTAGTGAGACTGCATTCGATCCAGGGCCTTATATATGTAGCATAGTTTAACCTTGCAGCGCAAAATGTAGCAGGAATACCATATCCCAATGTTATTTGCAATATACAGTGACCTCATTTATGCAATGTACAGATGAGATTGGGGAAAAGATGCCCAAAACATTGCTTCATAAAAGTTGTGTATGTATAAGCCTAAAATAAATACAATTTCTAATGTGGTCTCCAAAAAAAAAAAAAAGACCACAGAGTGTGAGTGTGAGCGAGTCTCTCTCTCTCATTTTATCATTGTACTTCCTAATCCTTTTGCATATAGCTATGTCAGTTAAAGTCCTCTCAAGAGCAGCAATCTACTAATGGAACCACCCATGTTGTGAGACAATGACAAGAGGCATGTGTGTGTGTGCATATTGCTGCTTCCTAGCCTACCTAGGCATTCTTTTCAACAAAGGATGCCAAAAGAACAAAGGAAATTTGATAAAAGAAGTACATTGAAAAGCTTCATAAAATTGCATGCTCTGGCTGCACCATTAAAGTTTATTTTTAAACTTTTATGTAACAAAAAAAACCACATTTAATTACTCTTATTTTCTGTGGGTGGGAGGAAAAAAAACCCCTAAACAAATCTTATGGCATTTTAACAAACAAATCCAGCCACTGTTCAGTACAAAGTTCAAACAAACTGAAATATTTTTTCCCTCAACAATTATGTAGACAATTCAGGGCAAAGCCTTGAGTTTTTTTTTATCTTGTCAATTTATCTGAGGTCAAATATAAATGACCTCCTGCATATAACGTTTCTCAGGGAAATATTAATTGTAAGTTTGCTGTCCCTTTAAGATTTCCAGGAAACATTCTACGTCCCTTTAATAACCTACACTCATACACAGTCTGTATGAGAGTGCTTATATGGCATACTGCCAACATCTGAAGCAGCTGGGCACTTGAAGACCGTGAATTCACTGAATCATTTGCCACCTCCTGCAGCAACCACTATAAGTCTTAGTACTATGTGTATAGTTACTTTCTTATGCACCCAAACTCAGAATAATAATCAAATGGAGAAATAATCATAATGTGGGATTTATAGGAGAAGGAATATATACCATTACACATAGACTAACTTCTCTTAAAGGGACAGTCTAGTCAAAAATAAAAATTTCATATTTCAGATAGGGCATGTCATTGTAAACAACTTTCCAATCTACTTTTATCATCAATTTTGCTTTTTCTCTTAGTATTATTTGTTGAAAGCTAAACTTTGGGGGTTCATATGCTAATTACCTAGCCCTTGAAGGCCACCTCTTATCTGAATGCATTTTGTCTTTTTTTCACAACTAGAGGGTGTTAGTTCATGTGTGCCATATACATAACATTGTGCTCATGCCAGTGGAGTTACCTGGGAGTCATCACTGATTGGCTAAAATGCAAGTCTGTAAAAAGAACTGAAATATGGGGGGCAGTCTGCAGAGGCTTAGATATAAAATAATCAGAGGTTAAAAGTATATTAAAGTGAAAGTAAATTTTAATAAACGCGAATGCTATGCATTCACCTAATCTAAAACTATATAGTCACTAATTTACTTTTCTTTATAATAGTGTGCAATTGAAAAATATTTATTATTATTAGTAGAGCGCCAACATATTCCGCAGCGCTATAAACATAGTTGGTATACAGGATAACATTTATAGGGATCAAATGGGTAGATCCCTTTCCTACCGTTTGTAATGTTCCTCTGCCCCCTGCTAGCTTCCTGCTTCTGTAGTCTAATACGTAAGAGCGGTCCCACCCGCTGTATACGTATGGAGCTGTGCTCGCGGTCGTGCAGACTATTTTTTGCACATGCACAATAGCACCCTCTCTGCTTGTAACTTGGTTTGATCACATACAAATTATTTTTGCACGCGGCTATCGTGAATGTGCATCTACACATACGGAGAAAATTCTGCGATAGCCGCATGTGCACTTCAACCCGGGGGCGCAGATAGACCAGTTAGAGACACGCCATTGGGGGACCAATGAATTTGATCTAGCGGTATTCGTCACAGCACATCAAAAAAAAAATGCATGCAGGCGGAGGAACGGGGGACAAGTTTAGCGGCTTGAAAGTTACCAAAAGTAGGATTTATAAGATGTTTAAAAAAAAAAAAAAAATTATGAAAGTTAAGTTACTTTTTAAAGTATTTTCATGACACACAGCGATTCGGTATACTTTACCTTCACTTTAATATAACTATGTTATGCAAAACTGGGGAATGGGTAATAAAGGGATTATCTATCTTTTAAACAATAAAAATTATGGTGTAGACTGTCCCTTTAAGAGAGACTTACCTTACATAGAGTTACAGCTGAGAGGCACTTAAGATCTTTTTAAATTCTAGGCCAACTAAGTTGGTGCCTAGGGCAGCAAGATTTCCTAGTGTAAGACTAAATACCCTATTAAATGATTTTTTGGGATTCAATATATATTGGAACACTAAATTGTTCTCCAGGTTATAAAGAAACACAAATAATCAAACATCTGTATCTAATGCTGTGACCAGTTGCTATTGTAGGTTATGTGAAACCAAAGTCCAATACAGTTTGTTGATTTTTTGTTTGTTTTTTTAAATATAGATATGGTACAATAAGATTCCACATCTCAGCTTTTTTTTTATTACACAAAAGCTAAAGACAAAACATACGTCAACAGTAATGTTTCATACAACAGTATTACCTAATATGGAGAAATGTGAATTTCGAGAGGACTAAAGACGTATTGGTTTAAATCATATCATGGAATTTTTTCAGATTAGCAATTTCATTGAATAAAACGTTAAAAGCAAAAGGCTGCACATATATAAAAATTCAATTTTAGCTATAACAGCACACAAATTGGGCTTTTATATTTTTCAATTAAAGGGACAGTAATTCTTTAGAGTGTGCCATTTTTGTCTTACTGTCCAAAGTTTACCATCAGTTTAACGCGCTAAAAAAGGTTAAACACACAGGTAACTCCTGTCCCTTAGTGGCAAACATTGAAACCTCCTGGAAACTACTGATCCTGATTGGGTCCCCAGAAACCTCCTGCTTGGTGCTCTGAAGTGGTACTTTACCTATGTATTTAACTACTTTAAGGTTTTTTTTTTTTTTATTAAGCTAGGGTGAATTAATGCATAATGTTTACATCAGACTAAAGGTTTATAATGTATGTTTTGTTATGGTAAATTAGTCTCGCTGTATAGAACAAAAGGAGCCCCCAGGGGCTGACTGCAAGCTGTTCTAGAGACTTGGCAGGGATTTTTCACTTACAGGTTGTCCCAGTTTATAGAAGTTATATAGACTTCATTGCCCCGCAACGTATTTTGTCGCATGGTTCTGTCCCTCTATTTCTAAGCCTGTGGGGAATCGATGTCTGGTTTTATTTCTAATTTTTCCTTTTTGTATAGGGAAGTGGACTGTTTTATATAGGGAGTGTATTCTAGTGGTGCTCCCTTGCACAGAGAGAGAAGGGATATAAAAGTTTTTATCTTAGTTAACCTGCATTAAACAAGCATAAATAGCTACAAAAACACACCTTGCTCAAGTTCTTTTTTTTTTTGGTTAGAAAATGGCAAAATGTTCCATCGCTTTCCCTCACAATGCATATAGGCAAGTCATTGTCATGGGCACACTCACAGGCAGGGGAGAGAATAAGGCACTAGGTAGCACATGTAGTATTATAAGGCACTAGGTAGCACATGTAGTATTATAAGGAACTAGGTAGCACATGTAGTATTATAAGGCACTAGGTAGCACATGTAGTATTATAAGGCACTAGGTAGCACATGTAGTATTATAAGGCACTAGGTAGCACATGTAGTATTATAAGGCACTAGGTAGCACATGTAGTATTATAAGGCACTAGGTAGCACATGCAGTATTATAAGTAACTAGGTAGCACATGCAGTATTATAAGTAACTAGGTAGCACATGTAGTATTATAAGGAACTAGGTAGCACATGCAGTATTATAAGGCACTAGGTAGCACATGTAGTATTATAAGGCACTAGGTAGCACATGTAGTATTATAAGGCACTAGGTAGCACATGCAGTATTATAAGTAACTAGGTAGCACATGTAGTATTATAAGGAACTAGGTAGCACATGCAGTATTATAAGGCACTAGGTAGCACATGCAGAATTATAAGGCACTAGGTAGCACATGTAGTATTATAAGGCACTAGGTAGCACATGTACTATTATAAGGAACTAGGTAGCACATGCAGTATTATAAGGCACTAGGTAGCACATGCAGTATTATAAGGCACTAGGTAGCACATGCAGTATTATAAGGCACTAGGTAGCACATGCAGTATTATAAGGCACTAGGTAGCACATGCAGTATTATAAGGCACTAGGTAGCACATGCAGTATTATAAGGCACTAGGTAGCACATGTAGTATTATAAGGCACTAGGTAGCACATGTAGTATTATAAGGCACTAGGTAGCACATGCAGTATTATAAGGAACTAGGTAGCACATGCAGTATTATAAGATATGGTTCTGTCCCTCTATTTCTAAGCCTGTGGGGAATCGATGTCTGGTTTTATTTCTAATTTTTCCTTTTTGTATAGGGAAGTGGACTGTTTTATATAGGGAGTGTATTCTAGTGGTGCTCCCTTGCACAGAGAGAGAAGGGATATAAAAGTTTTTATTTTAGTTAACCTGCATTAAACAAGCATAAATAGCTACAAAAACACACCTTGCTCAAGTTCTTTTTTTTTTTGGTTAGAAAATGGCAAAATGTTCCATCGCTTTCCCTCACAATGCATATAGGCAAGTCATTGTCATGGGCACACTCACAGGCAGGGGAGAGAATAAGGCACTAGGTAGCACATGTAGTATTATAAGGCACTAGGTAGCACATGTAGTATTATAAGGAACTAGGTAGCACATGCAGTATTATAAGGCACTAGGTAGCACATGCAGTATTATAAGGCACTAGGTAGCACATGCAGTATTATAAGGCACTAGGTAGCACATGTAGTATTATAAGGCACTAGGTAGCACATGTAGTATTATAAGGCACTAGGTAGCACATGCAGTATTATAAGTAACTAGGTAGCACATGTAGTATTATAAGGCACTAGGTAGCACATGCAGTATTATAAGTAACTAGGTAGCACATGCAGTATTATAAGTAACTAGGTAGCACATGTAGTATTATAAGGAACTAGGTAGCACATGCAGTATTATAAGGCACTAGGTAGCACATGCAGTATTATAAGGCACTAGATAGCACATGTAGTATTATAAGGCACTAGGTAGCACATGCAGTATTATAAGTAACTAGGTAGCACATGTAGTATTATAAGGAACTAGGTAGCACATGCAGTATTATAAGGCACTAGGTAGCACATGCAGTATTATAAGGCACTAGGTAGCACATGTAGTATTATAAGGCACTAGGTAGCACATGTACTATTATAAGGAACTAGGTAGCACATGCAGTATTATAAGGCACTAGGTAGCACATGCAGTATTATAAGGCACTAGGTAGCACATGCAGTATTATAAGGAACTAGGTAGCACATGCAGTATTATAAGGCACTAGGTAGCACATGCAGTATTATAAGGCACTAGGTAGCACATGCAGTATTATAAGGCACTAGGTAGCACATGCAGTATTATAAGGCACTAGGTAGCACATGCAGTATTATAAGGCACTAGGTAGCACATGCAGTATTATAAGGCACTAGGTAGCACATGCAGTATTATAAGGCACTAGGTAGCACATGCAGTATTATAAGGCACTAGGTAGCACATGCAGTATTGTCTCTGGTGCTTTTCAGCAGCACAAGACGTTTTAAGGAAAAAAAAAAAAAAGTTGTTGCCGTTTTTTTGTTTTGTTTACTCAATAACGTTCTAAAAAAAAATTGCAGGTTAAAAGGGACAGTCTAGTTCAAAATAAACTTTCATGATAAAATGTAAATTTAAACAAATTTTCCAATTTACTTTTATTACCAATTTTGCTTTGTTCTCTTGGTATTCTTAGTTGAAAGCTAAACCTAGGAGGTTCATATGTTATTTTCTAAGCCCTTGATGGTGGCCTCTTCTCTCAGAGCATTTTGACTGTTTTCCACCACTAGAGGGTGTTAGTTCATGTGTGTCATATGGATAACACTGTGCTCACGCATGTGGAGTTCCAGTGAGCCAGCTCTGATTGGCTAAAATGGATGTCTGTCAAAAGAACTGAAATAAGGGGGCAGTTTGCAGCGGCTTATATAATCACAGAGGTTAAGTGTATTTATATAACTGTGTTGGTTATGCAAAAACTAGGGAATGTATAATAAAGGGATTATCTTTTTAAACAATACAAATCTGGTGTAGACTGTCCCTTTAATATCATGTATAACCCCTTTTGTTAAAAAAAAATAAAAAAATCACTCTCTCACACATGCACCTATATTATCTCTACACACACATACATGCACAAATGCCCAAAATCCAAACTAAATATAAATATATATATATATATATATATATATATATATATATATATATATATATATATATATATATATATATATATATATATATATATATATATATATATATATATATATATAAAAATTTTATTTTTTTTATTTTTAATAAAATGATCAACAATTAGTATATTTTTCTCCGCCTGAAAATAACTATCTTCTCTGCCTGTGTCTTTGTTGTTTTTTGCGTGTTCTAAAATGCAAATAGTTTATATTTATTTTAATTAACATTTCTGATTACAGTACTGTACTAACAATTATATTAAAAAAAAAAAAAAAAAAAAAAAAAACTACCTTTAGGTTACATATATGAGCTTATTTCCAAATGTTTCCTAGTACCTACTGGCAACTTGTCAAGTGCCTGGGCCAATGAGCTCATAGCATTTAGATTTATATATATATATATTTTTTTATAACCCCTCTTTTTGGTAGAGCCCAAGTTCCCAGGTTGCCTTGTATATCTAGCTCTGCACAGAAAGATTTTAAATTCAACATCTATTAAATTATCTGTGTTAAACAGGTTATGGAAAGTGAATACACAAAGACCTTTAAAAGATTTCACAACATAGAAACAAGTTACTAACAGATACTCACCAAACTAGAAAGAATTGAAGGGGCGTCCCAAATATGTAAAGTATGTGAAGGTATCATAAAAGACAGTAAAAATAAAACACAGAGCCAAAGCAAACGCATCTTGTATTTTCTTCTGGCAAACTCTAAGAGAAAAAAAGAGAAGGGGAAAAGAAAAAACCATAAAAAAAAATATACGCATCCATGGCATAAATTATGGTTACACATTACTTTCAAATAGGCAGATATACAAATATAAACTGACTTTATACAAGAAGATAAGATAAAAAAAAATGGAAAACTGCACACACAGACTTCCTCAGGCACGGAATAAAAGGACCTTTAGTATTCTGTATCAGGTCCATAGGGATACTAATAGGGTTTTTTTGTCTGGACAAATTTATGCTTTATTATCTTAATTTTCAGTGTGGCAGTCCTATATGAACATCACAATGTTTTAGAAACACACCATATTGAATAGTCAAGGGTGATAGACCATTTGGTGTGGGATAGAGTCAGGGTAGACAGGTCAGGGACCAAATTGTGCATGAGTTAGAGGGGGTTGGAAATGGGACAAAGGCATGAGATACAAAACATTTTTTTTTCTTTATTACAATTTAAGTTTGTCACTTGTTATACTGCAAAATTAATTGTATTGATTTATGATGGAAATATTGTCATGCAACAAAGTGACGGTAATATCAAAACAATGCCATTTTTAAGCTTTCAAAATTAAACTTTCAGATAAAGCATGCGATTTTAAAAGCTTTTCAATTCACTTCCTTTATGAAAATGTGCAGTCTTTTTATATGCACACTTTGAGGCACCATCTCTGACTGAGAATGTGCAAAAATTCAAAGAATATATGAGTTTTGTGATTGGCTGACAGTTGTCACATGATACGGGGGGAATGGCAGTAACTGCATTGTATTATTATTATGCATTTGCTAATTAATGGTTCTTTACGTAGTAGATGCTATCAGCAGACATTTTAATAAAACTTGGTTACAGAAGAAAAACCAAGTAGGAATGATCAAAAAGTCATTCTTTATAGAAACAAATGCTGAATATGGCTGCAGCATTCAGCCATTTTCGGTGCCGGATTTATAAGTGTACAAATGCTACATATAAATTCTGAATATCCAGAGATATTGGTGTATTGCACTTTTACACTAATAAAACAGCCGTATCTTGCAGCCCACAACCATATTCAGCATTACTATAGCGAATGCCAAGTTTTCACCCATTCCTAAAAATAAGTTACAAAAACATACAAAAACCATCTAGGTCTCATCAATAGAAAGAAAAGCAGTTATATATTAAGCCATAAAATAGATACACTTCCTTAAAAAGGGACAGGAAACCCCAACATTTTCTCTTTCTTGATTTGATGAAACGTACAATTTTTAAACAACTTTCCAAGTTACTTCTATTATATAATTTGCTTCATTCTCTTGTTATCCTTTGCTGAAGGAATATCACTGCCCTACTGGCAGCTAGTTGAACACATCTAGTTAGCCAATCACACAGGGGCGTAATTATGGCCTAGTCCAACAAGGCCGGTGCCTAGGGCAGCAGATTTGGGATGGGCAGCACATCTGCCCTATCCTCTCTCTGTAAAAGTGCAGGCTTTTACAGAGAAGACAAGGCACGCATGCTGATTAAGGTCACTCTTTACAGGCAGTGCTCCTTTAAACCGTTGCTTCATTTAGAGCAGTCGGCATTTTTGCAGTGGAAGCATTCTTGGTAAGAAACTTGCCCGGGGATATGCTTACAAGGTGAGGCTGGAGGAGAAGACCTTGTGTCGATATGCTGCCTCCCCTTGTCATTGTGGTGGGTCTGCTAGCGCAGTGCTTATTGCAGGTCTTAGCAGCTAACAGACTGGATGTGCCTGTGCACTGCTTAGATCAGCTTGTGATGTCTAATCATAAACTCTCAGCACTAATGTATGTTAGCTACTAATAACTAGCTTTCTCTGCATTCATGAACCCATGTAGTAAATAGTAAACGGACACTTAAAAAGTTTCATTACTTAAATGATGGTAATTAAATGTATGTTGTTGCATGTGAAGGGCAGTGATTGTTTTCAAAATGTATTCTTCTTTCCCTCCATTCCTTTCTCCCTCCCTTCATCCCTCAACTCCCTTCCTCAACTCACTCACACTCTCTCTCTCCCCCCCGCTCAACTCCCTCCCTTATTTATTTCCCTTCCTTCCTCACTTCTTTCTCTCAACTCCCTCCCTTCTATCACTTTCTTTCCCTCCCCCTTTTCTCCTCTCCCTCACCACTTTTCTCTTCTCTCTCCCTCCCTTCCACTCACTCCCTTTTCTCCCCTCCCCTCCCCTTCTCTCAGGGAGAAAATTATATGAGATGCATGCAATTCAACCCACCTGTATGCAAGTGTTTTGCTAGCCATTTTCTTTTAAATTGTTATGAAGAGAAAAAAAAACACACAACATTTTACATACAAAACCTAAATACACCACTCTAATGCTAATTACTAAGACCTTGAGGGCCACCTCTAATTTCAATGCATTTGCAGTTTTCACAGCTAGAGAGCATTAGTTCATTGGTGCCATATAGATAACATTGTGCTCACTCCCGTGGAGCTACTTATGAGAGGGCACTGATTGGATAAAATGCAAGTCTGTCAAAAAACAAGAACTGTCTATTGATATAGCAGTGACAGATATGATTTAAACCATTTAAATAGTTTAAGAAATACATTTATAACATTTAAATTAGCAACAATAATAATAAAAAAGAAAGAATATGTATATTTGTAATTGCACACAAAATAATGAACATGTGCAACTTGAAACCAGGGTCCAGACAGACAAAGACTAAATGAAACAAACAAAACCCAGAGAATAAATGTATAAATCCTCATTAGCACTGCTGTATTTCATTTGTGCCAAGTTTCAAATCCTGACTGGTGTAATAAGCAGCTAGTTTATTAATCAGCACCTGCTTAGATAAAGTGGTGATAACGTTTTGTTTGACTTTGATGTAGACTCAGCTATGCATTGGGAAAAATAATCTATTACTGCTTGAAGGTTCATTTGTTATTAGCACATAATTCTATCGCAGTCCTGTGTTCTCCATGAATTCATAAGAAAAAAAATAATGTGTGTATTTAGGGTAATGTGTGATTAAGACGACTGCTCTGTAAACTATACAGATATTGCTCTCCTAATGGAAGTTGAATCATAAGCTTGTGTTTAAAAAAAAATTGCAAAAGATCTGCTCTTAAAGGGACATTCAACCCAACAATTTTCTTTAATGATTCAGGCAGAATATACCTTTTTTTTTTTTTTTTTAACTTTGCATTAATAATTAATTTTATTAATTTGTAAAAAAAAAAAAAAAAAAAAAGACACTTTTCCTAAAACAATTTGTCTTCTTATTATTGACCTATCAATTGCTCTAGTATTACCAATTTAACATTTTGCTCCTTAATTCTATTGCAGTTTTGATAAGACTTAGGGGGAATTATGACCCAACAAAGGACATAGCAGAAATGAGGAAAGAGAAGGAAGAAGCTGCCAGTTAGAAGAAAGTTTCAATTATCCAACTGTTTAAATCACCCAATTACAGACAGCCCCTACTTGTTTCTCTGGTACTTCACATTTCCCAGCAATTTTCTGGAATCAATGGAGTAAGTGCAGTAAACCTTATGCTTGGGGCGCGATCCGATATAGATCGCAGTTTGCGGCGCAAGCGAGGAGACCGGCGTCGCCCGCAGTTTCAGCTCGCAACTCGAGCCATCCCATATAAGTCGCCGTCAGATGCTAACGTGCCGTAAGTCTGACAAACCAGCGATGTCCAGAAATCTGCGTAAGTACAAATTTCTGGCGTCGCCAGTGACTTGCGGCACGTTAGAATCTGCCGGCGCCTATAAAACCTGACTAAAGTTTAAAACACCCGCACTGTCTAACACGCCTCCCTAACATAGCCCGCACTGTCTAACACGCCTCCCTAACATAGCCCGACAAGTCTAACACGCCTCCCTAACATAGCCCGCACTGTCTAACCCTCTATCCGCTATCCCCCCTCACTAGCCTAACAATAAAAAAGCTATTAACCCCTAAACCGCCGCTCCTTTACCCCGCCGCAACCTAATAAAGTTATTAACCCCTAAACCGCCGCTCCCGTACCCCGCCGCCAGCTATATTATATCTATAACCCCCTAAAGTGAGCCCCTAACACCGCCGCCATCTATATTAAAATTAACCCCTAATGTAAGCCCCTTACACCGCCGCCATCTCTATTAAAATGATTAACCCCTAATTTAATCTACCTACCCCGCCGCCAGCTATATTATCTATATTAACCCTAAGTATATTATAGTTAATATAGTTATTACATTATATATATTAACTATATTAACCCTAATTATATTAGGGTTAATATAGTTACTATAGTATTTATATTAACTATATTAACTCTATCTAACCCTAACACCCCTAACTATATTTATATTAAATTAATCTAATTAATTTATAAACTAAAATATTCCTATTTAAATCTAAATACTTACCTATAAAATAAACCCTAAGATAGCTACAATATAATTAATAATTACATTGTAGCTATGTTAGGGTTAATATTTATTTTACAGGTAAATAGTTAATTATTTTAACTAGGTATAATAGATATTAAATAGTTATTAACTATTTAATATCTACCTAGTTAAAATAATTACCCAATTACCTGTAAAATAAATCCTAACCTAAGTTACAAATACACCTACACTATCAATAAATTTAATAAACTACAAACATCTATCTAAAAATACAATTAAATTAACTAAACTAAATTACAAAAAATAAAAAAAGATTACAAGATTTTTAAGCTAATTACACCTATTCTAAGCCCCCTAATAAAATAATAAACCCCCAAAATAAAAAAAATTCCCTGCCCTATTCTAAATTAAACAAATTTCAAAGCTCTTTACCTTACCAGCCCTTAAAAGGGCCTTTTGTGGGGCATGCCCCAAAGAATTCAGCTCTTTTGCATTCAACAAATACAATCCCCCCCCCATTACAACCCACCACCCACATACCCCTATTCTAAACCCACCCAAACCCCCCTTAAAAAATCCTAACACTACCCCCCTGAAGATCTCCCTACCTTGTCTTCACCACACCGGGCCGAACTCCTGATCCGATCCGGGCGATGTCGTCCTCCAAGCGGCAAAGAAGAAATCTTCCTCCGGCGATGTCATCCTCCAAGCGGCAAAGAAGAATTCTTCCTCCGGCGACGTCTTCCTCCAAGCGGCAGCAAAGTCTTCATTCTTCCGGCGGCATCTTCAATCTTCTTTCTTCGCTCCGCCGTCGCGGAGCATCCATCCCGGCCGATTGCTAAACTTGGAATGAGGTACCTTTAAATGACGTCATCCAAGATGGCGTCCGCCGAATTCCGATTGGCTGATAGGATTCTATCAGCCAATCGGAATTAAGTTAAAAAAATCTGATTGGCTGATTGAATCAGCCAATCAGATTCAAGTTCAATCCGATTGGCTGATCCAATCAGCCAATCAGATTGAGCTCGCATTCTATTGGCTGTTCCGATCAGCCAATAGAATGCGAGCTCAATCTGATTGGCTGATTGGATCAGCCAATCGGATTGAACTTGAATCTGATTGGCTGATTCAATCAGCCAATCAGATTTTTTTAACTTAATTCCGATTGGCTGATAGAATCCTATCAGCCAATCGGAATTCGGCGGACGCCATCTTGGATGACGTCATTTAAAGGTACCTCATTCCAAGTTTAGCAATCGGCCGGGATGGATGCTCCGCGGCGGCGGAGCGAAGAAAGAAGATTGAAGATGCCGCCGGAAGAATGAAGACTTTGCTGCCGCTTGGAGGAAGACGTCGCCGGAGGAAGAATTCTTCTTTGCCGCTTGGAGGATGACATCGCCGGAGGAAGATTTCTTCTTTGCCGCTTGGAGGACGACATCGCCCGGATCGGATCAGGAGTTCGGCCCGGTGTGGTGAAGACAAGGTAGGGAGATCTTCAGGGGGGTAGTGTTAGGATTTTTTAAGGGGGGTTTGGGTGGGTTTAGAATAGGGGTATGTGGGTGGTGGGTTGTAATGGGGGGGGGATTGTATTTGTTGAATGCAAAAGAGCTGAATTCTTTGGGGCATGCCCCACAAAAGGCCCTTTTAAGGGCTGGTAAGGTAAAGAGCTTTGAAATTTGTTTAATTTAGAATAGGGCAGGGAATTTTTTTTATTTTGGGGGTTTATTATTTTATTAGGGGGCTTAGAATAGGTGTAATTAGCTTAAAAATCTTGTAATCTTTTTTTATTTTTTGTAATTTAGTGTTTGTTTTTTTTTGTAATTTAGTTTAGTTAATTTAATTGTATTTTTAGATAGATGTTTGTAGTTTATTAAATTTATTGATAGTGTAGGTGTATTTGTAACTTAGGTTAGGATTTATTTTACAGGTAATTGGGTAATTATTTTAACTAGGTAGATATTAAATAGTTAATAACTATTTAATATCTATTATACCTAGTTAAAATAATTAACTATTTACCTGTAAAATAAATATTAACCCTAACATAGCTACAATGTAATTATTAATTATATTGTAGCTATCTTAGGGTTTATTTTATAGGTAAGTATTTAGATTTAAATAGGAATATTTTAGTTTATAAATTAATTAGATTAATTTAATATAAATATAGTTAGGGGTGTTAGGGTTAGATAGAGTTAATATAGTTAATATAAATACTATAGTAACTATATTAACCCTAATATAATTAGGGTTAATATAGTTAACATATATAATGTAATAACTATATTAACTATAATATACTTAGGGTTAATATAGATAACATAGCTGGCGGCGGGGTAGGTAGATTAAATTAGGGGTTAATCATTTTTATATAGGTGGCGGCGGTGCAAGGGGTCAGATTACGGGATAGATAAGGTAGATGGCGGCGGTTTTAGGGGCTCACAGTAGGGGGTTAGTTTATGTAGATGGCGGCGGGGTCCGGGAGCGGCGTTTTAGGGGGTAATAACTTTATTAGGGATTTCGGGGGGGGGGATCGCGGTTGACAGGGAGATAGATATTGCGCATGCGTTAGGTGTTAGGTTTATTTTAGCAGATCGCGGTTGACAGGGAGATAGACATTGCGCATGCGTTAGGTGTTAGGTTTATTTTAGCAGCTAGTTTAGGGAGTTACGGGGCTCCAATAGTCAGCGTAAGGCTTCTTACGGCTGCTTTTTGTGGCGAGGTGAAAATGGAGTAAGTTTTCTCCATTTTCGCCACGTAAGTCCTTACGCTGCATATTGGATACCAAACTGCGCGGGTTTGGTATACCTGCCTATGGCCCAAAAAACTGCGGGCGACGGCAGAAATATACGCGCGTAACTTCTAGCTTACGCCGTATATAGGATACCAAATCTGCGCAATTATTGGCGTCGCCGGCTTTTGCGGGCGACGCTTTATATCGGATCGACCCCTTGGTCTCTAGGGCGCAATACAGTCATGGTGGTACTTAAAGGGATAGCATTTTCTCCAGAACATACCATTTTAATCAACTTCCAATATATTTCTAATATCAATTTTGCTTCATTCTCTTGGTATCCTATTTTGAAGGAGCAGCAATGCAC
Organism: Bombina bombina; assembly: GCF_027579735.1. Lineage (NCBI taxonomy): Eukaryota > Metazoa > Chordata > Amphibia > Anura > Bombinatoridae > Bombina > Bombina bombina. The sequence goes on from NC_069502.1 coordinate 116,690,693, forward strand.
TACTGGGAGCTAGCTGATCACATTTATAAGCCAATCACAAGAAGCATATATGTGCAGCCACCAATCAGCAGATAGCTCCCACCTTCTGAGCTTTTTAACAAAGGATACCAAGAGAACGAAGCAAATTGGAAAGTTGTTTACGATTGTATGCTCTAGCTGAATCACAGTTTTGGGTTTAATGTCCCTTTAATTTTAAAAATAACTTTTATACTTGTCACAGGCACCCGAGTGCAAGGGTTAAACCCCTACCCCCCTACTACCTCACCCCTGTTTCTCAGCGGATTTGGGCTCCACAGAGCAACCACAATCTCTAGAAGTCTGTGTGTGCTTGTTTTTGTGTTCCTACTTTATCAGAGGAGAGCTGGTATCTGACCGGAAAAACCCTTAGGCTGGCCGGGCTCCTGGAACCCTCAGTCAGCAGCCTCACAACGGACACCCACATAACCCCTCTCAGGCTGGCCGGGCTCCTGGAACTCCCGGTCAGGCACAGAACAGCAGGACACCCGCTAACTTTGCCCCTGGTTGCCCCAGAGACCCGCTCTTTTGGGGATGGGTAGCCCCTAGGGAGGACAAGGGGTGGTGTAATTGCCAGAGGGGAGCTACTTGGGGAACTGGGGGTTTTGGGCACCCCGAACCCCCAAATTATTACCAGGCTGTAACTCCGGTCCCCAGTAACGAATCATGCCGTTTTTTGGGCTGTAGCATCTGGGGACAGAGAGCTTTAAAATGACACTCTAGAAGTGCTGCCGCTTCACCGGTATAACCCCAAAACCACCACCCCTGTGTACTAGGACTCTGTGGTTGCTATGGAGGCGCCAGCTTGTCTGGAGGGGCGGGAAAATTGTGGGATTGTCCTTTGTCTTATCAAGATGAGTTCCTGTATAAATGTTGTGTGTTTGTCCCAATAAACTGTTCTTCTTTGTTCCACCTAAATGCTAGTTGTCTAGTTATTTGGGTGGGGATTGCTGAAATCACTCTCTCTCTCCGCTACATAGCGGCTGGTTCCAGGTGTTGGAAGATTGTTTCGGCGGAGCTACCCAGTCAGAGTAGCAGGGGATCTGTCACAATACTATTCATTTTAAGGGATGATTTAACATTCAACCTCAGACATACAAGGAACCGCTTTATTAGTTTCTCCAATTAAAAGGTTCTTTAACTCAGAAGTCAATGTCTGCTGATAATAGAACAGAAATATTTACATTCTTAATTCTCAAATAAGTCAACAAGTAAAGCAAATTATCTAAATATTATGACACGAAATGTAGGAAGATATTTTGTAATGAATGGATTTTCTTTATTGTGGTATTCATTACTTTAATTGCCTTTTTGTAACAGTTGTCTCAGCACCATTGTTCCTTTAAAATCAAAACATGAAAGTATAAACATGCAATATCAACATCTTGGTTTATTTCATATGATACATATTAGACATTAAAAAAAACAAGCACAAGGATCCAGAAACTGATTTTTAATGAAGCAAAGTATTCAAAGTATAACGAGTTGTTTCATCCCTTCTTTCTTAAAGCTGTTGGCCATTTAAAAAAAATCATAATTTCCCCCTAAATTCACCTTTTCCTTCATGATTATTATTATTTTTTGTATTAGAGTATCTCAATATTACAGAATTAATCTCTATTCATGTAATATTTACACCTCAATAGATCACAGACTAAGATGTCAAGTTCCCCTATGTCTCTTAACCTAGTGGTGTTTGCTACACACATATGCAAGCTCACATAATAAATGTGCAAAAGAAAACTGCATTAGTGTCTTTTATAGATGTTGGTCAATATGAGCACAAGACTTTTTTGTCTAATAAGAGCAGATGTATTTAAAGGGACACCCAAGTCAAAATAAAAACTTTTATGATTCAGAAAGAGCAGTCCGTTTTAAGACACTTTCCAATTTACGTCCATTATCAAATTTTGCCCATTCTTTTTATATTCACACTTTCTGGGGAACAAGATTCTACTGAGCATGTGCAAAAGTTCACAGGGTATACGTATACTAGAATGTTATTGGCTGATGTCTGTCACATGATACAGGGGGCCGGAAAATGGGAGAAAATTTGTCAGAAAAAAAATCTATTGCTTATTTTAAATTTAGAGTAGATGTTAGCTGATCTGTTTTTTATTATGCACTTGTTAATAATACAATTCTACTGCATTGAGTGGTCATTTACGAAACCATGTCCTTTCCCCCTTTAGAAAGGAAGATAATGTTGCTTTCACCATGTGTTAGCACAAAGAGGCATATTCCTTTAAAAGACACAACTAAATAGGTTAGTCACTTTTTGTTCCAAACTAGCATAATATTGGAAGTAACTATATTTAGATTGTTAATTAAATGTAAAAAATAACTCTTGGTAAGTGATTGATTTAAGACTAAATCCTTATTTTTAGGTTATAAAAACTAAATAAAAAAATACTATGATGGCTTCTGAAATAATTTAAGACTATTAAAGAAAGTTAAGTATGGCTATTTTGTTTTCCTTTCAAAGCTCAAGATTAGATTCTAAATATCTCTTAACCATGTATCAGAGAGGGATATGATAAATTGCTACGCAAATGGTTTAATCTCTTTGCTACCTCAGAATGATAATGCATAGAGGAGGAATAAAATCAAATATTTTAATGTTTCTAGTAGAGTATGATTTTTTTTTAAAATAAAATATGGTGCATTTGTGAAGCTGAAACATATTGTACGATATAGGCAAGGATCCCAAGCCCTTTCCCTTTAAAAGTGATTCCACAATAATCTGCAGTGGGTGAGAGTTACACTTTAAGCAGATCTAGGTTTAGTGGAACTGTCTGTGTTAGAAATCTTGTATATTCAACGCTCCTCTGATAAATCACCTACTGTACAACATTTCACTGTCACAATGCTGACTTTTATAGGCAGAAAGTAAATTTTTTACTAAATATATAACACACATAACATATATACATACAATATACTTCTAAAAATATCCAAATGTTCAATAACCTAGCTATGCATAGGTAATTTTGCTTTCACATATGTCAGTATCTACTGACTTTGGGCATTGTCTTATTGAACAAAACCAGACACACACAGGATTTCCTCTAATTTTGCTGTCTCTTACACAGTTTTTATTAAATAAAAGTCCTAAAAAATAAAACTCTCCCTTATTTAGAAACATAGTACAGAGTTTAGAAAAGTGGAGATCTTGACAAAATGTGAGAAAATAAACCTGAACCTGTAAACATAAGAGCAGTTGAAATGTCCCCAAAACCTTTTTAATACGAAGCTTTATTACTATATTAAAAAAAATGTCATTTTTTCTAATGTATTGCTTGAAATGCTGTCATACTAGATTATCTGTTTGCCTACAAGTCAGGCACGCTAACGTGCATTAAGAAGGAAATATGATTACAAAGGGAATACTCTGAACTTGGCAACAGTTCACAAATAAAATTATTGTGATAGGTTATCATTCCGAGGATTCCTTAATGACACAAACTTCAGTAACAGCACCGGTCAGGTAAGATGAACATACATACTCATTTAAAGGGATTTAAAAGCCAATAGTGTCTGTTTGTACAGAACCAGCAAACTACTGGCTACTTATGAAGTAGCCGGGTGTAATATTTTCTAATATTTTCTGCTATCCAAAGTAAAAATTGCATAGTTTAACATAAGTGTTTAAAAGATAATTTGTGCAATAAAATAAATTGAGCATATTTAATATTGGCTAAAATTTTAGCCAGGTGGTCAGTAGAAATCAACCAGGTGGTGCATCCACTAAAATGCTCCTGGGGAGAATGGATAGAGAGAGAGATAGAGAGATAGTAGAGAGATACATATACACATATACACACACACATCTACAGTCGTATGCAAATGTTTAGGCACCCCTGACAATTTCCATGATTTTAATTTAAAAATAACAAATAACTGGACACAGTAATATTTCAGTAGTAAAATGAGGTTTATTGGATTAACAGAAAATGTGCAATATGCATCAAAACGAAATTTGACAAGTGCATAAATTTGGGCACCCCAACATAAATATTGCATCAATATTTAGTAGAGCCTCCTTTAGCAGAAATAACAGTCTTTAGATGTTTCCTATAGCCTGTTATGAGTGTCTGGATTCTGGATGAAGGTATTTTGGACCATTCCTCCTTGCAAAACATCTCCAGTTCAGTTAGGTTTGATGGTTGCCTAGCATAGACAGCCCGCTTCAAATCACCCCACAGGTTTTCAATAATATTCAGGTCTGAGGACTGGGATGGCCATTCCAGAACATTGTACTTTTTCCACTGCATAAATGCCAGAGTAGATTTTGAGCAGTTTTTGGGTCGTTGTCTTGTTGAAATATCCAGCCCCGGCATAATTTCAACTTTGTGACTGATTCCTCAACATTATTCTCAAATAGCTGCTGATATTGAGTGGAATCCTTGCAACCCTCAACTTTAAGAATATTCCCAGTACCGGCACTGGCCACACAGCATGCTGGAACATCCACCAAATTTTACTGTGGGTAGCAAGTGTTTGTCTTAGAACGCTGTGTTCTTTTGCCGCCATGCATATTGCGCCTTGTTATGACCAAATAACTAAATCTTTGTTTCATCAGTCCACAGCACCTTCTTCAAAAATGAAGCTGGCTTGTCCAAATGTGCGTTTGCATACCTCAACTGACTGTTTGTGGCTTGTGCAGAAAATGCTTCTTCCGCATCCATCTCCCATACAGCTTCTCCTTGTGCAAAGTGCGCTGAATTGTTGTACGATGCACAGTGACACCATCTACAGCAAGATGATGTTGTAGGTCTTTTGAGGTGGTCTGTAGGCTGTTTTTGACCGTTCTCATCGTCCTTTGCCTTTCCGATATTTTACTTGGCCTGCCACTTCTGGCCTTAACAAGAACTGTGCATGTGGTCTTCCATTTCCTCACTATATTCCTCACAGTGGACACAGACAGCTTAAATCTCTGCAATAGCTTTTTGTAGCCTTCCCCTAAACCATAATGTTGAGCAATCTTTGTTTTCAGGTAATTTTAGAGTTGTTTTGAGGCCCCAATGTTGCCACTCTTTAGAGGAGAGTCAAAGAGAACAACAACAACTTGCAATTGGCCACCTTAAATACCTTTTCACATGATTGGATGCACCTGGCTATGAAGTTCAAGGCTTAATGGGCTCACCAAACCAATTGTGTGTTCCAATTAATCAGTGCTAGGTAGTTACAGTTATTCAAATCAACAAAATGACAAGGGTGCCCAAATTTATGCACCTGTCTAATTTCGTTTTGATGCATATTGCACATTTTCTGTTAGTCCAATAAACCTCATTTCACTACTGGAATATTACTGTGTGCTTCAGTTATTTGATAGATCAAAATTAAATTGCTGATCCAAACACCCAATTATTTATAAATGAAGATCATGGAATTTGTCAGGGGTGCCTAAACTTTTGCATAGGACTGTATCCATCTATATTAAAAAAAATAAAACAAACAACTAGATTTGTCTTCCTTCCTTATTACCCAGTCATTAACACATAATAAAAGAAATTAATCTCATTGATGGCAAGCTTTCAACATTCATTTAGAATGAATGTGTATAACATTGGTAAGCTTAGTACATGTGCCAAAACAATTGCCCAGCCCAACTATCGTGTTAATACAAAAAAACAAAACAAAGTCTATACTTACCCACACAAACTTAATTTAACAAATAAAAAATAAAATGTGAAATTAATTTGGTCTGTGTTCTGAAGACCACAAATATCCTGTTGGATCAGGTGTGATCTGGTAAATATCAGTTGGACCTTTCTGACCAAAGTAATACTGAGACAATACATATCTACATATCATCAACTGCAGTTCTGCTCTAAATATTGCGCTATTAAATGTATTAAAATACAGGAGTCGTCAATCTTCTCAAACAAGAGACCACCCTAGGATTTGTTTTACACATAGGATAGTGGAACACATTTTAAACATTACCTATATAGATTTTAAACCACTATATTCATATCACACAAACACATACAGAATACAGAGAAGTCAAGTATGTAATGTATATTATAAATGAGTAGAGGAAAGCAACGCATTTGTGTGGTACACTATATGAGGGTTCTTTTTTTCTCCAAGACCCAGTGCTATGATACCACATACCTTCTTGCCCCTATTTTTATGCTTGGTCTCAAAATTTCTGAAGTAATACACAAAATAGCTGCCCATTTTAGCAAAGTAACTAAATTGTGTGCCTACTTTATTCCTAATTGTAGTCAAACTTGAAAGTGTTGTAAAAGCTAATAACATACACACACACACACACACACTCATACAACATACACCATACACAATCATACAACATACACACGTCACGACCCAGTAATGGGTCCCGACCCGTGGTTTGAATATCCCTGCACTAGATTGTAAGCTCCTAGGCAAGATGTTTTGTATACTTGACACAATGAAGGCCAATGTTGCTAAAGTGATTTTACCCATTTAAAGTAAGGTACAAACATACAGCTATGGCATTAACGTCACAATTCTAGCACTTACATTGTATTACTAAATTTAACTATGCTTACACAGAATAAATCTAGCAAGAATCCAAGCAGTTAAACCAATAAATTGACACTTTGCATTTAGCACTGATATAAATTGCCCTTAAAGAGACATGGAAATCAAAATGAAAAACTTTTCATGGTTTAGATAGAGCATGAATGTTTAATTTTTGACTGTCATGTTCCTTTAACATTTAAATGTTTTGGTTGTTCAGTGAGAGCTTTTCAGTATAATCAAATGATGTTCTTTTGCTAAATACAGGTATTATGGGTTATTCAAAAATGAACAAGGAACATGAAGCCCAAAATTATTCTTTCATAATTAAGATAGAACTATGTTTTGCAACATTCAAAAAATTAAACAAATTGTGACACATTAGTTTGCTTTGAATGTTACAACATTCTAAAATTTGTTTAATGTAATCGTATTTCTAATGCTATCTTTAAATGTAATATTTCAATTTGAACTTTGCTAATAATTAAAGGGATACTAAACAATTTTTTTTTCTTTAATGGTTCAGATAGAGCATGCAATTGTAAGCCACTTTCTAATTTACTCATATTATCATTTTTTCGTCGTTCTCTTGCTATCTTTATTTGAAAAGCAGTATTGTAAAGTTTACAAGCCTGTCCATTTTTGGTTCAGAACCTGGGTAGCGCTTGCTGATTGGTAGCTAAATGTATCCACCAATAAGCAAGTGCTATCCAGGGTTCCGAACAAAAAATAGGCCGTCTCCTAATCTTTACATTCCCGATTTTCAAATAAAGATAGAAAGAGAACAAACAAAACAAATATGAGTGAATTTGCTAAAAATGGCATGCTCCATCTGAATCATTAAAGAAAAAATGTGGGTTTAGTATCCCTTTAAATTTATATTCAAATGTTAATATTCAATCTAATTACGAACATTCCAAAACTGGAAATATTCGATTACCGAATTTTAATGGATTTTAATTCTTATCAACATTCGATTGTCCAAAAGGAATGTCCATAGGACTATTCATTCTACCGAACAAACTACACTTTCAGCACATTCACCCATACCTAGGTAGAACATACCATTTTAAACAGCTTTCAATTTTACTTCTATTATCACATTTGCTTCATTGTCTTTTTATACTTTATTGAAAGAGCAGCAGTTCATCACTGGGAGTTAGCTGAAGACAGCGGTGAGCCAATGACAATAGATATATATGCAGCCACCAATCAGCAGCTAGCGCACAGCACCTGAGCCTATCAACATATGCTTAACCAATTAGAACAAAGCGAATTTGAAAATAGAAGTGAATTTGAAAGTTGTTTAAACTTGTATGGTCTACTTGAATCTTGAAAGAAAATATTTAGGTTGCATGTCCCTTTAAAGGGACATTATAGTTGAAAAATGCTATCATGCAAATGAAATTGAAATATTTAAAAGGGGCATTTAAGTAACTAAAAAAAAAAATATATTATTCAGGAACCTTCCTACCCGGCCAGATTTTCAGCATACCTAAACTGGAGTGAAATAATCAGATAATTAGTAAACATGGTTTTTAACCCATGGTAATCTGAAAATCTGGTCTGTTATAGAGGCCTGAGGACAGGTTTGCAAATGTACTTGTATAATGTAATGTGCTTCATTCTCTTGGTATCTCTTGTTAAAAAAAAATACCTAGGTAGGTTTAGAAGCAGCAATGTCCTACTGCTGATTGAAAGCTGAACATAAATACATATGCTCTTGTCATTGGCTCTAAAAAAGAAAAGTGTAATAGTTTTGCTGTGTGTCTAATCCAGATACTCCGACAGTGCTACTTTGTTTTTAAATGTGTGTGTTTTTTATATTCATCCCATGTAGAATGTTTGCTTTTTAACTTTTGAGAGTAAGAGTTGTTTTATTTTTTGTTTCCCTCTTTGCGGATTTACCTATGTGCTTAAGTGTGTGCCATATAGTGGTTTTCTTTTTGGTTATCTCAAGATTTATATGATCCTAAAATTCAAGTTCTATAAGAGGTTGAGAAAGCTCTTGGCTATTATGGGAAGAAAATAATCATATCAAGTGGTAATTATGGTGGCAAGTATGAGAATAATCACACATTTTAAGGTTGTACACGGCAATTTTGTATACAGAGATCTGAAAAGGCATCAATATATATTTCCCATAAATATCTACCTCTAGAGATCTAATATCCTACTTTTCAGTAGGGATCGGTAAATGTTTTGCAACATTAAAAATATTAAACAAAATTTTAACACTTTTATTCATTAATTTCAAATTTTGAATGTTTGTACAACAGTCTAACATTAATTTAATGTAATAGTATTTCAAATGCTCTCTTTAAATGTAATATTCACATAATGCAATATTCAAAATATAAAAATTTCAATTTGAATGTTTCTATCTATTACGTATAAATTTACTAAATTCCCTACCACATGAACTATTGAAGTTCTGAATGGTATTTCTTAAAGGGACACTGAACTGTGATTCAGATAGAGCATGCAATTTTAAGCAACTTTCTAATTTACTCCTATTACCACATTTTCTTCATTCTCTTGGAATCTTTATTTGAAAAGCAAGAATGTAAGTTTAGATGCCGGCCCATTTTTGGTGAACAACCTGGGTTGTTCTTGCCGATTGGTGGAAAAATGCACCCACCAATAAACAAGTGCTGTCCAGGGTCTGAACCAAAAGATGGCAGCTCCTTAGCTTAGATGACATTTTTTTCAAATAAAGATAGCAAGAGAACGAAAAAAAAAATGATAATAGGAGTAAATTAGAAAGTTGCTTAAAATTGCATGCTCTGAATCACGAAAGAAAAAATTTGTGTTCAGTGTCCCTTTAAATCGAATGTTACCTTCAACATTTCAAATGTGAATATTTAATCTAATTATGAACATTCAAAATCGAAAGTAACATTTAAAAACCAGAAATAACATTCGATTACCAAACTTTAAAGGATTTTCATTCTAAGTGAGTCAGTCAATATCAGACCCAGACCACTCCTATCCTCTGTCTCTGTGAGGTAAGTAGCAGGCAGGCTTAGTAAGGTCAGTTGCCAGGCTAGTAGGTTGATATGCCACTAAAAATGTTCTCTCTTTTTGCTTTTTCAATCACAAATATAAATTATTAAATGTCTTCACCTATAGATAATCATTTAAATATAAATATCCTGGAAAGTTTTTAAATTAACTTTGTTCTACTTTTATATAACACCTGCATGGCGTGGTATATAAAAGAATTAAAAAAATACATAGAAATCGTAGCAATATTGCTTTTTCACATAATATTTCCCCTATAAACAAATCGTACATCAATTATCTGGTGAATAACTCAAAGTGTGCAAATATTTAATCAACGATAATTATTAAAAGGATATGAAATCCAAAACGTTTCTCTTTCATGATTCAGATAGAATGCGATTTTGAACAACTGTCTAATTTACTTCTATTATCAAATTTTCTTCATTCTCTTGGTATCTTTTGTTAAAAAGTTGGGACATATAGTTAGGAGCCGGCCCATTTCCGGAGCACTATATGATAGCAGCTTTGCAAGAATGGTATCCATTTGCAAGAGCACTATATGGCAGCACTACTTCCTACCATGTGATGCTCCAGATGCCTACCTAGGTATCTCTTCAACACAGAATATCATGGGAAACGGAGCAAATTTGATAACAGAAGTAAACAAAATCACAAAAGAAAATGTTTTGGTTTCATATCCCTTTAACAAAAAAGCTGACAAATGAGTATGAATTATTTGGTAAAGAATAAATTAACATTTATAGAGCAAATCATTTAGCGGTTTCATGACAGATACTTTAACTAAGTATTCTAAAAAAGTATCTATTATGAAAGACCTTCCAATAACCCAAAGAGGCCAGTTTGTGAGCATAAGTTAAAAAGCATTAAACCGTTGGCAACAACTACAGTAGTATGGTTACTACTGACCCTACTGTTTTTCCTCCTTTGCCTACAGCTCTCTTTAAAACCACTCTTATTTTAATCCATTACAGAAGCCAGTTAGTAAAGCTCAGCATCTTTATACTGGGCGCTGCCATCTTGGTACAAACGTATTGTTGCATCCTGTGACAAAAGCGGTGCACTTTATCATGGCTTTTGACAGCAGTACGTTGCACTTTGGATTAGCTCGCACCCTAGAAAGCAGAAGAGTTACACATAGTTTTGCAGGTTATTTTTTTCTTAACACCATTTAAAGGTTACATAAACATAAAAAAAAATACCACAGGAACATAGAAAAATGTAGCAAAAATGTAGATTTTTAGGTTTGTATTCTGCGGCTAAACTGAGGTGCTGTAGAAGATGTGAAAAAAAGATGGGGATTTGTACCTGTATCTGTGTATTCTATTACATATAATTTTAGATGCATACATTTTTTTCTTCTGTACTTAATTTAAAAAAATAAAATAAAAAATGTCTTTATATCTTTATTAACCCCTGCAAATTGCCCCTTTTCACACAAGCATCTCCAGAGAGGACTTTAACTGTCTTACATACATGTATAGACATGTATCACAATGTTAAAAGCCCTTTGCCTGACTTTTTTTCTAACACCTGAGACCTCATATCTTTGAGCCCTTATAACTTTTTTGTGCAATATATTAAAATAATTTATTAGATAGTTTTATTATGAGTAACTATACTGTGTAATGTATTTCTCTTGTTAAGTGTATCCAGTCCACGGATCATCCATTACTTATGGAATATATTCTCCTTCCCAACAGGAAGTTGCAAGAGTCCACCCACAGCAAAGCTGCTATATAGCTCCTCCCCCAACTGCCATATTCAGTCATTCTCTTGCAAGCCTCAACATAGATAGGAGGTCGTGAGAGTCTGGTGTTTTATACTTAGTTTATTCTTCAATCAAAAGTTTGTTATTTTTAAATGGCACCGGAGTGTGCTGTTTATCTCAGGCAGTATTTGGAAGAAGAATCTGCCTGCGTTTTTCTATGATCTTAGCAGACGTAACTAAGATCCATTTGCTGTTTTCACACATTCTGAGGAGTGAGGTACTTCAGAGGGGGAATGGCGTGCAGGTTTTCCTGCAGATAAGGTATGTGCAGTAAAATATTTTTCTAGGAATGGAATTGACTAAGAAAATACTGCTGATACCGAAGTAATGTAAGTAAAGCCTTAAATGCAGCGATAGCGACTGGTATCAGGCTTATTAATAGAGATACATACTCTTATAAAAATGTGTTTTAAAACGTTTGCTGGCATGTTTAATCGTTTTTTAACGTACATTGGTGATAACACTGTAATGTTGGTATAGCCTTAAATGCAGTAAAAGCGACTGGTATCAGGCTTATTAATAGAGATACATACTCTTGTAAAAATGTGTTTTAAAACGTTTGCTGGCATGTTTAATCGTTTTTTAACATATGTTTGGTGATAAAACTTATTGGGGCCTAAGTTTTTTCCACATGGCTGGCTTAAATTTTGCATAGAAACAGTTAACTGAAGCTTCCCACTGTTGTAATATGAGTGGGAGGGGCCTAATTTAGCGCTTTTTTGCGCAGTTAAAATTACAAAATGAATCATCCAGATTCCCTCAGCAGTCCCATGAATACTACAGGACATTTCTAAAGGGCTAAAAAGACTTCCAAAATCGTTTATAGGGAAGGTAATCCACAGCTCTGCTGTGGCAGTTTTGTTGTGTCTGTTTTTAAAAAACGTCTGTCGTTTTTTTTTTATCTGTTTTTTGCATTAAAGGGGTTAATCATCCATTTGCAAGTGGGTGCAATGCTCTGTTACCTTATTACATGTACTGTAAAAATTTCGTTTGTTTTACTGCCTTTTTTTCACTGTTTTTCAAATTTTGGCAAAATTTTTTCTCTTAAAGGCACAGTAACGTTTTATATATTTGCTTGTTAACTTGATTTAAAGTGTTTTCCAAGCTTACTAGTCTCATTATTAGTCTGTTCTAACATGTCTGACATAGAGGAAGCTCTGTGTTCATTATGTTTTAAAGCCATGGTGGAACCCCATCTTAGAATGTGTACCAGATGTACTGATTTCATGTTAAACAATAAAGATCATTTTTTGTCTTTAAAAACATTATCACCAGAGGATTCTGTCGTGGGGTAGTTATGCCGACTAACTCTCCCCACGTGTCAGACCTTTTGACTCCCGCTTTAGGGACTCACGCTCAAATGGCGCCAAGTACATCAAAGGCACCCATAGCGTTTATTTTACCAGGGGATTCTGTCGAGGGGAAAGTTATGCCGACTAACTCTCCCCACGTGTCAGACCCTTCGACTCCCGCTTCAGGGACTCACGCTCAAATGGCGCCAAGTACATCAAGGGCGCCCATAGCGTTTATTTTACAAGACATGGCAAAGGTGGTGAATAATACTCTGGCAGCAGTATTAGTCAGACTACCTGAAATTAAAGGAAAGCAGATAGCTCTGGGGGTAGATACAGAGCATACAGACGCTTTAAGAACCATGTATGATACTACCTCACAATATGCTTAGTCTGTGGGTGATTTTTTTGACTCAGGGAAGATGATTTAACCTGATTCTGATATTTCTACATTTAAAATTTATGCTTGAGAACCTCCACTTGTTGCTCAGGGAGGCTTTGGCTGCTCTGAATGAATGTGTACAATCGCAGGGCCAGAGAAATTGTGTAGACTGGATAAATAATATGCTGTGCCGGTGTGTACTGATGTTTTTCCAATACCTAAAGAGGTTTACTAAATTTTTTTTAATAAGGAATGGGATAGACCAGGTGTGCCGTTCTCTTCCCCTCCTATTTTTTAGAAGAATGTTTTCTAATAGTTACCACCACACGGGACTTCTGGCAGACAGTTCCTAAGGTGGAGAGAAGAGTTTCTACTCTAGCTAAGCGTACCACTACCTCTGGCGAGGACAGTTGTGCTTTTTAGATCCAATGGATAAAAAATGTTTATTCAACAGGGTTTTATCCTGCAGCCCCTTGCATACATTGCTTCTGTCACTGCTGCTGCGGCGTTCTGGGTTGAGTCTCTTGATGAGGCTTTACAGTTAGCGACTCCATTGGATGAATATATTTGACAAGCTTATGCTAGCCAATTCCTTTGTTTTCTGATGCCTTTGATCATTTGACTAGACTAACGGCTAAGAATTCTGTTTTTTACTATACTGGCGCGCAGAGCGCTATGGCTTATATCATGGTCAGCTGTCGTGACTTTAATAAATAAGCTACTTAACTTCCCTTCAAGGGGCAGACCCTATTCGGGCCTGGTTTGAAGGAGATTATTGCTTATATCACTGGAGGAAAAGGTCATGCCCTTCCTCAGGATAGGTCCAAATCAAGGGCCAGAAAAAGGTCTAATTTTCGTGCCTTTTAAAACTTCAGGGCAGGTGTGGCATCCACTTCCTCTAAGGCAAAACAAGAGGGAATTTTTGCTCAGTCCAAGGCGGTCTGGAGACAATCGGACCTGGAACAAAGATAAGCAGGCCAAGGAGCCTGCTGCTGCCTCTAAGGCAGCATGAAGGAACGGACCCCTATCCGGTAACGGATCCTATAGGGGGCAGACTTTCATTCTTCGCCCAGGCGTGGGCAAGAGATGCCCAGGATCCCTAGGCATTGGAATTTATATCCCAGAGATATCTTCTGGATTTCAAAGATTCCCCCCCAAAAAAAGGGGAGATTTCGCCTTTCACAATTATCTGCAAACCAGATAAAGAAGGAGGCATTCTTACATTGTGTACGAGATCCATCCAGTTCCAAGAAAGGAACAGGGACAGAGTTTTTACTCAAATCTGTTTGTGGTTCCCAAGGAGAGGGAACCTTCAGACCTATTTTGGATCTAAAGATCTTAAACAAATTCCTCAGAATTCCGTCATTTAAGATGGAAACTATTCGTACCATCTTAACTATGATCCAGGAGAGTCAATAGAGGACTACAATGGATTTGAAGGATGCTTATCCTCACATTGTGATGCATAAAGATCACCATCGTTTTTCAGGTTTGCCTTTCTAGACAGGCATTACCAGTTTGTAGCTCTTTCCTTTGGGATATCTACAGCCCCAAGAATCTTTATGGAGGTTCTGGGGTCGCTTTGGCGGTCGGGGCATAGAAGTGGCCCCTTATTTAGACGACATCCTGATACAGGCGTCAAACATCCAAATTGCCAAGTCTCATACGGACGTAGTACTGGCATTTCTGAGATCACATGGGTGGAAAGTGAACAAGGAAGGAGTTCTCTATCTCCAATCTCAAGGGTTTCCCTCCTAGGGACTCTGATAGATTCTGTAGAAATGAAAATTTACCTGACGGAGTCCAGGTTGTCAAAGTTTCTAAATTTCTGCCGTGTTTTTCATTCCATCCGCGCCCTTCGGCGGCTCAGTACATGAATGCAATCGGCTTAATGGTAGTGGCAAGGGACATAGTACCGTTTGCACGTCTACATTTCAGACCGCTGCAACTATGCATGCTCAGTCAGAGGAACGGGGATTACACAGATTTGTCCCGCTGTTAAACCTGGACCAAGAGACCAGAGATTCTCTTCTCTGGTGACTATGTCGGGTCCATCTGTCCAAGGGTATGACCTTCCGCAGGTCAGATGGGACAATTGTTACAATAGATGCCAGCCTTTTAGGTTGGGATGCAGTCTGGAACTCCCTGAAGGCTCAGGGATAGTGGACTTAGGAGGAGACCCTCCTTCTAATAAATATTCTGGAACTGGGAGTGATATTCCATGCTCTTCAGACTTGGCCTCAGTTAGAAACTCTGAGGTACATCATACTCAGTCGGACAATATACACGACTGTGGCTTACATCAGCCTTCAAGGGGGAACAGAAGTTCCCTGCGATGTTAGAAGTCTTACAATAATTCACTGGACAGAGACTCACTCTTGTCTATCAGCTATCCATATCCCAGGTGTTGAGAACTGGGAGGTGGATTTTCTAAGTCGTCAGACTTTTCTTCCGGGGGAGTGGGATTTCCTCCGGAGGTCAAGATCAAGCAGGAGAGGGCTTTGGTGTTTTTGACAGCGCCTGCGTAGCCACGCAGGACCTGGTATGCAGATCTGGTGGACATGTCATCCCTTCCATCACGGTCTCTGCTTCTGAGACAGGTCCCTCTACCTCAGGGTCCTTTCAACCATCTAAATAGAATCAATCTGAGATGGACTGCCTGGAGACTGAACGCTTGATGTTATCAAAGCATGGCTTCTCCGAGTCAGTCATTGATACCTTAATACAGACATGAAAGCCTGTCTCTAGGAAAATTGAACATAGATATGGTGTAACTATCTGATTGTTATGAATCCAAGGGTTACTCATGGAGTAAAGTCTGGATTCCCAGGATATTATCTTTTCTCCAAGATGTTTTTGAGAAAAGGGTTGTCAGCTAATTCCTTAAAAGGGACAGATTTTTACTCTGTCTATTTTTTTGCACAAGCGTCTGGCAGGTATTCTAGACGTTCAGGCATTTGGTCAGGCTTTGGTTAGATCCAAGCCTGTGTTTAAAACTGTTGCTCCGCCATGGAGCTTAAACCTGGTTCTTAAGGTTCTTCAAGAAGTTCCGTTTGAACCTTTTTTGTTCCATTGATATCAATCTTTATCTTGGAAAGTTCCTTTTGGGTAGCTATTTCCTCGACTCGTAGAGTCTCCAAGTTATCTGTGTTACAATGTGATTCTCCTTATTGGGTCCTTCGTATGGATAAGGTAGTCCTGCGTACCAACCTGGGTTTTTTCCTAAGGTGGTATCTAACAAGAACATCACTCAAGAGATAGTTGTTCCATGCTTGTATCCTAATCCTTCCTCAAAGGAGGAACGTCTATTACACAATATTGGACGTGGTTTGTGCTTTAAAGTTTTACTTACAAGCTACTACAGTTTTCATCAAACGTTCACCTTGTTTGTTGTCTATTCTGGACAGAGGAGAGGTCAAAAGACTTCAGCAGCCTCTCTGTCTTTTTGGTTAAAAAGCATAATTCATTTAGCTTATGAGACTGCTGGACAGCAGCCTCCTGAAGGGATTACAGCTCATTCTACTAGAGCTGTGGTTTTTCACTTGGGCCTTTTTTAAATGTGGCTTCTGTTGAACAGATTTACAAGACGGAGTCTTGGTCTGCGCTTCATACTTTTTCAAATTTAACAAATTTGATACCTTGCTTCTTCGGAGGCTATTTTTGGGAGAAAGGGTTTTTTACAGGCAGTGGTAACTTCCGTTTAGCTACCTGCCTTGTCCCTCCCATCATCCGTGTACTTTAGCTTTGGTATTGGTATTCCATAAGTAATGGATGATCCGTGGACTGGATACACTTAACAAGAGAAAACATAATTTATGCTTACCTGATAAATTTATTTCTCTTGTAGTGTATCCAGTCCACGGCCCGCCCTGTCACTTTAAGGCAGGTAATTTTTTCATTTGAACTACAGTCACCACTGCACCCTATGGTTTTTCCTTTCTCTGCATGTTTTCGGTCGAATGACTGAATATGGCAGTTGGGGGAGGAGCTATATAGCAGCTTTGCTGTGGGTGGACTCTTGCAACTTCCTGTTGGGAAGGAGAATATATTCCATAAGTAATGGATGATCTGTGGACTGGATACACTACAAGAGAAATAAATTTATCAGGTAAGCATAAATTATGTTTTTTGGTGTGTTTTGTGACACTTTTTTGTTTCTTTAAACAGTTAACCAGAGCTCTCAGGACGCAGTAATCATTGTAGCGTAAATCGTGATTGCGCTCAAGCAATCGTGTTTACCTTCAACTTGTAATCCGTTCGGAAAATCTGACGTACGCGAACACCCGCACTATAACCCTCATCACTTGCACATAATTTAGCGCTCCACTCGTAATCTCTTAATTTTGCAATAATTGTCCAGTAATTTAACTCTGAATACTGTGTTTTTCTTTTTTTTCCCCCATTGTCCCCAGAGATGCTGTATTACATACCGCAGGATTCTGAGTTCTATCACTGCAACGTGAAATTCAGTGATTGTGTGATCTGTGTAAAAGCTAATTTATCTGTTCTTAACTGTCCATAGCAAAGGTCATACAATAAACAATAAGCAGCTTTACAAGAGGTATGCCCCTGGTCTACAAAACAAGGCAAATTTTCCTAACAAATTACAGTTTTAAGAAAACATTTTATCATATACACAATGCATATTTAGAAATAGCATGTCCATTTAAGGTTTGTTTTTAGCTCATCATTTTATAAAACAATTATTCAATATGAAAACACAAAATCCGAAAATAAATGATAAAACAATACCAATATTAGTAGCTATGCCATCATTTACATAGGTGTAAAAAAATTAATAAAAAGGAACGTGTTACTCCGATGAGTGAGTCCCTTCAGTAGCGCGATCTACCCCTGAAATAGGAGGAGAGAGTTCATACTCTTTCCTCCTCTGCTCCGTTCCCTATCTTTCTTCCCCACCTCCCCACCCTTTTTTTTTTTTTTTCCTCTCCCTCTGCCTCCCTCTTTCTTCTTTGTATCTCTTCCTTTATTCCCTATCTGAGGGAGATGTGTATAATCCCTATTTATTCAGTTGTCTGACAAATTTGTACGTGGGCTCTGTTGGCTCACTTTCTATTCACCCCTCTTCTAGGGCCAAATAATGCCCGATACCTACCTTTTTTTTTTTCTCTCTTTGTTTCAATATTGACTACTATGAGACTGCACACTTATGACACATCTACTTTACTATTTTTGATTATTCCAATATATGCAATGTATACTTTTGTAAACCAAACATACTGTTATACTATGTTATCTGTTATGTTCTGATGTAATGCTACTCTAATATTACTGTACAGTGCATTTCTATTCAATAAAGAAAAAAAATATTTAAAAAAAAAAAAAAAAAGAGAACGTGTTAAAAATGTGCATACTTCTTTCAGATTTGTTAGAAATCAAAAAAGAGACTACCGTGAGATATATTTTGCAAATCTCTTTGGCAGTTTTGCATTTTTTTTTGCAAAGAAAAAAAAACAAAAAAAAAAAAAAGTTTTTTTTTAATTATTTTTTTTTTTTATAAATATTGTTTAGCTAAAAAGTATATAATCTTACCTATGATGGGGAGGGAATGCCACATTATTGCTTCAAGGGACATGAAACACATTTTTTTTTTATTTCATGATTTACAAAGAGCATGCAATTTTAAACGACTTTCCAAAATCTATTATCCAATTTGCTTCATTCTCTTATATCCTTTGTTGGAAAGCATGTCTAAATAGGCTCAGGAGCTGCATATTGGTGATTGCCTCGTGTGATTGGCTCAACTATGTGCATTGCTATTTCTTCAACAAAGGATATCTAAAGAATGAAGCAAATTAGATAATAGAAGTAAATTGCAATGTTCAAAATTGTATTCTCTATCTGAATCATGAATGCAATTTTTTTATTTATTAACACCTTGGTTACCATAATGGACTGTGACACATTGCAAATTCATTTTAATATGCAATATCAATTTTATGGTCACAAATTAAATTTATTTCTAACATTAAGTAGCAAAAAATCTAAATATAGGAATCAGAGAAACTGAATAATAAAACAAAAATTGTTAAATACAGTAGCCTCTGCATAAATATGTATATAAAACAGAATAAAATGTAAAAAAAAAAACCAACAAATTCAACGTAAATATAATGTACACTGAAAATACAAGGCTTACTTACTATGCACATAACAAAACTATCTATTACAAAAGTAATACTTGGTAAACAAATGCAAATTTCAAATTGGACGGGAAGTTAATTAATAGACAACATTTAGTGCATTAGATATCTTAATATATTTTAAGGTTGTTGTATACATTTACAAGTCAGAGCACAAACTAGGAAGAAAGCATTATATATTATAATATCACAACAGACACTATACTAACCACTTACAGTCTTGAGAATACTGGACAGCAGATTAACCAAACCCAAAGAAGAAATCACATATTTACTAACAAACAGGTAAACTAAAATTGCAAATTAAAATTGATAAAAAACAAAGCAATTCATCTAGCTGTAATATTACACAGACAGGTTATCTGTTTTTTGCAGTTATGCTGTATGCTCATAGAAATCCCTGGGACAATTATTTTTGCTTAGGGTAGCTATATCCCATGGTGCTGCTTGGGGGATATGTCTGTACTATTTTGCTATTGTAGTTTTGTTTTGCTCCCTACGCAACAGAAGTTCCTTAAGCACATTTCAGCATCAACTGTAAAACCTAAAGTGCAAACTCCGCTATAAATGTGGCTACCAGCTAAAGCTTATCAAACAAAAGATAGATAGAAAAAAAAAAAAAAAACACACACAAAGTAAGATGCTTCACTTAAATACACAGTCTGAGTGATTGTGCCCATAGAGATCTGCCTGATTTGCCAAATCTGACTCTTTCATTCTATGTACATATTGGAATCAATTGATGATAGAGATTATCAAGCAACATAAAAAGACAGTTACCTACCTCTCAGCTTTATATATCAAATTCTCATTTAAAAGTCATCGGAGGTCTAAATTCCGTACTCCATTATATTCTGCAGATTCTTTCAAGAAAAACTGCATTGTGCATTCTAATTTTGTTAACAAATCTAAAGCCACAGTCCCATGGTTGTGTTAGGTTGTTACGTGACTGCTTTTAGATCTCTTCTGAGGATCTCATACAGTGTGTTTAGCTGAGCATAGTAGCAATAGGAACCCCCTATTCATATTTTACTGAATACACTTCCTGATGACGTTAGGTAGCTGAGGAATGTCTGTTGCGTTTCCCTCAGATATCTGTGCACTGCTAAAGTGGAATAACTTGTTTTAGTGTCCTATGAATTTTTTTGTGAGAGAAATCAGGGAGACAGTACCTGGACAATCAGGTCTTACAAGCTTACACTTAGATAGCATGTGGTTATCTTTTTTTTCTTGATTTAAATGAATAGAAAGGTCAAAACTGAAATGTGCATGGGTGCATTCTAAATAAAAGCATTTTTGCAATTTATACTCCCATTATCAAAATTCTTCAAGTAAACGTTATTACTATTTTTCAGTGGCATACACACATATGCTGTGAGGGCCGTGCAATAGCATTCAAACACAATACCCGCTCAGAGCGCTGGTGATGGTGGTGTGTTGCGTCTGAAGCCTTATATAGTGTCGTACAACCTACTGCTGAGCTCAGAGATTGTGGTGTTTGAATACTGGTGCAGAGACTCTCACAGTATATGTGTGTATGCTGCGGAAAAACAGCAATAACCTTTACTGGAAGCCATTTTTGCTAAAAGGAAGTATATTGCAAAAATTATTATATTTAAAATTGAAATGTTTCTAGACACAGTTAAATTTTGACCTTTATCTATCCCCTTTGCTTTGACAATGTCATGATTCTCCAGCATACATATGATTAAAAAACAACAACAAAACTACTATGTAGGCAAAGCTGTAAGATTTTACAGGAATTTATAAGCTTGAGGTTATGAAACATTAAAGTTGTTAGTTAAAAGTTAAGATGTATTTTTCAAATACCTGAACTATGTAGACAGACACTTTAGGTTATAAAATAAAAATGTAAGCACTAAAAATAGGGAATACAATGATTCAATAACAATTTAGCACTAGGAAAAAGGCATTCCATAAAAGGAACCCACAACAAGTAAATACCCTCAACGGGACAGTGAGATTTTTATATATCCTTAGTATATATGGGGATTCAAGTTCTGCACTGCAAAGCATCTGCATACAAGTAAGTTTAAAGGCATTCAAAATGTTTTTGTTAACAAATATATCCAGATATGCTCCTTAAGGACCCCCACAGGTTTTTACATGTTTGCCAAGATTAGTGCATGAGCTCAATTGCATATGGCCTCTGATTGGCCAAATCTGAGCAACCACAGTGTAGCATGTAGCTCAGACAAGCAAACAGCAGCATACCTTCAAGTGACAGTGTGCTGTAAAATAATTTTTCCCTTAATGTGTTACCAATGAATTGTTATACCAGCAGTATAGTATAAAATGTATAAGAAATGGCTAATTTTTGGTTTATTTTTGTATATGAAATTGCTGTTTTTGTCCTTTAAAATGGGTCGAGCTTGCAGGGAAATTAGATCTTATACTATCACTTTCTGTACACACACATGCTTATTTATCTTATCTCTGTTTGTATACAAAATCCCAATACTTGGAGAGAACAATTGAAAAATAACATTGCATTACTTATTTTTCCTAACCCCCACTGGGAGTGTAATTTCTTCTGCTGGCTAGGTATCCACAGTTTTTCTAAAGCCTATACTTAAAAGGGACATGAAACCCAAAATTTGTATTTCATGATTCACAGAGAAGATAATTTTAAACAACTTTCCAATTTACTTCTATTATCCAATTTGCTTCATTCTCTCTTGTATCATTTATTGAAGAAACAGCAATGCACATGGATGAACCAACAACATGAGCCATATATGTGCAGCCACCAATCAGCAGCTCCTGAGCCTACCTAGGTATGCTTTTCAACAAAGGACACCAAGAGAACAAAACAAATTAGATAGAGAGAATTTTTAAAGTTGTTTATAATTGCATGCTCTCTCTGAATCTAAAAAAATGGGTTTCCTGTCTCTTTAACTTTAGTTAATGCCCTATTAAAATGTTCAATTATATATAGTTTAAAAACTTTCCAGTACTCTGAAATTTATTTTGACTGCTTTTCCTGTAATTTAACCATGAAAATTGTAGTTTCTCCATCCTCCTAGAGGGACTGCAATCCATTCCATGGGATGCAGAACTCTATCCCGCTAACATGTTGCGCAGTGGTTTATTTGACACACACACAGGAGCTCTTATGTCTGTTCCTAATTTGGCTACAGCAAAGACAATAAGTTAAAGAGACATGAAACCCAAAACAGTTGATTTGGGATTCAGACAGAGCTTACCATTTAAAAAAAGTAGTTTCCAATTTACTGAACTTTTTTGGGTTTCATATCTCTTTAAACAACATTCAAGAGGCATTTCAAACTTCAAAGGGTGTGTCCTGTGTCAGCAAAACAATGCAAACGTTGAAACCAAAATGACACTTTTTAAGCTTTTGCAATGCAGAGAATAATTTCTGGTACATAAAAATAATGACTAACTTGGAAAGAAAAAGTATTGTACCTTCTGTGAACTTGTAATCAAAATTAGTTATCTAAGTAAATGGGGGAACTGGAACTAGGTAAAAATACAAATTGATGACATTTTGTAAAAAATCAATATACAATGAATTGAATGAACTGAAATATGTAAAAAAGGCAGCAACTGGCCCGTCTCCAAGTAAAGCTACAGAACAGATGTTAGAGACTGTGTACGACAAACACTGATAAAGGTAAATAGAATATATTAGAACAGTAAGACAGGAATTGCAAAATAAATCTATATTCTTAAAGGGACATTCTATCCAAAATTGGAATCCATATGGATGCGTTTCAGTTTTAAATAGAAGCACTTTTGTAATATACATGTAGTAGCAAAAATCCTTCTAATAAAAGCAATAAAACCGTATTTAAGTATTCACCGTGCACCAGCATTTTAAACACAGCTCTTGCTCAGAGAACCCAAGGTGCTTGTACCATTTGGTAATAACTCAATTTGTTAATTGCTGACATGATACAAGCCCCACTGGCCCTCTGAGCAGCTGCAGTATTTAAAATGCTGGTGCACTGATAATATCTAGCTATGCTTTGCATGCATAGAAACACGCTAGCACTAAAACAGTGATCAATTTTACTAGAAGCATTTTTTGTTAATACATGTAAATTGCAAATATGTTTCTATTCAAAGATGTAATTCCTCTAAGTGCATTTCAATTTTGACCGGAATGTCCCTTTAAACAACATTTTTCTTTGAAATGCTACTCTGTAAATTGGCAGACATGGAACATAAAAATAAGTAAATGTCAATAGCAACTGAAGTCGAACTCTCAACCTCCTGCTTGCAAGCATGCAAGGCTACCCACTAGACCACAATGGTACACTATTGTAGGAGACGGCTCCAGAACCAAGTAAAGCTACGTACGGAGACGTTCCAAACAGCAACATGCAGTAGCCTTAGCGCTATTACAGTAATAGATTCGGTAGAGAAATGTCAGCAAAGTAATGAACTAAACTGTACGTACAACATATACAGTAGCATTAGCACTATGACCATAATGATTAGAGTAAAATAATCAGTAGCAAAAACAATTACAGTAAATTAAACTGATTATAGTAATATAATCTGTAAATAAATGCCAACAAGCAGTGAACTGAACTTTACATACAACAGATACAGTAATATTCACACTATTATAGTAACTTACACTGATTATGATTCGCTTTTAATCTAGCCCTATATACAAATGTTTGTGTGCAAGTGATATCCTGTTTTCACGATCTGTTTTAATTGCGCTTATATTACAAGTTGAGCGAAATAGCAATTGACGCTACACTTCTTACCACGATCTCAGAGCTGTGGTTAACTGTTTTACAAAATTAAAAAAGGTTGTACAAAACAGATAAAAAAAAAAAGCATTATAAAGTACATTTACATTCATATTAACACCATCTAATAAATATGTTTAAAAAAAGTTGCACAAAAAAGTTATAAGGGCTCAAAGCCGCCAAAGTACTTTAACATAGCGATACATACAGATACATTGCTAAAGATGTATTTGTGTATATATATATATATATATATATATATATATATATATATATATATATATATATATATATATATATATATATATATATATATATATATATATTCATTTAACTGTATATTTACTGTAAATATTTCACATTCCAATGTTCTATACATATGGGAATATGTTAAGTATTTATAAATAGATATTCCTATACCTATACATACATATATATATATATATATAATCAATATATATATATATATATAATCAATATATATATATATATATATATATATATATATATATATATATATAATCAATATATATATATATATATATATATATATATATATATATATATAATCAATATATATAATATATATATATATATATAATATATATTTATTTATTATACACACGTTGATTGGAGTAGCCATGTTAGTCCAGAGATTTAGAAATCAAAATGACAAGCTTTCGGAAGAGTTTCTTCCTTTATCAAGTCTGAAGCAATACTGACCAATTCAATGGAATTTACAGATTATATCTTAAAGCACAGAATAGCTAAGAAGACAGTGCAGGGAGAGGAGGAGGTGTTGTAAAAATCATGAGGGGGGCTTAGGTAACAGGCAGACAGTGTCCAGTGTAGGAGAACAGACAGGGGAAATATATAGCTATACATAGAGCATATACTGACATAAAGTTATATATCAACATTGAATCAATATCTATAAAGATGTGAAATTGTATATACAGGGGGGATACAAACGTTAAAAAAAAGACAAAAAAGTGTGGACATAGGCTTATCTGTGTACCTATGTATAAAGAATGTGGAATATACAATGTAATTGACTAAATGAAAGTACATTACAAAAAATTTTGATAATGTGTTAAGAATCCAGAGTCCACATTTAGTCCAGAATTAAACAGGTTGAAGTGCATTATCATTTTCATTTCAAAGGTTTTTCTTTCCATGGTGTTTTTGAAGTTGCCTCTGAGAATTTTGATTTTGAGGTTTTGGATGGAGTGGTCAGTTTGGGTGAAATGGTGACCAACAGGGGTGCAGTATTTTGTTTCACATTGGTTTTTGATTGAGTGTCTGTGTAAGTTCATTCGAAGGTGCAGTTTTTGACTTGTTTCTCCAATATAGCATCCCATTTCACATGCAGTGCAATGTATCATGTATACCACATTTGCAGATATACATGAATATGCCCCTTTAATGTTATAAGATTTATTATTGTGATTTGCTGTGCTGCTTTCACAAACGTGTTAACACAGTTTGCAGAGTGCTTTATAGCAGCACTTGCTTCCATTCTGAGTGTTCTTTTTCTCAAGGGGTAGCTTCCTATGTACCAGTTTCTGCTTTAGGTTAGGTGGTTGACTATGGAAGATACTGAATATAGCCATAATAAGAAGCAAATCATGAAACTGATCACAAAAGAAACACAGATCAACAGTGATATATACTTCCTATCATCCTGCAAAAAATGAATCTCATTCCAAATGGACTGAAAATTAAGAATCCACTTGCAACCACTCATAACTGTGAGTATGCTGAAAAACTTAGCAGACGTACCAGTGAGAAACTGAGAAATAACCTAATTCATCAACTATACAGCAAAAAGCAAATAATAAAAGACCAAAAGCAGTTCCTACTACAAAAACTACAAGAAAATAATGGGTACAATGAAGAAATTAAAAAAGAAATGCAACACTTCCACAGAGCACAACAACAAAATTTTATCAAGAAGAAAGAGAAGAAACTTGCATGCCTGTCACAAAACAGAATAAAACACAAAATGCAAGAAAACAGAGCTCCAGGTGACAGATCAACTACAACAACAAATGACCAAACGTCCACAGACAATAACAGCACCTCATTTAAAACACAAACTGTCACCAACCAATAAAACCACACAGAAAACTCAGGGATTGTGAACCTTTCAAACTACCACCTGTCAGGGCCAGAGATATCAGTACTGTGTAAAGGATTATCATTCTGTCCAAGTACAAATCAAGACAAAATCCAACTGTACTCAGACTTAGAAGAATTCTTCAGGAGATTGCGGCTAAAAGAATTCTTCTATGACAAAGAAAATACCAGCACTAGGGAGGACTACAATGAAAAGAAAAAGAACACAATCTTCACACCTGCACCAGGACGCAACACAAAATTGGACAACTATATTGAAAGCTTCCGGTTGAGAACTGCATCTCTGCTCAACACACAGCAGAAAAAAATAATGTATAACCTCTCACACTTAGAAAAAAACGCTATAAAAAAAACTTAAGAAATAATGAAAATATTACCATTAAGCCTGCGGACAAGGGAGGAGCAGTGGTGATCATGAATACACAGGACTACATTACAGAGGGAAATAGACAATTATCAGATCAAACCTATAAAAAAAAAAACTGGAAAAGGACCCCACCCAGGAATACACTTTGCAACTTAGAAAACTAATTAAAACATTCCCTAAACACACGCAACATAAACTGGACAAACTGGTGCCCTCTAACCCTAGCATAGGGACATTCTACATGCTCCCAAAAATCCACAAACCAGGGAACCCAGGAAGACCAATAATAACAGGCATTGACACTCTGACTGAGCAACTATCGGGCCTAGTGGAGAATATTCTTAAGCCCTTAGTTATTAACACCACTAGCTTTATAAAAGACACCACTGATTTTCTTAACAAAATCAGCCAGATAACAGAATTGCCAGAGGATACTATACTTGTGACAATGGGATGTGGAATCCCTGTACAGCAATATTCCACATAAAGATGGTATTGATGCCTGCTTAAACTTTCTTTCCTCCAACAGCCCTAACCAGACATATAGTGCTTCTACAGTCAGTAAACTTACAGAATTTATACTTACTCACAATTATTTCATCTTCAACCACTCCATCTACTTACAAACCATGGGAACAGCCATGGGCACCAAAATGGCACCACAGTACGCAAACCTCTTCATGGCTGACTTAGAGCAGAGATTCCTAGCCACTCACCCTCACAAACCCTTCAAATACTTTCGCTACATCGATGATATTTTCATCATATGGACAGAAGGAGAAAAAAACCTTGAACATTTTCATAAATCATTTAATCTATTTCATGCATCAATCAAGCTTAAAATGAACTTTTCTAGAGACTGTGTCAGCTTCCTGGATACAACAATATCCATCACAAATGGAAAACTGCACTCATCTGTATACAGGAAACCAACAGATAGATGCAGCTACCTCCACAGCTCCAGCTCCCACCCCAATCACATTAAAAAATCCATAATCTACAGTCAGGCTACAAGATACCACAGAATTTGCTCAGATACCAAGGACCGTGACAAACACCTCATCACACTGTCCCAATCATTCAGAGAAAAAGGTTACAAAACAAGGATTATAAATAAAAAAATTAACTCTGCCCTCAATACTCCACGTGAACACTTACTACAATACAGGGAGAAGAAAAACATATCACATATCCCACTAGTAGTCAAATACAACCCTGCTGTGGAAGGGATACGAAAAATCATAAAAGACTTACAGCCACTACTCTTAGAGGATCCCACACTCAAAAAAATCTTTCCAAAACCCCCAATCATGGCATACAGACAACCACCTAACCTAAAGCAGAAACTGGTACATAGGAAGCTACCCCTTGAGAAAAAGAACACTCAGAATGGAACCAAGTGCTGCTATAAAGCACTCTGCAAACTGTGTCAACACGTTTGTAAAAGCAGCACAGCAAATCACAATAATAAATCTTATAACATTAAAGGGGCATATTCATGTATATCTGCAAATGTGGTATACATGATACATTGCACTGCATGTGAAATGGGATGCTATATTGGAGAAACAAGTCAAAAACTGCACCTTCGAATGAACTTACACAGACACTCAATCAAAAACCACTGTGAAACAAAATACTGCACCCCTGTTTGTCACCATTTCACCCAAACTGACCACTCCATCCAAAACCTCAAAATCAAAATTCTCAGAGGCAACTTCAAAAACACCATGGAAAGAAAAACCTTTGAAATGAAAATGATAATGCACTTCAACCTGTTTAATTCTGGACTAAATGTGGACTCTGGATTCTTAACACATTATCAAAATTTTTTGTAATGTACTTTCATTTAGTCAATTACATTGTATATTCCACATTCTTTATACATAGGTACACAGATAAGCCTATGTCCACACTTTTGTCTTTTTTTAACGTTTGTATTCCCCCTGTACAGGGAGTGCAGAATTATTAGGCAAATGAGTATTTTGACCACATCAACCTCTTTATGCATGTTGTCTTACTCCAAGCTGTATAGGCTCGAAAGCCTACTACCAATTAAGCATATTAGGTGATGTACATCTCTGTAATGAGAAGGGGTGTGGTCTAATGACATCAACACCCTATATCAGGTGTGCATAATTATTAGGCAACTTCCTTTCCTTTGGCAAAATGGGTCAAAAGAAGGACTTGACAGGCTCAGAAAAGTCAAAAATAGTGAGATATCTTGCAGAGGGATGCAGCACTCTTAAAATTGCAAAGCTTCTGAAGCGTGATAATCGAACAATCAAGCGTTTCATTCAAAATAGTCAACAGGGTTGCAAGAAGCGTGTGGAAAAACCAAGGCGCAAAATAACTGCCCATGAACTCAGAAAAGTCAAGCGTGCAGCTGCCAAGATGCCACTTGCCACCAGTTTGGCCATATTTCAGAGCTGCAACATCACTGGAGTGCCCAAAAGCACAAGGTGTGCAATACTCAGAGACATGGCCAAGGTAAGAAAGGCTGAAAGACGACCACCACTGAACAAGACACACAAGCTGAAACGTCAAGACTGGGCCAAGAAATATCTCAAGACTGATTTTTCTAAGGTTTTATGGACTGATGAAATGAGAGTGAGTCTTGGTGGGCCAGATGGATGGGCCCGTGGCTGGATTGGTAAAGGGCAGAGAGCTCCAGTCCGACTCAGACACCAGCAAGGTGGAGGTGGAGTACTGGTTTGGGCTGGTATCATCAAAGATGAGCTTGTGGGGCCTTTTCGGGTTGAGGATGGAGTCAAGCTCAACTCCCAGTCCTACTGCCAGTTTCTGGAAGACACCTTCTTCAAGCAGTGGTACAGGAAGAAGTCTGCATCCTTCAAGAAAAACATGATTTTCATGCAGGACAATGCTCCATCACACGCGTCCAAGTACTCCACAGCGTGGCTGGCAAGAAAGGGTATAAAAGAAGAAAATCTAATGACATGGCCTCCTTGTTCACCTGATCTGAACCCCATTGAGAACCTGTGGTCCATCATCAAATGTGAGATTTACAAGGAGGGAAAACAGTACACCTCTCTGAACAGTGTCTGGGAGGCTGTGGTTGCTGCTGCACGCAATGTTGATGGTGAACAGATCAAAACACTGACAGAATCCATGGATGGCAGGCTTTTGAGTGTCCTTGCAAAGAAAGGTGGCTATATTGGTCACCGATTTGTTTTTGTTTTGTTTTTGAATGTCAGAAATGTATATTTGTGAATGTTGAGATGTTATATTGGTTTCACTGGTAAAAATAAATAATTGAAATGGGTATATATTTGTTTTTTTGTTAAGTTGCCTAATAATTATGCACAGTAATAGTCACCTGCACACACAGATATCCCCCTAAAATAGCTAAAACTAAAAACAAACTAAAAACTACTTCCAAAACTATTCAGCTTTGATATTAATGAGTTTTTTGGGTTCATTGAGAACATGGTTGTAGTTCAATAATAAAATGAATCCTCAAAAATACAACTTGCCTAATAATTCTGCACTCCCTGTATATACAATTTCACATCTTTATAGATATTGATTCAATGTTGATATATAACTTTATGTCAGTATATGCTCTATGTATAGAGACACCTCCTCCTCTCCCTGCACTGTCTTCTTAGCTATTCTGTGCTTTAAGATACAATCTGTAAATTCCATTGAATTGGTCAGTATTGCTTCAGACTTGATAAAGGAAGAAACTCTTCCGAAAGCTTGTCAACGTATAAATGTATAGTTAGTCCAATAAAAAAAAAGTATCATTGCTCAATGCAATACTCTTGTTATTTTGATTTCTAAATCTCTGGACTAACATGGCTACTCCAATCAACTATATATATATATATATATATATATATAAATTATTTGTTTTAAAACCATCAGATATATGTAGAAATATTTAATTATGAATAAATATATTCCATTATGTTAAGAACATTGGAATATGAAATATTCATATTTTTATGTTGGGTTAGCACAATTGCGAAAATGTGATCGTGTTTGCTCGATAGTCGGTTGTTAGGTTTTATTCCCCACTTTTTTTTCCTCCATTGACTGTATGGGGGGGAGACGTGCATGCGATATTTAATGTTCAGTTTTTTGCGCTAGTCCGATTACCGCAAGCGCAAAATAAGTTTTTTTTTAACCTGTAATATGAGCACAAACCGACTAGAGCAAAAAGCTTAACTGTAGCAGAGTTTTCGCAATCTCAAAAATGAAATATACCGCACCACTTGTAATCTAGCCCATAATCGGTAGAGAAATGCTAAAAGCAATGTACTAAACATGACATACAGCAAAACACAGTAGCACTAGTAATATTAAAGCAAGTCACACTGATGACAGTAATATAGGGCCAAATTATAAGTGGAGCGCAAAATATCGCTTTCGCTAAATCGATATTTGCACTCCACTTCGTAATACCAGCGCACACAAATGTTTTTGTTTTTTTAATAAACCTGTGCTGTGTTTGCAATTGAAAGCAGAGAATTTTTGTGTATTTTTTTTTTTAACAAAAGATCAAAACGTTAAACAATAAAAGGTGATTTTTTACATACATATTAAACACATAAATATATATGTATATATTCACTGGGAATACAGTTCCCATAGACCGATCTCTGGTTAATTTTATAAGTGCTGGTAAAGGCTGGTTATTTATTGCGTGGCGATTTATGGTTATCACGCGGTGTGGCGCTCCACTTGAAATCTGACCCATAATCGGTAGAGAAATGCTAGCAAGCAATATACTAAATATGACATACTGTAATAGTACGAATACTTCTGCGTTTTACTGTAAGTCACACTGATTACAAATATTTAATTAGTAGAGAAATGCTAGCAAGCAATATACTAAACATGACATACAGTAAAATACAGAAGTATTAGCACTATTACAGTAAGTCACACTGATTACAGCAAGATAATGCTAGAAAAACAATGTATTGAACTTTAATGTAGTTCATTAAGGAATAGCTACTACTTCAAGCCCTGAAAGAGCAAGTGCCTTGTGTGAGACCTGAACTCACAAACTGCAGATTATGATATTGCCAAGCTACCTACTGTGATAATCAGGCCGCAGTACAGGTTCCAGAAAAGGTTGTGTCAGAAATAATTTCCTTAACCCTTATCTTATGCTCAAGATACTAACACTCCCTATGTAATAACAAGGAAAGGGAACTATACCCAAATAGTGCAGTTTCTATCAGACTAGAAACTGCAAGATAGGGAAATTAAAAAATGATTGCACCTGCAGTATGAAGGTATACATACATGGTGCAAATTCTGACTGAAATAGATACTGCAAGGTAGTGATGTGGAAATCCCAAAGTGCACAGATTGTTCTAAAAACCAAAGCAACACAGCTAGAGGTTATAATAACCACTTATAGCATTTAATATGTATAATGGCTGCACTTAAAGCGATATAAAAGTCCAAATCAAACTTGCATGATTCAAATAGAGTATTTCATTTCAAGGCACTTTTAGATTCACTTCTATTTTCATAGGTGCTTTGTTCAGTTGGTATCTTTTGTAGAAAAAGAATACGCACATATCCTACACTAGTGGGAGCTAGCTGCTGATTGGTGCCTGCACACATTTTTCTCTTGTGATTGGCTAACTAGATATGTTCATCTAGCTGACAGTAGTGCAATGCTGTTCCTACAGCAAAAGGATAACAAGAGAATAAAGCAAAATTGATAATAGAAGTATATTGGAAAGTTGTTTAAAATTGTATGTTCTATCCAAATCATGAAATAAAATTTGGGGTTTTCCTGTCCCTTTAAGTAAGTCATTAGAAAAAACAAGTGAACTGTTTAAAGAAAATATCATCGTCAGAGGCGTAACTATAAGCCACAGGGCCCAGGTGCAAGAATCTAAGAAGGGTCCCCCCAAAAAAGTGAATTTGATACATATCCATTTTTTTTTTTACATTTAACACAGAAAAAAAAGTGAATCAGATTACATGTCTGCAAAAGAAGGTACCCTGTGCCCACAGTCTGTGAGATGGTCTGACCCCCCATTACTGTATATAGTGACACTGTTTAACCCACCAGTACTGTATATAGTGAGTTAGTGACACAGTCTGTAATCTGCCGGTGAGATGGCTGGCCTGACCATACCTGCCCCAGTACTTTATAAAGTGACCACAGTAGTCTGTGACATGGTCCAGCCCCCCGTACTGTATATAGTGGTATTGTATAGTGACACTGTTTACCCCCCGCCCCACATGCTGTAGTAACAAGGTCTGTAATTTGCTGGTTCCACAAACATACACACACATACATGCATAAATACACACACAGTCCCATACACACACACACAAACACCAATGGGTAAAACAGAAACACTAACCCCTGTAGTCAGACACTAGTGAAGCATCATGTCACACTCACATATCGGTACAGGCAGTGGCAGGTCAACGTTTTTTATTGTAAAGCTGGGCCCCCATCCTTGGGGGCCAAGTTGCAATTGCGACCTCTGCACCCCCTGATCATCGTGCAATCAGGACTCCACACAGTAACAACCCAACTTGTAAAAAAGACACCCCTTTAAAGAGATAGCTCTATTCAAATCAGCCAATAGAATTTCAGTAGCTCTCATACTATTGGCTGATTTGAATTTGAAGACTCAAATCAGCCAATAGGAATTCAAGGGACGCCATTTTTAATCGCGTCCCTTGAATTCTCTATCCAGTGTGTGGCGAAGATTGTACGAAGAGGATCCTCCACACTCGATGACTCCGCGGTCACTGGTCTTCAGTTTCAGGATCGCCGGTCTTCAGCTCTGCTCCGCGAAGGATGTTCCAGAAAGAAGAGGTCGCCGCTTGGAAGAAGACTTCACCGCCTGGAACAGGACCTTCTCCGCCAGACTTCAGGAACAGTTAGTAGCAACTTGGGGCTTAGACTTAAGGGTATTTTATTTAGATAGGGTGGGCAGTAAAATAGCTAAATGCCCTTTTAAGGCCAATGCCCAACAAATGCCCTTTTCAGGGCAATGGGTAGTTTAGGGTTTTTAGTGTTAGGTTATTTTATTTGGGGGGGTTACTGTTGGGGGGGCTGTGTGTATTTTGTTGTAAAATAGCTTATTATCTTGTGGCAATGCCCTGCAAAAAGCCCTATTAAGGGCTACTGGTAGTTTATAGAGTAGGGGGTGTTTTTATTTTGGGGGGGCTTTTTTATGTTCATAGGGATTAGGTGTAATTTTTTAAAATTTGGTAATTTTCTTTTTTATTTTATGTAATTGTAGCTTAAAAAGGGACAGTCTACTCCAGAATTTTGATTAAATTGTCCCTTTAATTTAATAATTATACTTAGTTTATTTGTATTTTTAAAGTAGTGTTGGTTTTTTTAATTTAATAGTAACTTTAGTATTTTGTAAATGAGGTAATTTGGGTCCATTTAAGGGGTGTTAGGTTAGGGGTTAGGTTTATTGCATTGTGGGCTTTGGCGGTTTAGGGGTTAATAGTTTTAATAGGTTTATTGCGTTGTGGGTTAATGGTGGATTAGGGGTTAATAGTTTTAATAGGTAGTTTGTGTTGTGGGTTAATGGCGGATTAGGGGTTAAAGGGCCAGTAAACCTAAAAAATAATGTTATATAATTCTGCACATAGTGCAGAATTATATAACATTATACGAGTGCTAGCTTTATAGAACCTAATATATCTGGTGAACGTTTATAAAAAAAAAAAAGAGGGTTTCCCAGACCTGCCCTCTGTGTTCTACTGAGCGGGACGGGTTTTCCCTCAGAGCGCATCTGGCCAGCTGTCTAGAAACAGCCGGCCCAACCGCGCCATTACACTCAATGCAGCTCGCTTCTGCTCCCTCTTTTTTTTTTTTTTATAAACGTTCACGGGATATATTAGGTTCTATAAAGCTAGCACTCATATAATGTTATATAATTCTGCACTATGTGCAGAATTATATAACATTATTTTTTAGGTTTACAGGCACTTTAATAGTTTTAATAGGTAGTTTGCGATGTTGGGGTTAGCAGATTTAGGGGTTAATAATTTAGTTACTTGCGGTGTGGGTTTGATGGCGGATATAGGGGTTAATAGTTTAATTAGGCTTATTGTGTTGTGGGGGGGTTGTAGGTCTAAGGGTTAATACATTTATTATTAGTGGTGAGGGGGGGTGAATGTGAATATAGGGGTTTTTACGTGCCGGCTTATTTTTGGGAGGCGTGTTAGACTGTTATGGGAGATTTGATAATTACTTTTCTTAGGCGCCGGCAGTTTTCAAAGTGCCGTAAGTCACTGGTAACTCCAGAAATTTTTATTTACGCTCATTTCTGGACATCGCTAGTTTATCAGACTTGCAGCACTTTATGAACTGCCACCGAAGTTTATAGCAATACACCGATGTGCAAGGTGAAATTACGGGTGGCGCGGGTTGCAGCACTTGCGCTGAAGCCTGCGCTGTATATGTAATCTCGCCCCTTCTTTGCCATGCAACAAAGAAAAAACAAAGACCCCTAAAAGCACAAATTAACAAAAATATAGACACACACATTTTTTATTTTTTTTTAAACTATACATTAAGCTCTGTTTTACAATAAATAATCTGATATGGTGGGAAAACAAAATACTCAAATTAAAGGGACAATAAAGTCAAAATTAAACCATCTAGCAGCAGCGTTTGCAACAATGTTTATAACAATTTATACACTGTTGCAAATAGTACTGCCATACTGCTAAAGACAATAACATACATCCAAGCTCCTGTCTACATACCTAGGTGTACTCTCCAACAAAGGATACCAAGAATACAAAGCTATTTTAAATACAGAAATAAATTGTAAAGTTGTTTATAATTGCAAGCTCTGATTACTTTACATCCACCATGGAATGAGTATTAGATTTTTCTTGGGTTGCATAAAAGTAGCAAAAACCAAACACCATTTCCCATAAACTGAAAAAAAAAAATTACAACAGGAGACACAGGTCTATAAAAGCTTCATATAGGTTGTACAATCTGTGGTAGGTGACTTAAAATTGATGTACTGTCAAGTGTTTAAAGTGACACAGCAGCGATTTGTCGTCTAACAACAAGGAGCGTTTTTTAAATGACATACATTGTTTTTGTGCTGACATTTTTTTTATGCTTGTGAGGTGTCACTGTCCCAAATATAACAGCAACAAAATCAGTAGTGAAAAGCACACAACAGCTCACGGCTCCAAATCCAAGACTTGCCACATCTAAATGTAGAAAAAAGAAGAGTGAATACAGCTTCTATATTTAAAAAGGGACCTTGCATCATACCAGGGTCCAAAAGAAAAAAAAAAAAAAAAAAAAAAAAAAAAACAGGTTTTGGACCTGCTGTAGCTCCTTAGTCATGTCATACATAGATATGGAACAGCACTATTTAAACATGTCATATTTTCTACTTGGGAAAAAAATTATATATATCCAGGCTAGTTGTGCACAAAAATGCACTTGCTGTTAGTTTCTAAATCAATATCACTGTATTCAAAGCAGCTACAGGTCCAACATTTCAAAAAAGCCGAGCTCTCTTCCACCCCTCTCCCCCTGTGAGCTTGAATTCCGCTACGTTCTCTTGTTTACACAGCTTTTCTGTAGCCAATACACATATACTGTAATAATATAATATAATATAATATAATATACTATAATATATACACACACGCTTTTGAGACACG
Organism: Bombina bombina; assembly: GCF_027579735.1. Classification (NCBI taxonomy): domain Eukaryota; kingdom Metazoa; phylum Chordata; class Amphibia; order Anura; family Bombinatoridae; genus Bombina; species Bombina bombina. The sequence continues at coordinate 116,726,774 of NC_069502.1, forward strand.
TATAGAGCGGGTAGGACCGCTCTATATGTTATTAACCGAACGAACCACAAGAATATTCAGTGATCTGGGAGAAAGTTTCTAACCTGGAGGTTTCTACCATTGATAAAAAGGCATCATCTTCCCAAGAGCTACTATGAAAACATTCACCTGAGAGCAGATACACCTGGATACGTCTAATACTTACCTCATAGGATTGGGGTAGTATGAAGTATGTGGACACCCAAAAGGGGATCAATTAGAAGCTTTATATCATTTGACCAGATGGAGAACCATTGAAATCTATATATATTGTTTCACCTACATACCAATATTATACTATACTTTATTGGGAACTTTGTGAATAATAACATATATTGTGTGTATACATATATACATGTTTTTGTATATTTAGCAAGCAGCCTTAAACCTATCATTGTAACTAGCGCTTTTTATCTCTATACGCTTTTGTATGATAGAGATTATATATATATATATATATATATATATACACACATACATACACACACACACACACACACATACATACACACTTGAAATTAATAACAAAATTACATTACTCGTTACAATTGCATATTAAAGCTGCTGAATAAATAACCAAAATATAAAAGTCTGGTCACATCTTCCATAGAAAAACATTCTATCAATTTTTTAAACAGCTTTATTGAAGAAAAAAAAAAAACATTTTAATATAACGAAAGATTTTGAAATGCTAGCAGGAAACTCATGTTTGTGCACAACCAATCCTCAAAGATCAGCTTCAAATGACTACTCTCAAAGCTTGATTGGTGGGCGATTTCAATATTCCACAACAATTAAAACAAAAATATAGTATTAACCAGAACATCCATGTTTTAATATTCATAAAGAGCTGTAATAAACTTAAAAAAAAACCTCCAGTATGTCAACTGACTGAGAACTAGAAAATAAGAACAAATTCTATAAAAAAAGAGGTGTCCTTTCTAAGCTCACTTGTGACAAACAGACTGTGTTTAGGAGAGATATATAGGATTATACACTGACCGAGTTACACAGCATATACTATTTAAAGAGCCATACCTTGCACTCAACTGCCTTACAGTATGCGCTCTAGAAGAGCATTATGGACTTGTCCCAACTCAATGTATCACAGGTATATGGTTCTACTAACCTTTCATAGCAACACAAATGTACTTATTTATCTTTAGCCCCAGCTTATATTTTAGTGTTTTTAAATCTAAATACCTTGCTGTAGATGTCGCTTGCCACTGAAAAACAGTCTGTGCTTGCATTGTCCTCCTATTTGATAATTAGATAATCTGTTAATTAGCTAATCAGGCACATGACTCCTGTCTTCCATAAATTTAGCCTCCAAGTTTGTGTTAGTAGTTGTGTAACAGTTCTCCATTTTTAATGCAATGTAGTGATTTGGACCAAGATTAATTAATCTTAAAGAGACATTCTGGAGAAAAATTATTATTAGAGTTTTAATATATATTTTTTTCATAATATGAATTTAACCCCAGCAAAGGGATTAAACAAATAGGTAAAGTTGCACACTTTGCGTGTTTATGTGATGTTCCCGTAGGGCTCCATTGTTGATTAGTTGGATATCTATGTATGCAGTTTCTGATTGTCTTCCTGGTCTTCTTGTTGTCGGGATTAAATTTGCATTGAATCAGAATAAGCAAATTTAACCCCTTCTCTGCTAAGCCTTTTCACATACTTCTGCTGAAGTCACTTTTAGTCTTCTGCACTCATTTCATTTAAACCTCAATTTCAGCACTTTTTCTGTTAGGTATCAATACAAATGAAACGTTGCTTTGTTCAGCAGACTAAGCATTTTTATGGCATCATTTTAGCTTGCAGATATACTCAAAAAGCAAAAGCTACTGAATGAAATGCAAAGTACTTGAATATTTTTGTATAATTGTCTTTAAAGGGACAGTCTAGTCAAAAATAAACTTTCTTGATTCAGATAGGGCATGCACTTTTAAATAATGTACTTTTATCATCTATTTTGCTTTGTTCTCTTGGTATTCTTAGTTGAAAGCTAAACCTAGGATGCTCATATGATAATTTCTTAGCCCTTGAATGCCGCCTTTTATCTGAATGCTTTTTGACATTTTTCACAACTAGAGGGTGTTAGTTCATGTGTGCCATATAGATAAACATTGTGCTCATGCTGTGGAGTTACCTAGGAGTCAGCACTGATTGGCTAAAATGCAAGTCTGTCAAAAGAACTGAAATAAGGGGCAGTTTGTAGAAGCTTAGATACAAGGTAATAACAGAGGTAAAAAGTATATTATTATAACCGTGTTGGTTATGCAAAACTGGGGAATGGTAATAAAGGGATTATCTATCTTTTTAAACAATAAACATTCTGGTGACTGTCCCTTTAACATACATAGTACATGGCAACATGAAAGTTATTATTCCCTAAATGTTTTAAACACACCTTTTATGGTTCAATATTTAACACCAATTCACCTTCCTAAAATTTAAAAAAAAACCTGGATTCTACGCCTATGTTATTCAATACAAATGAATACATAAAAATTAGAAAATACAATTATTAAGTTATTTTGTTTGCACTTTACATCATCATGTAATTGATGTAAATGAATGTAAAGCTAACCTTAAAAGGATATGAAACTCAAGATGTTTTTTTCATGATAGAGCATGTGATTTTAAACACCTTTCTAATTTACTTATATTATCAAATTTTCTTTGTTCTTTTGTTATCTTTTGTTGAAAAATAGGGATGTATGTTTAGGAACCGGCCCATTTCTGGAGCACTATTTGGCAGCAGTTTAGCAAGAATGTTATCCATTTGCAAGAGTCCTAGATGGCAGCCCTATGTCCTGTCATGTAGTGCTCTAGATGCCTACCTAGGTATCTCTTCAACACAGAATATTATGGGAACAAAGTAAATTTGATAATAGAAGTAGATTGGAAACTTTTTTTAAATGGCATGCTCTGTCTGAATCACAAAAAGAAAATTTAAGGGGTTCATATCTCTTTAAAAATATAATTTCACAGAGGGGTGACAACATATTACAATGCATGCATTGTTTAATCTCTGTCCATACTCACTAAGTATAGTTACAAACAAGGATAAAATTACTCTTACACTAAAAATCATCACAAAATTGGCAAAACAATATAACTTATGCTTACCTGATAAATATTTTCTTTCTTGGCAGTGAGAGTCCACGAAATCCATTCATAAAGTATGGGAAATACTTCACCTGGCCACCAGAGGTAAAGACACCCCAAACAGAGCATTAAATATCCCGCCCACAGTAGGAGGTAAGGAGGTGCCATAATACTGCCGCCACTACACTATTTCAGAGCAGGATCCGTGGACTCTCACTGCCAATAAAGAAAGGAAATTATCAGGTAGCATAAATTATTTTTTCTTTCTAATGGCAGTGAGGGAGGGAAAGGAAGGGAAGGCAGTCTTAAGTACTAGGCACCATCACTTGAAGAACCTTCCTCCCAAAAGATGCCTCAGCTGAGGCAAAAACAACATATCGGTAACATTTTCTGAAAGTATTTAATGATGACCATGTAGCAGCCTTACATATCTGTTCAACTGATGCCTCATTCTTGAAGGCCCAGGAAGTAGACACTGCACAAGTAGAATGTGATGTAATCTGTGATGGAGGCTGCTAGCCCATTTGTTTATAAGCCATACAAGTCAAACTTCTGAGCCAGAAGGATAGGGTAACAGCTGTGGCTTTCTGACCTTTGTGTGGATTTCTCCATACCTGGAATGAGGATGGCTGAGATCTGACATCGGTATGTCCCCACCTATTGAAGAATACAAGACACTTCCTGCATCGCCAGTGAGCTGCGAGTTCCACCTTGGTGATTAACATAGGCCATGGTAGTAACGGACAAAACATAACTGGGGCCATGCTAGAAGAGCTTTGAAGTTGGCCCTCAACTCCAGAACGTTGATTGGGAGAATCGTTTCTTCGGGCCACCAAGTTCCCTGAGCTCTTAGAGAACCCCACACGACACCCCAGCCTGTCAAACTCACATATATTGCTATAATTTCCCAGTATAGACACAGGAAGCACATGCCCTAGAAAATGCATTCTTGAGACAGCCACCAAGTGAAAGACTCTCTTGTCTGGATACAGAGATATTACCTGAGACAGGTCTAAATGATTTCCATTCTATTGCCTAAGCATACATAACTGTAGAGGTCTCAGATGAAAGCGAGCAAAAGGAATAGCGTCCGAAGCCACCACTATAAGACCTACCACCTCAATGCATTGGGCCACCAAAGGCAGAGGAGTTGATTGAAGTAGACGGCAGGCAGCCTGAAGCTTTTCCCTGCATTGATCTGTTAGATAAATATGCAAGCTGATAGAATCTATGATGATCCCCAGAAAGTTCACTCTCATGCTGGGGGTGAGATAACTTTTAGATTTAATTTCCAACCATGCGTTCGAAGATACCAGAGCAACTTCTCTGTGTAAGATATTGTTAAATGTAAAGATGGCACTTGAACCAAAATGTCTTCCTAGTATGGCGCCACAACAATCCCCTGTAGTCTGACTACAGCAAGGAGGGCCCCTAGAACCTTTGTAAAGATCCTGTGAGCTGTAGCTAAACCAAATGGGAGAGGTATAGATTGATAATGCTTGTCCAGAAAAGCAAAACTTAGATAATGGTGATGATCTCAGTGAATCGGAATGTGAAGTTATGCATACTTCAGATCTATGGTGGTCATTAATTTACCCTCTTGCACAGGAGAAAGAATGGACCTGATAGATTCCATTTTGAAAGAAGTATGAATTTGTTGAGACACTTTAAGTCTAAGATGGGACGAAAGGTTCCCTTATTTTTGGGAATGATAAAGAGGTTTCCCCTCTCTGCCTGAGGTACTGGGACAACAAATCACATAGATACCATATAATCTACACAGCGTAGAAAGGCTGTTCTTTTTTCCGGTTTTCCTGAAATCCTTGATAGGAGGAAATCTATTCTGTATCCATGAGATATGATGTCCAGAACACAAGGATCCTGAATGGACTGAGCCTAAACCTCCCAAAACAGAGATAATCTACCCCCTACGTGACCTGAGCCCAGGTCAGGGGCCAACCCTTCATGTTGTCTGGGGTCAATTTCTTGTGCTTTTTGTTCTTGTTCCACACTGGGTTATGCTTCCAGGTACTTCTAAGTGTTTCAAACTTGGTTGCTGAAACACTCCTTTGTGTCTTTTTCGGACAAAAGCAGTGGGAACGTCCCATAGAACGTCCCTTAGTTCTAAATTTCTTATCCTGGGGTAAAAAGGCACCCTTTACACCAGTGACAGTAGAAATTATGGAATCCAGGGCAGGGCCAAATAAGGACTTTCATTTAAAAGCCATAGATAACATTCTAGACTTTGAAACCATGTCCGCTGACCAAGACTTTAGCCAGAGAGCCCTTCTAGCTAGCGCAGCAAAACTAGAGTTATTGGAATTTAGACAAATGATTTGGATAATGGCATCACAAATGAAGGAATTGGCTGTTTTTGGGGCCTGAATACGGTCTTGGATTGCTTTAAAAAGGAGATTCTACAAAAATCAGTTCAGATAAGGCGTCACATTACAAGGTGGCAGCCCTAGTGAGGTGGCAGCCCCACAAAAATCCCTGAAGAAAAACCTTTTTCAAATATCCCTTTAACTTCCTATCCATAGGGTCCTTAAAGGATGTGCTATCTTCCAGAGGGATAGTAGTGCGTTTAGCCATAGTGGAAATGGTTCCGTCTACTTTAGGGACAGTATTCCACACTTCAAAATGGCTATCCGGAACAGGAAACATTCTCTTAAAGCTTGGAGAGGGAGAAAAAGGGACACAAGGGTTTTCCCACTCCTTGGATATAATATCTGTCAGCTATGAAGGTACTGGGAACACTTCAGGAGTTTTCAACTTAGGTTTAAATACAATATCCAATATATGTTTCTGTTTATCCTCTGAGAGTTTAGACTCCGGCATGCCAAGTGTACTTAAAACCTCTTTAAGTAAATATCTTAGGTGTTCAATTTTAAACCTAAAATTAATATCCTCAAAATCCCTTTCCAATTCTCCAGAGGAGTTAGAGGATGAAAGTTCTCCTTCAGAACTAGCCAAGGAATTGTCAACTTCAGGAAGCTGCATATGGCTGACTGCTGCCGCTCCAACAGACTCAGAGGAAAAGTGTTTACCCTTCCTCTTCCTTGCAACTGGCATAGCGCTCAGGGCAGAAGAAATCGCAAGTTTGTTAATGGCCTGTATAATGATGGGGAAAAGGCCCAACCCAGAGTTGAGGTTAAGAAACGGGGTTGCAGAGGATGGCCTGTGTCGGTATAGGGGGCGCTGTTTGCAGTTGTTATTCTGGCATATCTGGGCATATTGAGTTCTGCGAGTCCACAGGACATCCAGGGGTAGACTGAGGTGTCGGAGACACCACGGACGTCTGGTTACCATGTCCCCCAGAATGAGACTGCAAAACAGATGTAAGGCAAGCACCGCATAATTGAGCAGGGGGATACACAGTATGCAACCTGCATAGCATGCATTTATTTGAATTAAATACTGGAACAGGGCAATTTTCCTATCATGGAATCATCCATCTTTTACTCTGGGGAGGAATAAAATACAGTTAACACTGCTAGTGTGCCACAAATTAAATTGAGAGACCACTCTGTAAAAACTTCTAGCAAAAATAATTTTACTTCCCAAATTTTGGCATAAATTGCTCCATTTGAGGATCTCAACACCTCTGATCTGGCAAGCTCATGTTGCCACTCCGTTTGTAGGGAAAGAACTGCATAGAGTGGATTGCGCCTGGTCCCTGACACACTGAGATAGCACCAAAAATATTGTGTGGCGTAAACCTATGTGTTCGCCTCCCACCACGTGTCTACTGCACATAGTTAGGTTTGTGTAACAGTGTGCGTCAACTATTCTCTGTAGCCGGAGAAATTATTGTGTTAAACAGAAGCATGCATTAACAGCATCCTAATTTCAATACACAGCAGCAGCAGGTACTGGGCCTATCAGAGGACCTGGTGCCATCTCTGCAGTGTCAGACACTCTAGTTATGCAGCATCCTGTCCTCAACCTGAGGATCCTGATCTGATGCCCCCTAATAAAACTTCTACCATCTTATACTCTGGGGGGTATATGCGGCATCTCTATATCAGCCTGCTTTCTCTGTATTCCCCCTTAAGTATCTTGGGTCCTAAAACAGCAGTTGTATGTCTGTTCACTGTCCCCAGCTCATTAGGCAACAAAACAAAGAGGAAAGGGTCTATAAACAGAACTTACCCAACTTCTTAGTCTGTCATCCTGCTGGAGTCTTGAAACACAAAGTGTAAAATCAGTGTAACTAACTCGAGTTTTGCGTTAGAGGCTATGTGGTGCTAACAAGCAGTTTATGCTCACCGCTCACTTATCTGCTGCGCTGGTATTATGGGTTTTTACAAACCCGGCTTTAAAAGACAAAAAGTGAGCGTTGAGCAAAATTTTGCTCCACATCTCACTCCAATACCAGCGCTGCTTAAGTTAGTGGTGGGCTGGTGTAACATGCTCGTGCACGATTTCCCCATAGGAATCAATGGGGAGAGCCGGCTGAAAAAAAGTCTAACACCTGCAAAAAAGCAGTGTTTAGCTCCTAACGCAGCCCCATAGATTCCTATGGGGAAATAAAATTTATGTTTACACCTAACACCTAACATGAACCCCGAGTCTAAACACCCCTAATCTTATACTTATTAACCCCTAATCTGCCACCCCCGACATCACCGCCACCTACATTATACTTATTAACACCTAATCTGCCGCTCCGGACACAGCCGCCACCTATATTATACTTACTAACCCCTAATCTGCTGCCCCCAACATCGCTGACACCTACATTATATTTATTAACCCCTAATCTGCCGCCCCCAAATGTCGCCGCAACCTACCTACATTTATTAACTCCTAATCTGCCGCCCCCAACGTCGCTGCCACTATTCTAAATGTATTAACCCCTAAACCTAAGTCTAACCCTAACCCTAACCCCCCCTAACTTAAATATAATTTAAATAAATCTAAATAAAATTCCTATCATTAACTAATTAATTCCTATTTAAAAATAAATACTTACCTGTAAAATAAACCCTAAGCTAGCTACAATATAACTAATAGTTACATTGTATCTAGCTTAGGGTTTATTTTTATTTTACAGGCAAGTTTGTATTTATTTTAACTAGGTAGAATAGTTACTAAATAGTTATTAACTATTTACTAACTACAATTAAATTAATTCCCTAAATTAAATAAAATTAGCTAAAGTACAAAAACAAACACTAAATTACAGAAAATAATAAACAAATTACAAGATTTTTAAACTAATTACACCTAATCTAATCCCCCTAACAAAATAAAAAAGCCCCCAAAATAAATAAAAGCCCTACCCTACACTAAATTACAAATAGCCCCTAAAAGGGCCTTTCGCGGGGCATTGCCCCAAAGTAATCAGCTCTTTTACCTGTAAAAAAAATTACAAATCCCCCCCAACATTAAAACCCACCACCCACACAACCAACCCTACTCTAAAACCCACGCAATACCCCCTTAAAAAAACCTAACACTAACCCCTTGAAGATCACCTTACCGAGAGAAGTCTTCATCCAACCAGTCCGAAGTCCTCAACGAAGCCGGGAGAAGTCTTCATCCAAGCTGGGCGAAGTGGTCCTCCAGACAGGCAGAAGTCTTCATCCAGACGGCATCTTCTATCTTCATCCATCCGGCGCGGAGCGGGTCCATCTTCAAGACATCCGACGCGGAGCATCCTCTTCATCCGACAGCTAAGACTGAATGAAGGTTCCTTTAAATGACGTCATCCAAGATGGCGTCCCTTCAATTACAATTGGCTGATAGAATTCTATCAGCCAATCGGAATTAAGGTAGAAAAAATCATATTGGCTGATGCAATCAGCCAATAGGATTGAGCTGGTATTCTATTGGCTGATTGGAACAGCCAATAGAATGCCAGCTCAATCCTATTGGCTGATTGGATCAGCCAGTAGGATTGAACTTCAATCCTATTGGCTGATCCAATAAGCCAATAGGATTTTTTCTACCTTAATTCCGATTGGCTGATAGAATTGCCCCGCAAAAGGCCCTTTTAAGGGCTATTTGTAATTTAGTGTAGGGTAGGGCTTTTATTTATTTTGGGGGGGCTTTTTTATTTTGTTAGGGGGATTAGATTAGGTGTAATTAGTTTAAAAATCTTGTAATTTGTTTATTATTTTCTGTAATTTAGTGGGGTTTTTTTGTACTTTAGCTAATTTTATTTAATTCTATTTAATTTAGGGAATTAATTAAATTATAGAGTAGTGTTAGGTGTTAGTGTAACTTATGTTAGGTTTTATTTTACAGGTAAATTTGTATTTATTTTACGCTGAAGACACGCTGCTCTAAGTCACGGACCTCCCCAGATTGGTAAGCGCCACTTTTTCTGTTCTCTTATTGTTATTCATGTTCCTTAAGTGACTGCAGGACGCAATAGGGGTATGGCTATGTGTAAGCTGTTCCGTGGAGCAATTTAAGCGTTGGTGATGTGCGTAGCTGAAGATTACAGCAGATCCATATATGCAGCAGCTTCTGTTTAAAGGGGTATTTTCGTTATATGTATTGCGAGTCTTTTACAAGTGTACCTGGATTTACATATTTTGATATTGTTATATATCATTTAGCTATTCTGGTAACACGGACTTTACACTAACTGAGTTTGTGCAAATTTCACATAATAAAATTTAAGGAATAAAGAATATAAAATGTCTGAATCAACACAAGGATTTGTATTTAAAGACTTGGAAGCTTCACTACAGGGTTATGACCAGGAGGTGGATAATATATTACTGGAAAATGAAAACTCCCTAGATGGCCTCTTTTTTCAAATGGATGAACTTAGAAGAAAGGACATAAAATTAGACCTGGATATAAAGACTTTCCTGATGTATAAACGACAGAAAAGGATCCCAAGAGGGTTAAGAATAAGAAAATATCCCTCATTTTTAGTAACGAATATGGACTTTATTAAAAAATGGAACTTAATATTGGATGCATGTTCCTTTGCATTAATAGACCTGCTAGTAGAATATAAGAAACAGCAAAGGAGAGAGTCCATTGATCACATTAAGACTGTGCAAAGGGATTTACAAATGTTTCAAACAGATAAAGATTTTAAAACTTATGACAAAAAATTTGAAGATAATATGGCTAAGTTTACTAGGGAACTCTGGGCTTTCAAAAAACAGAAACTAGCAAGGGACAAAAGGGACTATAAATTAGATAAGATCTATAGGTGGCAAAGTGCTGGGAGAGGTCAACCTCATACTAGTATGTTTCAGAAAAATAAGATGGATGTTCAATCTAAGAAAAACAAAAAGGTGCAGTTTGCAGAAACAGAATATGACGCTGACACCTCTGAGCATGAGTCAAATGAGGAAGTGATGGAATTGGAAGGGATGTCAGTATTAGATGCACCATTGGAAGTTAGTGAAAACATGTCAAAAAACGAATTGCGCACGGGAACAAAACCCATAAGAAAAAAACAAGAAGGGGCAGTAGGGGGAGAAACAAGCAGAAGGGGAGGCAGAGAGAGGTATCAAACACGAAACCAAATAAAGAAGTATGCATAAAATTTTTTAATAAATTTGTCCAAATATGACCTAACAACAACAGAGGTAGAGGTATTGGGCCTAGGTTTGGGCTTTGCCCCCACAGCACACTTTGATCTGTTCAGCACCGTCCATGATGTAAATAAATTTGTGAGAAAATTAACCCTCAAGAATAATTTTTCAGAATCTCAGGACGGTGCTGGACAGGCCAATCTGGAACACTCTCAGATACATCACCCCAACAAAAATCAACTTCCCTTTGATGAACAATGTTTAATTTTAGATTTAACTACAATGTTGAATGAGAATCTAGTGGAAGATGAGACCAAAATGACCCCTCCAGTCTTTATACCAAGTATGAAAAAAAGTACCTTTTTACCCAGTTAACAGCAGTAAAAGCATAGATGTATTTCAGCGTACAGTAGAAAATAAACTAAAAACATTATCAGAAAATGTGATAAAAAGAAAAGGATCTAAAGATAAATACAGACATAACCTAACATTTGAACAACGTGCCACCCTAAAAAAGTTGGGGAACAACGCAAATATTGTAATAAAGGAATCTGATAAAGGAGGGAACGTAGTCATCATGGATCGAGACTATTACATCTCAGAGGCCCACAGACAGCTTGATGATGAGGAGGTATATGTTAAATTAACTTTCAATCCTACAAACAAATTTAAAGTACAACTAGCTGACATCCTCACATTAGGCCAACAAGCAGGAGCCTTCAAAGAATCATTTTTTGATACACTACTACCCTCTACTCAATATACACCAATCTTTTCTTTTGTCCCTAAACTATATAAGGACAGCAAAAAAAACCCAGGGCGACCCATCATATCTGGAGTGGGATCGCTTCTTGAACCTCTATCAGAATTAGTTGACACATACCTCCAACCATTGGTTGGAGAGCTAATGAGCTATGTTCGAGATTCCACCCAGATATTGAATCAAATGAAAGACCTCCAGTGGCAGGACATGTACCGCTTCATCACTATAGACGTTACATCCTTGTATACGTCTATCCCACACCACCAGGGGTTAGCAGCTATATCATATTTCCTCAATAATTATTACAATTATCCAGAGGATATTAAATATTTTTTGTTAACAGCAGTAGAACTTCTGCTAACTCACAATCTTTTTATGTTCGAGGGATGCTGCTATCTCCAGAGGCGTGGGACGGCTATGGGGGCCAAATTTGCCCCCTCCTATGCCAACCTATTCATGGGTTGGTGGGAAGCCGCCCACGTCTATGGAGATGACAACCCCCTTAAGGAACATATAATATACTATGGAAGATATATAGATGACCTTCTGGTGGTGTGGGATGGAGATGTAGAGACAATGAGTCTATTCATGAATAACATTAATACCAACAATATGAACTTAAAATTCACATATGACCAGAGTACAACTAAAACAGTATTCTTGGATTTAGAACTACAGGCTGATACATATACAAATACTGTCAACACTACAGGAAACCCACTGGGGGTAACACTATCCTTAACTTTAAATCAAGCCATCCAGGGCATGTTAAAAAAGCAATCCCCAAGGGACAGTATATAAGGACCAAAAGGACCTGCTCTGACACTCAAACATACCAGGAACAAAGTAAAATATTGGATAAGAGACTCCTAAGTAGGGGGTACCAGGAAAGTTTGCTTAGAAAGACAAAAAAAGAGGTAGATTCTATACCAAGAGATGACCTTTTAAGATACAAAAAATAATTTGCTCAACAAAAGCCAGAAAGTGAGAATAAAATCGTGTTCAGTACCCCTTATAGTCTTGAATATAAAAAAAATTGTAACATCATAAAAGAATGTCTTCCCATTCTAACCACAGACTCAAATCTAGAAAAAATAGCAACACAAGGTTGCAAATTTGTAGCAAGAAAAAGCAAGACTATTGGAAATATAATAGCCCCTCCAGACTTGCCGGTAGACAAAAATAGAACATGGCTACCAGTACCAAACAGAGTTGGTTTTTATAAATGCAAAGCCTTACGCTGCAAAACTTGCAACCATGTGACAGAGGGAACTATCTTTACCTCAACAGCAACCATACGTATATACGATATTAGATATAGACTCAATTGCAAATCCACCCATGTAATTTACTTAGTTACCTGCAGGGGGTGCCAGATTCAATATGTGGGTAAAACGAAATGCCTCTTAAAAGATAGGGCCCTTGAACACATTAGGGATATAGAGGACCCAGACATCTTTACCCCTGTATCACGACACTTTAAATCAATGCACTCAGGAGATGCCTCACTTCTATCTATTCAGGCCATTGACTATGTCCCCCCATATAAAAGAGGTGGTGACAGAATTTATAAACTTGACTACAAAGAAGCCAAATGGATCTTTTTATTGAACACTAGATCCCCTTCTGGAATAAATAAAGAAAGTGATGTGAACCTATTCATTTAAAAATCCCAAAAAATCCAATCATACAAGATATAGATTTAACTGGGGTATAATATATAGAATATATACGGACAAGATAGTATCCAATATATAAATGTAAAAATAAACATCATACATTTTTATCTCTGTTTGTTTTAACATTAAGAGTAGCCAAATAGTGTGGCACAATGGTGCAATAGTCTCTATACTTTAGCAGATATTAATCACCAAAAAACCTGCTAAATATCTATTACAAACCTGTCAAATATTTGTTTAATATTGGTTAAATATTCATGAAAGAAAGGTCATACCAACATAAAGTACATTTATTATTATGTGTCCTTTTTGTTCCTCTAACTGTGTATATTGATTTATATAAAGGCATGAAAGGGTTAACATGTGTTTTTAGTTAATTGTATAATTGAATAATATTTTAGCCGTTATAAATAGGTCTCTATAATGACAACAGACAGCAGTGATCAAGTGTGGAGGAACCACACAAAACATATCTGAAGTTGTCGTTAGAGACCCTGGATTGCCAATACAGAGCTGAGGCGCTTCTTGTTTTTAGGTGTTACGTATAAAGAATAGCATTTTATTCTTATAACGTCACCCTGGCTGCTTGCTTCTTCTTGTTCTACTGTGAAGCCCGGAAGTCTTTGATATTGTAGTTTATTTAATAGTTAATAACTATTTACTAACTAATCTACCTAGTTAAAATATATACAAAGTTGCCTGTAAAATAAAAATAAAACCTAAGCTAGCTACAATGTAACTATTAGTTATATTGTATCTAGCTTAGGGTTTATTTTATAGGTAAGTATTTAGTTTTAAATAGGAATAATTAAGTTAATGATAGGAATATTTATTTAGATTTCTTTTAATTACATTTAAGTTAGGGGGGGTTAGGGTTAGACTTAGATTTAGGGGTTAATAACTTTAGTGGCAGCGACATTGTGGGCAGCAGATTAGGGGTTAATAAATGTAGGTAGGTGTCGGCGATGTTAGGGACGGCAGATTAGGGGTTAATAATATTTAACTAATGTTTGCGAGGCGGGAGTGCGGCGGTTTAGGGGTTAATCTATTTATTAAAGTGGCGTCGATGTCCGGTTCGGCAGATTAGGGGTTAATTTTTTTTAAAAGTGTTTGCGATGTGGGAGGGACTCGATTTAGGGGTTAATAGGTAGTTTATGGGTGTTAGTTAAAATGCGGTACCAGTCTTGACAGGAGAGGGTCTACCGCTCACTTCTTGTCAGACTCTTAATACCGGTGCTATGCAAGTCTCATTGAAAAAATAGGATGCGCAATTTACGTAAGTGAGTTTGCAGTATTTCCAAATCTGGCCAAAAAAGTGAGCGGTACCTGCAAGACTCATAATACCAGCCGGCGTTTAAAAGCAGCATTAGGACCGGCCAACGCTGCTTTGTAAGCCTAACGCACAACTCGTAATCTAGCCGACTGTTTGCCTAACAGGAAAGCTAGCATAATAACACTGGAGGAGGCTTAGGAACTTCGCTGTCACCGCCAGTAGCTAATATAAACCAAAACTCTACTAAGATAATTACATTCAGGGGTCAAGTCCAGCGGGAATGCATGGGAACAAAGTTCCTGACCCCCTGGACAGAGAACAAAAATGCTTTAGTAAACACTGAAGCTGTGGTGGGAGGAGCTGGAGTACAGTCTAGTTAGAGTGACAGTAAGATCCTCTAGTAATGGGCAGTAACACTTCCTACAATACACTAAATGCAAGCCTGTCAGTGATCCTGCTGTGTGATGACCATGCACTGTGTGGAACACATGGTGCTTACATTTATGTGTGGCTTACTCTGAGGTTATTTAGCTCCCCTCATCAGAAATAGGACAATTACAGGGTGAAACTCGGTTACAGAAGAGGAGTCTGGAGTTGCTGTAAGACGCAAAGGTCTCAGCCCGCCCTAGAAAGGAAGGAGGGGGGAAGAAGGAGGGTGTCAGGAACTGAAGCTAAGCTGACTATACACCATGTGAGGTAAAAACAGTATGGATCTTGACATTAAACAACAGGCATTCATGTGTGTCTAGTTTAGTTATTTTACAGTTGTTTTAAGAAAAAGTTCAGCGTTTCACCAAATAAAAAAAATTGCTTATCAAGCAGTGAAGAGTCATGTACTTCCATCTTCCTGCTTTCTTTCCGATTAGAATTCCTTTTAGTTCTTCCAGAGATAGCTGGGATGAGGGTTGCAAGGGAAATACATGTGTACACACAAAGGAAAATAATCCTTGCAATTAAAGGTGTTTGTGAAACATCTTATAGTAGGATAAGCCCAAATATCTTTAGGCCCAAAGGCAACCATTCAGCCCTTCAATGGTTTTAATTTGCTTTCATTAACCAGAGTGTATAGATTATATACTTATAAATATAATGTGTGTGTATAAAACAATATTAATTGTGAAGGGGTGCAAGTCTTAGTGAGTTCCCACACTTTTTTTTTGTAGGACTTGACCCCTGTTTACATTTCAACTATTACCCTGTCCTCTCTTGCAGTAAACAATAAATTCACAATAAAAACAAAATTTATGCTTACCTGATAAATTTCTTTCATTCCGGATATGGTGAGTCCATGGGATCATCAATTACTGTTGGGAATATCACTCCTGGCCAGCAGGAGGAGGCAAAGAGCACCACAGCAAAGCTGTTAAGTATCACCCTTCCCACAATCCCTAGTCATTCGACCAAAGGAAAAAGGAGAAAAGGAGTAACACAGGTGTAGAGGTGCCTGAGGCTTAGTAAAAAAAACTGTCTTAAAACAAAGGGCGGAGCCGTGGACTCACCATATCCGGAAAGAAAGAAATTTATCAGGTAAGCATACATTTTGTTTTCTTTCCAAAGATGAGTCCACGGGATCATCAATTACTGTTGGGAATCAATACCCAAGCCAGAGGAAACAGATGATTAGGGAGGGACAAGACATGTCACCTAAACAGAAGGCACCACTGCTTGAAGAACCTTTATCCCAAAAGAAGCCTCAGCCAAGGCAAAAGTATCAAATTTATAAAATTTGGAAAAAGTATGCAAAGAGGACCAAGTTGCAACCTTACAAATCTGTTCCACAGAATCCTCATTTTTGAAAGCCCAAGAAGAAGCAACAGCCCTGGTAGAATGAGCTGTGATTCTCTCAGGAGGCTGCTGTTCAGCAGTCTCATACGCCAAACGAATAATACTTCTCAACCAGAGAGAAAGAGAAATGGCAGTAGCTTTCTGACCTTTGCGTTTCGATTAAAAGCAAACAAACAATGCAGAAGACTGACAAAAGTCCTTAGTCGCCTGCAAATAGAATTTAAGAGCCCGCACTACATCTAAGTCATGCAACAAATGTTCCTTATGAGAAGGAGGATTAGGACAGAGAAAAGGAACAACAATTAATATTTCTATCCGAAACAACCTTAGGAAGAAAACCAAACTTCACCTCCTCCTTGCACTGAAGGCAAAGAGAATGACTGGGGATTGAAAGAAGAGGAGTGATACTTAACAACTTTGCTGTGGTGCTAGTTGCCTCCTCCTGCTAGCCATGAGTGATAGTCCCAACAGTAATTGATCATCCCGTGGACTCACCATATCTTAGGAAAGAAACTAGAATCTTCAGCAGAACACCTCCATGAAATGAGGCAAGAACTACTGGAAGGGTAGGGGAAGTGGGAGGGATATTTAATCCTCTGTTTTGGGTGTCTTTGCCTCCTCCTGGTGGCCAGGTGAAGTATTTCCCATAGGTTATGAATGGATTACGTGAACTCTCACTGCCATTAGAAAGAAATTAACTATTTTTATGCATACAATGTTTGTAAATTAGTTCAGAGAAAAAAAAGACTATGTGAGCCCATCAAAAACAGAGCAAAATTAATCTAGCACTTGCTTCCAGCTGATTGTTAATCCTGGGATGACCACTTGGCAGCTATAAATATAAATAGACATGTGCCTGCTAAGTAACAAAGTAACATAGTAGATGAGGATTAAAAAAAGACCGAAGTCCATCGAGTTAAACCTATACAAATCTAATATACTTACATAAAAGCTCCAGTTGAATTTTGAACTTAATCCCATTAAAAGGTGACCCATTTAACACAAGCAATCATATCCATGAATTCTGTTTCTATCCAGAAATTTATCCAAACCATTTTTAAATGTATCTAAGGTATTGGCATTCACTACCTCCTTTGGTAATGAGTTCCACAATTTTATTGCTCTTAAAGTGAAAAACATTTCCGTTGCAGAAGATTAAATCTCCTTTACACCAGCCTTAAATTGTGACTTCTTATCACAAACAATTTTCTTGGAATAAACAGAGATTCTGCCATCACTGTATATGGGCCTTGAATATATTTATATAAAGCCCTTTTTCTAGAGAAAACAGACCCAGTTTAGCTAGCATCTTCTGATAGCTTAAATTATCCATTCCCCTTATTAGCTTTGTGGTCCTTCTCTGAACTTTTTTTAGGTCTGCAATGTCTTTTTTTTAGATCGGTCCCCATAACTGCACTCCATACTCAAGGTGAGGTCTTACCAGTGATTTATATAGTGACAGAATTATGCTTTCCTCCCTTGAATCAATGCCTCTTTCAATACATGCTAGTATCCTTTTAGCCTTAAAAGCCGCTGCCCTCCATTGTGCACCCATCTTAAGCTTGTTATCTATTACTACTCCCAAATCCCTTTCCACCTCTGTTTGGCTAAGTATAGTCCCATTTAAATAATACATTGACTGCTTATTTTTACTACCAAAATGTAGAACCTTGCATTTTCCCGTATTAAATCTCATTTTCCATTTACCTGCCCATACTTCTAATTTTTGCAGATCCACTTGTAACCCAAGTTCATCCTGCTCTGACCTAATGACCTTACACAACTTTGTATCATCTGCAAAAATAGATATTGCTATTTAATCCTTGCTCCAAGTCATTAATAAAAATATTAAAAAGAATAGGGCCCAGTACTGATCCCTGGGGGACTCCACAGATTAACTTTGTCCAATCTGAGTATGATCCATTTACTACTACTCATTGCTCCCTGTCTTTAATCCAGTTATTTATCCATGAGCTAACATTTTCAGCTATTCCCAGTCCCTTAATTTTGTACATTAATCCCTGAACGGGCTGAAACGCGTTGTCCCGCCCACTTATTGTCATTCAACAGACGCTGACCGGCTTCCGTTGTTTGGTATTACTCGACTCCTGAAAAGAAAGGATTGACCTAAGACCGGCTCCCCAAAGTGCATAACAGAGGCACGCACGGCTACCCCGTGGCTCAGAGGGAACCCAGGACCATTGCAGAGAACCACTATGGTGTAAGTAAAATTGAACACCTTTAATGTGGCTCTCTGTTTGTTTTTGATTTGGACTCCATTCTCGTTCCAGCTTCCTTCTGACACTGAAAGAAATTCACTTGGAGATCCTTTCTGCTCTCACTGGATCGTCGTATTCTCATCTTCCATTCAGCTCTTTGTTTTTATTTTTATTTTTATTGTTTATTGATTCCCCTTTATCTATATTTTTACTTACTACCTCATAGAATCTAATTAGATTAGTTTGACATGATCTATTTCTCATAAAAACATGCTGATTTTAACTCATAATCTTGTTTACACAAATATACCATACTTATTAATATAATCCCTTCAAGTATCTTCCCCCCTATTGATGTGACTGCGGGTAGTGGCGATCGGCTCTTTTTGGAGCTGCATTTATTTGTCTTATTTGTAGTACAGCACACAGAGATTTCTGTGCAAATCCAGATCTCTGTGTATTGCACTATTAAACAAACAAATCGGCTCCAAAAAGAGCCGAACTCCGCTACCCACGGCCATATTCGGCATTCATTTAGAAAAACAAATGCTGAATGCACATGTCTAGCTATAAGGAGAAGAAACCCATAATTTGAATAGTAAGACTCTTTCAAACAAGCAGTCTAATAATATATTTCTAAGCTAATGGAGGTGGATAATGACTTATTTAAATTCAACAGAACCCCCAAAGTGGGACCAATGTTGTAAGCTATTACGGTAATGACAACCACCTGGCAGATTGATAAATACAGGACCACTCATTTAAAAGAGGATTTTTGCTGATTTTATCTCACTTTATGTATTGTGGGGGGCTGCCTGCCCTTTGGGCAGGGCGAGAAGGGCGCCCACCCTGGACCCGCTTCAGGGGGGAGTTTATAAGAAGGGGCAATGTACATCCTGTATTTTGTTTGTAAATTAGTTTTTATTGTATCAGGAGGCGCATACCTACCGATATTTGTTGCTCTGTATCAGAGACTCCGGAGCTTGATGAGGGCCGGTTGCTGTTTTGTGGGAGGAGCTGTGTTGGGAGGGTGTGGGATAGTGAGTCGGATTGTGGGTGTATCTGGGCAGTTTGTGGGCATGTCTGGGTGCTCCATTCTGCAAATAGGAATATATAGCTAGTCTACGATTAAGGTAATTTGACCGAAACCGGTCAGACTTTTTTACTTTGACCCTTTGTATTTGGCTTTTTTTTTATGGATTAGGAAAAAACTTTGGCGTTTTTAGCTTTTACACTTTCACCTTCCTTTTTTTCTTTTAAGAATATATAGCTGTCTTAGAGGGACAGCGAGACAAAGCTAAGAATCAGGGATTGTCCCTCTCAAATAAGGACAGTTGGGAGGTCTAGGAGGTGTAATATTTAGTTTTATTTTTTCTATTGCACACACTGAATGTGGTGACAGTGATTTGTGATACAGAGACAGAGGAATGAGGGGGCTGTGGGTCCCC
Organism: Bombina bombina; assembly: GCF_027579735.1. Classification (NCBI taxonomy): domain Eukaryota; kingdom Metazoa; phylum Chordata; class Amphibia; order Anura; family Bombinatoridae; genus Bombina; species Bombina bombina. The sequence goes on from NC_069502.1 coordinate 116,746,584, forward strand.
ACAAATTTGTCATGTCCATGGTCCCACAAATGCTAAGGGTGGCCCTGGGGACAACAGATGGGATACCATGGTGAACACTTGTAAATTAGAAGTGCATGTGACCCCTTATTCAAAATAAGGAAATCCCCTCTTTCAAATAAGGGGCGTCAAACCCTTTTACTAAATCAAAGGGGTAGATTGGAATTTTATATTTAGTAAGTCCCCTTCCCTCCATGAAAAATACCCTGATGATCAGTGAGGTAGGTGATACCATTTGTCACTGGGATAACCTACCTACTAGGGAATTCCCATTTATGGGTAGCAGCTCCAAATAGAGCCCTCCCTACCTTTCAGATAAAGCCACCAAATAGAAATCTTTCCTGTGGTCTTCCCCCCCTCATTATATATCACAGATTCATCAGATTGTAAAAGTAAATCAGTACAACAGAGTATGCAACATACAATAATCCTATCTAGGGTTGCCACCTCATCCACACTTTCCTGGACAATTTTAGATATATGCATGGCGAAAAAATTTGGTTCGGTTCGATTCGGTTCAATTCGGAAAATTTTGAATCGATTCGGTTCTGATTCGTTTGGATTCATTCGGATTCGAAGAAATTCGGCTGGATTCGGTTCGATTCGGTTCGGAAATTCGGAATTTTGGTAAGTGTTAGGTGGGATTAGACTAGCTGTGAGGAGCCTCTAACGCTGGTTTTCACTGCTACCGCCAAACTCTAAATCTAGCTGTTAGGATTACTATCCATATTAGGTGGGATTAGACTAGTATTATGTACTGTATATTAGGTGTAACCCATAGCCGAGTGATATAACCTAATATACTGTACAATACTAGTGTAATCCATGGCCATCCGAATTTACCGAATAAATCCTAACTAATTCGGATTTATTCGGTAAATTCGGCAGTATTTTAATTCAGAACTTCGGTTCGATCTGAATCTCCGAATTTGCTTAATTTTCCGAATTTCCGAATCGATCCGAAACGAATTGCACATATCTAATTATTACACATGCTGCATGGTGTGCAGGGAAGAAGATAAATAGTGCTGTCCAGGGTCACTATTCGTGTGCTGTCCAGGTGTGCAGCGAATGTTGCCCTCTGCACACCCTGCAGCATGTGTAACTCATATGTGTCCAGGAAAACATGGCCAAGGTGGCAACCCTAATCCTATCAGAAGCCGTTTAGAGCAAACGCTCTGAGCTCAGCATCGCACCCTGTCTCCATTACCAATAAAAGCCCAACCTCTTTAAACCCAATCCCAGAATGAGAAGATGTGTTCTTCTCCTAACTAAAGTGTTCACAATGTGATTTTGTATTGATTGTCCAAATAGGATTTTATTTTCAGTGTAATCAATTGGTGTTATGTTTATGTATTATGACATTACTCACTAGTTCAATTACTTACTAAATACATTTCACTTCCTTTTACTTTTAGCGTGTATCATGTTCCTCCCTGGGTTTGTTTGCAACAACAAACTATAGCAAGTTATGAAAGGTCTTTAAAATAACCCAACTATTTTTAAGGTGATGATTCATGCTAAAAAGTTGTAAAGAGTTTACTGTGAGGGAGAGCAGGAAATAAACTAAACACCCAACTAAATTAACATGATATATTTTCAGTATAGATTATTTTCTATTTTAAAATCTTATCAACACAACTACAGCTCTTTATTCATGTTAACCCCGTTAGAACGTTCCATGCTGTCCTAACTGCGCTGGGCTTTAGTGCCATTAGGACGGCATGGAAAGTCCTAGGTGTTTGACTGTACTGAAGCCAAACGCGTTTCTTGAATGGGATCGCGGCCTAGCGTCATAGGAACTCCCCCCTGACCCAATCCCATTATTGAAATCTCGCGATTGCAAACACAATCACGTTTGTTTGTGTACATCGCAAATTTGTTCTAATGTAGATATATTCGGGCTGTCAGGAAAGGGTTAAAGGGACAGGAAACTCAAAATCGGAATGTAAGGGACGCCATCTTGGATGACGTACCTTAAAGGGAAACTTCATTCTACAGCGACCATCGGAAGAAGAGGATGCTCTGACAGCTTCAATGAGGACTTCTGCCGCTTGGATGAGGATGGGTGTCCAGTCTTCGAAAACTGTAAGTGGATCGTCGGGGGTTAGTGTTAGGTTTTTTTAAGGGTTTATTGGGTGGGTTTTATTTTTAGGTTAGGGACTTTGGGCAGTAAAAGAGCTAAATGCCTTTTTAAGGGCAATGCCCATACAAATGCCATTTTCAGGGCAATGGGGAGCTTAGGTTTTTTAGATTTAGGTTTTTATTTGGGGGAGTTGGTTGTGTGGGTGGTGGGTTTTACTGTTGGGGGTGTTTGTATTTTTTTTTTACAGGTAAAAGAGCTGATTTATTTGGGGCAATGCCCGCAAATGGCCCTTTTAAGGGCCATTGGTAGTTTATTGTAGGCTAGGGGTTTTTATTATTTCGGGGGGGGGGGGGCTTTTTTATTTTGATGGGGCTATTAGATTAGGTGTAATTGTTTTTAATTATTGATACTGTGTTTTTTTTTGTAACTTAGTGTTTTTTATTTTTTGTAACTTAGTAATTTTTAATTGTAGATTTCAATAATTTGAGTAGGGTTAGGTTTATAAATATGTAATATAGTTAATTTAATTGGTAGTTTAATGTAATTTTAATATAATAGTTAGGGTAGGTTAATTAATATTTTAATATAGTTTAATGTAATTTTAGCATAATAGTTAGGGTAGGTTAATTAATATTTTAATATAGTTTAATGTAATTTTAGTATAATAGTTAGGGTAGGTTAATTAATATTTTAATATAGTTTAATGTAATTTTAGTATAATAATTAGGGTAGGTTAATTAATATTTTAATATAGTTTAATGTAATTTTAGTATAATAGTTAGGGTAGGTTAATTAATAGTTTAATTTTATTCTAAAATTAAGTTTAAATTTATTATGAGATAGGGATGGGGTAATTTTAATGTAATGTTAGCGGGTTGTTAGGTTTAGGGGTTAATAGCTTAAAGGGACAGTCTACACCAGAATTTTTATTGTTTTAAAAGATAGATAATCCCTTTATTACCCATTCCCCAGTTTTGCATAACCAACACAGTTATATATTTTTTTAATATATATATTTATTGACCATTTCAACATACAGTTCCATTAATTTGAGAAAAAAAGGAAAATAATAACAAGCAGTATTCTGTCAATATTATGCAGGTTGTACAAATTATACAAATTAATGCCTCAGCTTTACTATTGCCAGAATATAAATATACCTCTGTACAAACAAGGCTATAAAAGAGAAAGAAAAAAAAAGAGGTAGATGATATTCATATACAGGTGGCCCTCGTTTTACAACGGTTTAATTTACACCGTTTCAGAATAACAACCTTTTTTCCCAGTCATGTGACTGCTATTGAAAGCATTGAGAAGCAGTGCAGTTATTAAAATAGCCAGTAGGTGGAGCTGTCCGCTTGTGTTGCAGCAAAGCCAAGCAAGCTGAAATTAATCAGTTTAACCAGACCTGAGCTATCAAGCAGATTTCAAAGGAACAAGATCTTCCTGTCTATAAATCAGTCCAGATTGGAATGCATAGAAAGAACTGTTTGCAGAAAAATGCAAGTGAAGTCTGTGTTGTGTGATTATTTTATTAGGTTTATAATGCTGTTTAGCAAATGTTTTTGTTCATTTAACTTAGTTTAATTATATATTGTGTGTTGTGTGATTATTTTATTAGGTTTATAATGCTGTTTAGCATTTAAAGTCTTCATTTCAAAGCTTTAAAAATAATGTATTAGATGTTGCTTATGACAATTTTGAGAGGGGCCTGGAACCTATCTCTCTCACTTCCCATTGACTTACATTATAAACTGGGTTTTAATTTACAACGGTTTCAATTTGCAACCATTCCTTCTGGAACCTAACCCCGGCGTAAACTGAGGGCTACCTGTATTGCTATCGTAAACAGAGCAATTTTAACTTAGGCAATACTAATATTCTCATTTGTAAAAAGAAGGACATAAGTTAATTGTCATGCCGAATGGTGGTTTTCTTAATTAATAAAAATGAAACAAAACAAGACTAATAAACAAACATAAGGGAGAGGAGAAAAAAAAAGGGAGTGGAATAGCCCCCCATCTCCTCTCCAGCACCCCTACACCAACAAACTACATGAGGTCATATTCACCATTGGCAATGGCTGCTTCCATATAGATAGTACCCCTAAAAGGGGAGATTATTTGTTTTTGAATTTCTATAGGGAAGCTGGTAATAATGTTTTTCCATTTATGGAAAAATAGCTTCATTTTATAATCTGAATCTATTGAAGTGTCCATTTGTTCTAGTATTAGTTGGTTTTTAAGTTTTTGTATAAATTCCTTCAAGCTTGGGGCTTTCTGCGCTTTCCAGTATTTTAGTATCAAGAGTCTTCCCATGATGATTAGCATATTTAGTTGACGAATGTTTTTATATAGTAATTCCTCTTGACCTATTAAGAAAAAGATATGCTTATCCTTGAACTGTATATTACTTTTGTTAATTTTGCATGCCCAATTTGTAACTTTATACCAAAATGTTTTAATTTTTCTACAACTCCAGAAGGAATGCTCTAGGTCAGCGTTTATAGTTTTACATTTCTGACAGCGTACTGAAGTTTTATCCCATCTGGCCTTTACCTGTGGAGTAATGTATGTTCTATTTATGATTTTTGAATGTGATTCTCTCCAGGAAGAGGCAATTGTAGTTCTATCAACCAGATTGAAGCTTGCTTGAATTTGCTCTACTGTAGTCTTCGATGTGTCTGCTAGTCTTTGCACATTATACTGCCCGAAAGTGTTATTAATAAGTTTATATAAAGTTGAAATACTATACTTCCCTGCCCGAAAAAGAGTTATGTCAGGTTCTATTTTGTCCCAGGTCTCTATTTCTATTTTTGCATTTTTGCATAACCAACACAGTTATATTAATATACTTTTAACCTCTGTGATTATCTTGTATCTAAGCCTCTGCAAACTGCCCCTTTATTTCAGTTCTTTTGACAGACTTGCAGTTTAGCTAATCAGTGCCTGCTCCCAGATAACTTCACGTGCACGAGCACAGTGTTATCTATATGAAATAAATGAACTAACACCCTCTAGTGGTGAAAAACTGATAAAATGCATTCTAAAAAGAGGTGGCCTTCAAGGTCTAAGAAATTAGCATATAAACCTCCTAGGTTAAACTTTCAACCAAGAATACCAAGAGAAAAAAGCAAAATTGGTGATAAACGTAAATTGGAAAATTGATTAAAAGTACATGCTCTATCTGAATCATTAAAGTTTATTTTGGCCTAGACTGTCCCTTTAATTTAGTTTATGACGATGTGGAGGTCTGGCGGTTTAGGGCTTAATAGGTTTAGTAAGTGATAGTGATGTGGGAGGCCAGGGGTTTAGGGGTTAATACATTTATTTAGTTGCGGCGGGGTCCAGGAGCGGCGGGATAGGGGTTAATACATTTATTTTGTTGCGGCAGGGTCCGGGAGCAGCGGGATAGGGGTTAAACATTTTAGTATAGTGGAGGCGTTTAGTGACAGGATATAAATAAAGTTGGTAAAAAGTTGAATAGCAGCGAGAGTACTTGGTGCGTGGCTTTTTGCCAGCTTTTTTGATAAATATGGAGATCGTATTCAGGTCCACGGCCATGATGTTAGGCGAGCGTATTGGTGCCGGCGAATGCAGCATAGTTGACGGCTTGATAGATAGGCCTCACAGACTGCTGGTCCATCTGCAACCAATCTATATAATATTGGAGGGCATCTATTAATTAGTATTTTTTTCTTTTAAATAAATTATAGAGAACATTATTAATATTATTATTATGATATTAGAATTATATATTAGAATTTATAAAATGTTTTCACCAGTCCTTCATGAGAGAAAACCCTATTGCAGACAAATACTGTGAATTTACTGTTTTCACTCATTTTCTTCTGTAAACTTCCTTCTGCTACTTTAATAACCAGGCTAGATGTGTCTTTAGCTACCAAAGCTTTAAAAGCTCAGGTTAAAATATGAGTATCAGCATACAAGTGTCTAACTGAAGTACACTTTAACAATCAAAATAAGTCAATTTAAAAGGATTAGCTCTCTAATCCGGGAACAAGGAAATAAAACAACTGAAAAAGGTTTTACCTCCTGCTGCCTAAACTCTGCATAAGTATGATTGGTATCAGCTATACATGCACAATGAGTAGTTCATAAAGCATGTTAAGGCTATTTGTGTATGTTGTGGGTATTACACATTCCTTTTTTTATGTCAACAATAAATATGGGTAAATCAGATTGGAAGTTAACATGCTACAGCCACGTGAAATAATAAATCTGTATGTCACCTTAATCATCTAATCAGACGAATTTCCCATGTCCACAAGGTCACATTAAAAGAGATTCCAATTTATACTGTTACATATGACCTCAGACAGAACTGAGGTCACATGTAAACTCTATACTAATGAATTGTAAAAGTTGTAAAGGTTTTTTTGCAATGGATTTTCTTGTCACATATAGTATATCAACACCTGCCACCTACTAAAACTGAATGTTCTACCATTAGACAGCTCCATACAGCTGTGATGCTCGTGGGATACTCTTCTATCAGACCAAACTCGGCCAGTAGTCTTGTTATCTCGGCGTCGAGCCGGAATGATAGGGAATATCCCAGAGCAGAGAAAGTTAGTAAGATGAGGAGGGCGGCACTCATCACAGGCAGGACAGTCCCCAGCAGCAATGGCAGAGCAGTCCAAGGCAAATCACTAGAATGGTCAGACAGGCAGGATTTGGTAACAATAAAGCAGTCCAAGGGCAAACCACTTGAATGGTCAGGCAGACAGGGTTTGGCAACGGTAAAGCAGTCCAAGGGCACAACACTAGAATGGTGAGGCAGGCAGGGTTTGGTAACAAAAAGGCAATCCAGAACAACAGGGGTTAAACAGGCAGAGTATTCAGACAAGCAGGGTTCAGCAGCAGTATATCAATCCAGCAATTTAGGGGTATAACAGGCAGTGTAGTCGGACAGGCAGGGTTCAAACACATAAAGGAAATACAGTAGTAACGATCAATCACACCCAGGAGTACACAAAGTAACACCTATACTTGGGCAGTGATAGATCATTATTGAGCGACTTACATAGGCGCAGGATTCACGCCAGAGGAATCCGGACCGGCATCTGAGAGAGAGGAGCGTGCGGTGATGACGTCAGTGCCGCATGCATCCGGAGCCGACACAGCCCCTGGCAATGAGCAGGGAAGGAGATGCCGCGCCCCTAGCAACATCTAGAGCGGCGTGACAACAGCTAAACAGACACATATAGCCACACAAGACGGTTGCTGCATTCCATTTGGGCATTGGATGGAACAATTAAAGGGGCAGGCACATCAAACTTAAACTTGCATGATTCAGATAGGGCATGCCATTTTGAACAACTTTCCAATTTACTTTATTAATCAAATTTGCTTTGTACTCTTGGTATTCTTTGTAAATAAACCTAGGTAAGATCATATGCTAATTTATAAGCCCTTGAAGGTTGCCTTTTATCTCAGAGCATTTTGACAGTTTTTCACATTTAGAGACTGTTCATCTGTGTCATATAGATAATATTGTGCTGACCCGGGTGACCCCCGTGGAGTTATTTATGAGTCAGCACTGATTGCCTAAAATGCATGTCTTTCAAAAGGACTGAGATAAGGTGGTAGTCTGTAGAGTCTTAGACACAAGGTAATCACAGAGGTTAAAAATTTTATTAATATAACAGTGTTGGTTACCCAAAACTGGGAAATGGGTAATAAAGTGATTATCTAACTTTTTAACAATAAAAATGTTGGTGTAGACTGTCCCTTTAATTCTAACTGCAAGCCCCATCCATCTTTGACACAGGTGATGTATGTTCACAAATAAGCTCTATTAACACAATCTTCTCTAGAATTGCCCGTAAAGGGACATAAACCTACATTTTTCACGATTCAGATATAGAAAGTAAATTTATGCTTACCTGATAAATTAATTTCTTCTATGGTACGATGAGTTCACAGATTCATCCTTTACTTATGGGATATTATCCTCCTGCTAACAGGAAGTGGCAAAGAGCACCACAGCAAAGCTGTCTATATAGCTCCTCCCTTAGCTTCACCCCCAGTCATTCGACCGAAGGCACAGGAAGAAAAAGGAGAAACTAAAAGGTGCAGAGGTGACTGAAGTTTAAAACCAAAAAATATAATCTGTCTTAAAATGACAGGGCGGGCCGTGGACTCGCCGTACCATAGAAGAAATTAATTTATCAGGTAAGCATAAATTTACTTTTCTTCTATAAGAACGAGTCCACGGATTCATTCTTTACTTGTGGGAAACAATACCAAAGCTAAAGGACACGGATGAACGGGAGGGACAAGACAGATGGTTAAACAGAAGGCACCACTGCTTGAAGAACGTTTCTCCCAAAAATAGCCTCAGAAGAAGCAAAAGTATCAAATTTGGAAAATTTGGAAAAGGTATGAAGCGAAGACCAAGTCGCAGCCTTACAAATCTGTTCAACAGAAGCATCATTTTTAAAAGTCCATGTGGAAGTCACCACTCTAGTAGAGTGAGCTGAAATCCTTTCAGGAGGCTGCTGTCCAGCAGTCTCGTATGCCAAACGGATGATGCTTTTCTTTGGTCGCTTGCAAATAAAACTTCAAAGCACGAACCACGTCCAAGTTGTGCAACAGACGCTCCTTCTTAGAGGAAGGATTAGGACACAGAGAAGGAACAACAATTTCCTGATTGATATTCTTATTAGTAACAACCTTAGGAAGGAATCCAGGTTTGGTAAGCAAAACCACCTTATCAGCATGGAAAACGAGATAAGGCGAGTCGCATTGCAATGCAGATAGTTCAGAAACTCTTCGAGCCGAAGAGATAGCAACTAAAAACAGAACTTTCCAAGATAGAAGCTTAATATCTATGGAATGCATAGGTTCAAATGGAACCCCTTGAAGAACTTTAAAGTGAAGGTAAAGTTAGCCTTTCTTAAAGACAACCTACCATTTATCATTACCCCCTTCATGTAGTCGCTTAGTTATATTTTCATTTTCTGCCATAGCTTTATTAAAAATTATAGTTATAATTCACCACTGTTTTGATCTGACTCCTCCCAAGCCCTACTTCCTTATTGTGTATTGTGTTACGTTTTCAGCGGTCCCACCCGCTCTCTAAGTGCTCTCAGATGCGCGCTCGCGATATTGGATTACAATGCGCACGTGCAAATTGCCAATGCCGCTTTTCAATGCGCATGCGATAATCCGGATTCCATATTTAATACATAGCTCGTACAAATACGCATGCGCGAAACGGGAGCGCGTTTGGATTTCTTTGAGGCGAAAAATTTAATAGCGCATGCGCAGCTGAAAGAAGGGGTGGATGACGTGGAGTGATGGCCGCCTAACGGACAGAATTTCAATTGGGTTTGAGAAAAACGTGATCGACAGGTAAAAAAAAACAAAAAAAAAACGGGTTGAATTTGCGGCTCATTTATGCATAGATTTATATGGCGATAACGTTATATCTACACAAAAATATTAGAATTGATGAATGAAAGTCATATTTATTTTACAAGCAAAATGCTATACTCTGTCGACATTAGGGTAAGTTTACCTTCACTTTAAGAACTAAATTCAAACTCCATGGCGGAGCAACAAGTTTAAACACAGGCTTGATTCTAACTAAAGCCTGACAGAACGACTGAACGTCTGGAACATCTGCCAGACGCTTGTGCAGTAGAATTGATAAAGCAGATATCTGTCCCTTTAAGGAACTAGCTGATAGCCCCTTCTCCAATCCTTCTTGGAGAAAGGACAAAATCCTAGGAATCCTGATCTCACTCCATGAATAGCCTTTGGATTCGCACCAATAAAGATATTTACGCCATATCTTATGATAAATTTTCCTAGTGACAGGCTTTCGAGCCTGAATCAAGGTATCTATGACCGACTCAGAGAAACCCCGCTTGGATAAAATCAAGCGTTCAATCTCCAAGCAGTCAGCCGCAGAGAAACTAGATTTGGATACTGGAGCGGACCTTGAATCAGAAGGTCCTGTCTCAGTGGCAGAGTCCATGGTGGAAGAGATGACATGTCCACCAGGTCTGCATACCAAGTCCTGCGTGGCCACGCAGGTGCTATCAAAATCACCGAAGCTCTCTCCTGTTTGATTCTGGCAATCAAACGAGGAAGGAGAGGAAATGGTGGAAACACATAAGCCAGGTTGAACGACCAGGGTACTGATAGAGCATCTATCAGTACTGCCTGAGGATCCCTTGACCTGGACCCGTAACAAGGAAGTTTGGCGTTCTGACGAGACGCCATCAGATCCAATTCTGGTGTGCTCCATTGCTGAATCAATTGTGCAAACACCTCCGGATGGAGTTCCCACTACCCCGGACGAAAAGTCTGATGACTTAGAAAATCTGCTTCCCAGTTCTCCACTCCTGGGATATAGATTGCTGATAGATGGCAAGAGTGAGTCTCTGCCCATCAAATTATTTTGGTAATCTCTATCATCGCTAGAGAACTCTTTGTTCCCCCCTGATGATTATGCTACAGTTGTGATATTGTCCAACTGGAAAATCTGCCCAAAGCCAGCTGAGGCCACACCTGAAGCGCGTTGAATATCGCTCTCAGTTCTAGAATATTTATCGGGAGGAGAGCCTCCTCCTGAGTCCACAAATCCTGTGCTTTCAGGGAATTCCAGACTGCACCCCAGCCCAATAGGCTGGCGTCCGTCATCACTATGACCCACGCTGGCCTGCGGAAACGCATTCTCTGCAACAGATGATCCTGTGACAACCACAAAAAAAGAGAGTCTCTGGTCTCTTGATCCAGATTTATCTGAGGAGATAAATCTGCATAATCCCCATTCCACTGCTTGAGCATGCATAGTTGCAGTGGTCTGAGATGCAAGCAAGCAAACGGAACTATGTCCATTGCCGCTACCATTAGTCTGATTACCTCCATACACTGAGCCACTGACGGCTGAGGAATGGAATGAAGAGCTAGGCAGGTGGTTAAAATCTTTGATTTCCTGACCTCCGTCAGAAAATTTTTCATGTCCACCGAATCTATTAGAGTTCCAGGAATGGAACTCTTGTGAAAGGGATAAGTGAACTCTTTTTTACGTTCACCTTCCACCCGTGAGATCTTAGAAAAGCCAACACGATGTCCATGTGATACTTGGCTAGTTGGTATGTCGACGCCTGAATTAAGATATCGTCCATATAAGGCGCCACTGCTATGCTAAGAACCGCCAGAAGGGACCCTAGCACCTTTGTGAAAATTCTGGGAGCTGTCGCCATCCTGAAGGGAAGAGCCACAAACTGGTAATGCTTGTCCAGAAAGGTGAACCTGAGAAACTGGTGATGATCTTTGTGGATAGGGATGTGTAGATACGCATCCTTTAAGTCCACGGTGGTCATATATTGACCCTCCTGGATCATTGGTAAAATAGTCCGAATGGTCTCCATCTTGAAAGAGGAATTTGTTTAGGATCTTGAGATCAAAAATTGGTCTGAAGGTTCCCTCTGTTTTGGGAACCACAAGCAGATTGGAGTAAAACCCCTGCCCCTGTTCTGCTTTCGGAAATGGGCGGATCACTCCCATGGTATATAGGTCTTCTACACAACGTAAGAACGCATCTCTTTTTGTCTGGTTTGCAGACAATTGAGAAAGATGGAATCTCCTCCTTGGAGGAGAATCTTTGAAATCTAGAAGATACCCCTGGGTTACGATTTCTAAAGCCCAGGAGTCCTGAACGTCTCTTGCCCAAGCCTGAGCAAAGAGAGAAAGTCTGCCCCCTACTAGATCCGGTCCCGGATCGGTGGCTACCCCTTCATGCTGTCTTGGTGGCAGCAGCGGGCTTCTTGGCCTGTTTACCTTTGTTCCAAGTCTGTTTAGGTCTCCAGACTGACTTGGATTGAGCAAAATTCCCCACTGGTTTTGCAGCAGGGGAAGAGGAAAAGGGACCACCTTTGAAGTTTCGAAAGGAACGAAAATTATTTTGTTTGGTCCTCATCTTATTTGTCTTATCCTGAGGAAGGGCATGGCCTTTTCCTCCAGTGATGTCTGAAATGATCTCTTTAAGTTCAGGCCCGAATAGGGTCTTACCTTTGAAAGGGATGGCTAAAAGCTTAGATTTTGATGACACGTCAGCAGACCAGGACTTAAGCCATAACGCTCTACGTGCTAAAATGGCAAAACCTGAATTCTTTGCCGCTAATTTAGCCAGTTGAAAAGCGGCATCTGTAATGAAAGAATTAGCTAGCTTGAGAGCCCTAATTCTATCCAGAATATCATCTAATGGGGTCTCAACCTGAAGAGCATCCTCCAGAGCCTCAAACCAAAAAGCAGCTGCAGTAGTTACAGGAACAATACACGCTATAGGTTGGAGAAGATAACCCTGATGAACAAATATTTTCTTTAGAAGACCCTCTAATTTTTTATCCATAGGATCTTTGAAAGCACAACTGTCCTCAATAGGTATAGTTGTACGCTTAGCCAGGGTAGAAATAGCTCCCTCCACCTTAGGGACCGTCTGCCACGAGTCCCGCATGGTGTCTGATATGGGAAACATTTTCTTAAAAGAAGGAGGGAGAGCGAACGGAATACCTGGTCTATCCCACTCCTTAGTAACAATGTCCGAAATCCTCTTAGGGACCGGAAAAACATCAGTGTAGGCAGGAACCTCTAGAAATCTGTCCATTTTAAACAATTTCTCTGGAACTACAATAGGGTCACAATCATGCAGAGTCGCTAAAACCTCCCTGGGCAACAAGCGGAGGTGTTCTAGTTTAAATTTAAAAGCCGTCATATCGGAGTCTGTCTGAGGGAACATCTTTCCTGAATCAGAAATCTCTCCCTCAGACAGCAAATCCCTCACCCCCAACTCAGAACATTGTGAGGGTACATCGGATATGGCTAATAAAGTATCAGAGGGCTCAGCATTTGTTCTCACACCAGAACTACTCCTACTGTGCTTCCCCTGCAACCCAGGCAGCGTAGATAAAACCTCTGTGAGGGTAGTATTCATAACAGTGGCCATATCTTGCAGGGTGAAAGAATTAGACGCACTAGAAGTACTTGGCGTCGCTTGTGCGGGAATTAATGGTTGTGGCACTTGGAGAGAATTAGATGGCATAACCTGATTCCCATCTGACTGACAATCATCCTGCGACATACTTTTAGTAGCTAAAATATGTTCTTTGCAATTTATTGACCTTTCAGTGCATGAGGGACACATTCTAAGTGGAGGTTCCACAATGGCTTCTAAACATATTGAACATTGACTTTCCTCAATGTCAGACATGTTGAACAGGCTAGTAATGACTACAAACAAGCTTGAAAACACTTTATTTAGTGAAAAAATAACAATCTTAAAAAACGGTACTGCGCCTTTAAGAGAAAAAAAAGCATACACGTTCTGCAAAACTGCTTTAAAACTTAAAAAAGCTCTTTACCCCAAACTTTCCAAATTTTTGATAGCAGACTCAATTTGTATAGTTAAATTTGCCCCACAAGAAAATAAAACATTTAACCCTTTAATGTGCAAACCGGATTGAAATAAGGCCTAAATCCGCCCCCCCCCCCCCCAGCCCTGCTGTGGCACCTACCTGCTTCCAGGGATAGTAAAAATGGGGTTAAAGCTTCAATTTGGCCCAAAACTTCCACAAGGGCCCTCAGGAGTTGGAGCTTGCTGCTTGCTAACAGAAAACAACTGCGCATCTGAGGGGCGAAAATAGGCCCCGCCCATCTCACTTGATGTCTCTACAGCCTCAAAGAACTGCACCAGAGTGGTTTTAAACTAGCCATGTGGGTTCTGAGACCCAACTATTAAGCCAAATGTACCCTCAATAAAGTTGCCAAAAAAACATTATTGCCACAAAACGTTAACAGCACTCCCAGTTCATAAAACGTTTGCCCACAAACATTCAAAAACCAGTGTCAACCATTTTTTAATTAGCCCCTTATGCAAACTTAGTAATGCCCTTCTATTAGGATTACTGCTTACCCTTACCCTCATGGGGATACTGTCAGCCTTTCTGAAATACACAGTCTCTCCAGAAAAAATGACTGAACATACCTCCCTGCTATATAGCATGAAAACGTTCCTCACACTGAAGTTTCTTGTACCCCTCAGCCTAGGTGGGAACTGCACTGGATCTTAGTGACAAATGCTAAGATCATCATCCTCCAGGCAGAAGTCTTCATCCATCTGCTGCCTGAGAGTAAATAGTACACACCGGTACCATTTAAAACAAAAAACTCTTGCTTGAAGAAATTAAAAACTAATATTTTATCACCTCTTTCACTTTACCCTTCCTAGTACTTAGAGTAGGCAAAGAGAATGACTGGGGGGTGGAGCTAAGGGAGGAGCTATATAGACAGCTCTGCTGTGATGCTCTTTGCACTTCCTGTTAGCAGGAGGATAATATCCCACAAGTAAAGGATGAATCTGTGGACTCGTCGTACCTTATAGAAGAAATAAAATTTTCAGCAACGTCCCAATTTACTTCTATTATCTTATTTGCTTCATTCTCTTGATATTCTTTGTTAAAGAAGCAGCAATTCACTACTGTGAGCTAGCTGAATGCATTGGGTGAGCTAATAATATTTTGTTAAAGTCATAAAAGATGCTGAAAATGTAGATTTGCATTCCATTAACACTTTTCTTAATTTAAAATAGGGGATGCAATTGTTTGTAACAATGGGTATGTTTCTAAACAAAGGATACCATTTTAACTTCTATGTCCCTTAAAGAGCTCTAAATAAGTTAAAATTTAAAGGGAGATGAAATCCAATTTTTGTCTTTCATGATTCAAATAGAGCACGTGATTTTTAACAACTTTCCAATTTCCTTCTGTAATCCAATTTGTTTTATTCTCTTGGTATACTTTGTTGAAAAAGATACCTAGGAAGGCTCAGGAGCTGCTGATTGGTGGCTGCACATATATGCCTCATGTTATTGGCTCACCCAGTGTGTTAACTAGCTACCAGTAGTACAGTGCTGCTTTTTCAACAAAGAATACCAAGCAAATGAAACAAATTAGTTAAAGGGACACTGAACCCAAATTTTTTCTTTTGTAATTCAGAAAGAGCATGCAATTTTAAGCAACTTTCTAATTTACTCCTACTATCAATTTTTCTTCGTTCTCTTGCTATCATTATTTCAAAAAGAAGGCATCTAAGCTTTTTTTTTGGTTTCAGTACTCTGGACAGCACTTTTTTATTGGTGGATGAATTTATCCACCAATCAGCAAGGACAACCCAGGTTGTTCACCAAAAATGGGCTGGCATCTAAACTTACATTCTTGCATTTCAAATAAAGATACCAAGAGAATGAAGAAAATTTGATATTAGGAGTAAATTAGAAACTTACTTAAAATTTCATGCTCAATCTGAATCACGAAAGAAATTTTTTGGTTACAGTGTCCCTTTAATAGAAATAAATTAGAAAGTTGCTTAAAATTGCATGCTCTATCCGAATCAATAAATTAAAAACTTGGGTTTCCTGTCCCTTTAAGGGCTAAACATACTTGGGAGTAAATAAGGAGATATAAGTACCATTCATTTTAAGCAATTAAAATTTACAGCCCGATTCTGTAAACATCTCTAGTCTAAGGGATCAATTTATCAAGCCCTTCTCTTCCTTTGACTGCAGGTTCGCACACGAGAATATCAAAAAAAGTGTATAAAAAGTAATAGGCGCCTATTGATAAAATACACTTATAAATAGGTGTAGTGTGAGTACGTTCCACAATATAATGTGAAACTATAGTGTAAAAAATGAGGCACTATATGCCTATGATGTGTATAAAAATAGAAGTGAAACATACTAAACATATGTAGCAATGTGTACCATGTAAAATTGCTAACAGTGACAACTTTAGTGAAGTATCAAAAAACAGAATTTATGCTTACCTGATAAATTTCTCTCCCCTACGGTGTGTCCGGTCCACGGCTTCATCCTTACTTGTGGGAATATTCTCTTCCCCAACAGGAAATGGCAAAGAGAGCACAGCAAAAGCTGCCCATATAGCCCCCCCCTCTGGCTCCGCCCCCCAGTGATTCGACCAACGGTTAGGAGAAAAAGGAGAAACCATAGGGTGCCGTGGTGACTGTAGTGTATAGAAGAAAAAAAATTTGAAACCTGACTAAAAGCCAGGGCGGGCCGTGGACCGGACACACCGTAGGAGAAAGAAATTTATCAGTTAAGCATAAATTCTGTTTTCTCCTACATTGGTGTGTCCGGTCCACGGCTTCATCCTTACTTGTGGGAACCAATACCAAAGCTTTAGGACACGGATGAAGGGAGGGAACAAGTCAGGTTACCTAAACGGAAGGCACCACGGCTTTCAAAACCTTTCTCCCAAAAATAGCCTCCGAAGAAGCATAAGTATCAAATTTGTAAAATTTGGCAAAAGTGTGCAGAGAAGACAAAGTCGCTGCCTTACATATCTGATCAACAGAAGCCTCGTTCTTGAAGGCCCATGTGGAAGCCACAGCTCTAGTAGAGTGAGCTGTAATTCGTTCAGGAGGCTGCCGTCCGGCAGTCTCATAAGCCAATCGGATGATGCTTTTCAGCCAAAAAGAAAGAGAGGTAGCAGTAGCTTTCTGCCCTCTCCTCTTACCAGAATAAACCACAAACAAAGATGATGTTTGTCTGAAATCCTTCGTTGCTTCTAAATAGAATTTTAAAGCACGGACCACATCTAAATTATGTAACAAACGTTCCTTCTTCGAAGCTGGATTCGGACACAGAGAAGGAACAACAATTTCCTGGTTAATATTCCTGTTGGAAACCACTTTTGGAAGAAAACCAGGTTTGGTACGCAAAACAACCTTATCTGCATGGAATACCAGATAGGGTGGATCACACTGCAAAGCAGACAATTCAGAAACTCTTCTAGCAGAAGAAATAGCAACCAAAAATAGAACTTTCCAAGATAGTAACTTAATATCTATGGAATGCAAAGGTTCAAACGGAACCCCTTGAAGAACTGAAATAACTTAATTTATACTCCATGGAGGAGTCATGGGTCTGTAAACAGGCTTGATTCTGACTAAGGCCTGTACAAATGCTTGAACATCTGGCACTGCTGCCAGGCGTTTGTGTAACAAAACAGACAGAGCAGATATCTGTCCTTTTAGAGAACTCGCTGACAACCCTTTATCCAAACCCTCTTGGAGAAAGGAAAGAATCCTAGGAATTTTAATTTTACTCCAAGAGAATCCCTTGGATTCACACCAACAGATATATTTTTTCCATATTTTATGGTAAATTTTCCTAGTCACAGGTTTTCTGGCTTGGACCAGAGTATCTATAACTGAATCTGAAAACCCACGCTTAGATAAAATCAAGCGTTCAATTTCCAAGCAGTCAGCTGCAGAGAGACTAGATTTGTATGTTCGAATGGACCTTGTACTAGAAGATCCTGTCTCAAAGGTAGCTTCCATGGTGGAGCCGATGACATATTCACCAGGTCTGCATACCAAGTCCTGCGTGACCACGCAGGAGCTACCAGAATCACCAAGGCCTTCTCCTGTTTGATCCTGGCTATGAGCCTGGGAAGGAGAGGAAACGGTGGAAACACATAAGCTAGGTTGAACGACCAAGGCGCCACTAATGCATCCACTAGTGTCGCCTTGGGATCCCTGGATCTGGACCCGTAGCGAGGAACCTTGAAGTTCTGACGAGACGCCATCATATCCATGTCTGGAATGCCCCATAATTGAGTTAACTGGGCAAAGACCTCCGGGTGGAGTTCCCACTCCCCCGGATGGAAAGTCTGACGACTCAAATAATCCGCCTCCCAGTTGTCTACTCCTGGGATGTGAATTGCAGATAGATGGCAGGAGTGATCCTCCGCCCATTTGATGATCTTGGATACCTCTCTCATCGCCAAGGAACTCCTTGTTCCCCCCTGATGATTGATGTAAGCTACAGTCGTCATGTTGTCCGACTGAAATCTTAAGAATCCGGCCTTCGCTAGTTGAGGCCAAGCCCGGAGCGCATTGAATATCGCTCTCAGTTCCAGAATGTTTATCGGGAGAAGAGACTCTTCCCAAGACCATAGACCCTGAGCTTTCAGGGAGTCCCAGACCGCCCCCAGCCTAATAGACTGGCGTCGGTCGTGACAATGACCCACTCTGGTCTGCGGAAACTCATTCCCTGAGACAGGTGATCCTGAGTCAACCACCAACGGAGTGAGTCTCTGGTTAACTGGTCTACTTGAATCTGGGGAGACAAGTCTGCATAATCCCCATTCCACTGTTTGAGCATGCACAGTTGCAATGGTCTTAGATGAATTCGAGAAAAAGGAACCACGTCCATTGCTGCAACCATTAGACCTATTACTTCCATGCACTGAGCTATGGAAGGCTGAGGAATAGATTGAAGAACTTGACAAGCATTTAGAAGCTTTAACTTTCTGACCTCTGTCAGAAAAATCTTAATTTCTAAAGAATCTATTATTGTTCCCAGAAAGGGAACCCTTGTAGACGGGGACAGGGAACTCTTTTCCACGTTCACCTTCCACCCGTGAGACCTGAGAAAAGCTAATACAATGTCTGTATGAGCCCTTGATCTTGAAAGGGATGACGCTTGAATTAGGATGTCGTCTAGGTAAGGCGCCACTGCAATGCCCCTCGGTCTTAGCACCGCTAGAAGGGACCCTAGCACCTTTGTGAAAATTCTGGGAGCAGTGGCTAAACCAAACGGGAGAGCCACGAACTGGTAATGTTTGTCCAGAAAGGCGAACCTTAGGAACTGATGATGATCTTTGTGGATAGGAATATGTAGGTACGCATCCTTTAAGTCCACGGTAGTCATGTATAGACCCTCCTGGATTGTTGGTAAAATCGTTCGAATGGTTTCCATTTTGAACGATGGAACTCTGAGGAATTTGTTTAGAATTTTTAAATCCAGAATTGGTCTGAAAGTTCCCTCTTTTTTGGGAACTACAAACAGGATTGAGTAAAACCCCCGACCTTGTTCCACTGTTGGAACTGTGTGTATCACTCCCATCTTTAATAGATCTCCTACGCAATGTAAGAATGCCTGTCTCTTTATCTGGTCTGAAGATAAGCGAGACATGTGGAACCTTCCCCTTGGAGGAAGTTCCTTGAACTCTAGAAGATAACCCTGAGAAACTATTTCTAGTGCCCAGGGATCCGGAACATCTCTTGCCCAAGCCTGAGCAAAGAGAGAAAGTCTGCCCCCTACTAGATCTGGTCCCGGATCGGGGGCTACCCCTTCATGCTGTCTTGGTAGCAGCAGCAGGCTTCTTGGCCTGTTTACCCTTGTTCCAGCCTTGCATTGGTTTCCATGCTGGCTTAGCCTGGGAAGCATTACCCTCTTGTCTAGAGGCTGCAGAGTTAGGAGACGGTCCGTTCCTGAAGTTGCGAAAGGAACGAAAATTAGATTTGTTCTTAGCCTTGAAAGGCCTATCCTGTGGGAGGGCATGGCCCTTTCCTCCAGTGATATCTGAAATAATCTCCTTCAATTCTGGCCCAAAAAGGGTCTTACCTCTGAAAGGAATATTAAGCAATTTTGTCTTGGATGACACATCCGCCGACCAAGATTTTAGCCAAAGCGCTCTGCGCGCCACAATTGCAAAACCTGAATTTTTTGCCGCTAATTTCGCCAATTGCAAAGCGGCATCTAAAATAAAGGAATTAAAACCAAAATAAAGGAGCCTCAAACCAAAAAGCAGCTGCAGTAGTTACAGGAACAATACACGCTATAGGTTGGAGAAGATAACCCTGATGAACAAATATTTTCTTTAGAAGACCCTCTAATTTTTTATCCATAGGATCTTTGAAAGCACAACTGTCCTCAATAGGTATAGTTGTACGCTTAGCCAGGGTAGAAATAGCTCCCTCCACCTTAGGGACCGTCTGCCACGAGTCCCGCATGGTGTCTGATATGGGAAACATTTTCTTAAAAGAAGGAGGGGGAGCGAACGGAATATCTGGTCTATCCCACTCCTTAGTAACAATGTCCGAAATCCTCTTAGGGACCGGAAAAACATCAGTGTAGGCAGGAACCTCTAGAAATCTGTCCATTTTAAACAATTTCTCTGGAACTACAATAGGGTCACAATCATGCAGAGTCGCTAAAACCTCCCTGGGCAACAAGCGGAGGTGTTCTAGTTTAAATTTAAAAGCCGTCATATCGAAGTCTGTCTGAGGGAACATCTTTCCTGAATCAGAAATCTCTCCCTCAGACAGCAAATCCCTCACCCCCAACTCAGAACATTGTGAGGGTACATCGGATATGGCTAATAAAGTGTCAGAGGGCTCAGCATTTGTTCTCACACCAGAACTACTCCTACTGCGCTTCCCTTGCAACCCAGGCAGCGTAGATAAAACCTCTGTGAGGGTAGTATTCATAACAGCGGCCATATCTTGCAGGGTGAAAGAATTAGACGCACTAGAAGTACTTGGTGTCGCTTGTGCGGGCGTTAATGGTTGTGGCACTTGGAGAGAATTAGATGGCATAACCTGATTCCCATCTGACTGACAATCATCCTGCGACATACTTTTAGTAGCTAAAATATGTTCTTTGCAATTTATTGACCTTTCAGTGCATGAGGGACACATTCTAAGTGGAGGTTCCACAATGGCTTCTAAACATATTGAACATTGACTTTCCTCAATGTCAGACATGTTGAACAGGCTAGTAATGACTACAAACAAGCTTGAAAACACTTTATTTAGTGAAAAAATAACAATCTTAAAAAACGGTACTGCGCCTTTAAGAGAAAAAAAGCATACACGTTCTGCAAAACTGCTTTAAAACTTAAAAAAGCTCTTTACCCCAAACTTTCCAAATTTTTGATAGCAGACTCAATTTGTATAGTTAAATTTGCCCCACAAGAAAATAAAACATTTAACCCTTTAATGTGCAAACCGGATTGAAATAAGGCCTAAATCTGGACCCCCCCCCCCAGTCCTGCTGTGGCACCTACCTGCTTCCAGGGATAGTAAAAATGGGGTTAAAGCTTCGATTTGGCCCAAAACTTCCACAAGGGCCTTCAGGAGTTGGAGCTTGCTAAGGGAAAACAACTGCGCATCTGAGGGGCGAAAATAGGCCCCGCCCATCTCACTTGATGTCTCTACAGCCTCAAAGAACTGCACCAGAGTGGTTTTAAACTAGCCATGTGGGTTCTGAGACCCAACTATTAAGCCAAATGTACCCTCAATAAAGTTGCCAAAAAAAACATTATTGCCACAAAACGTTAACAGCACTCCCAGTTCATAAAACGTTTGCCTACAAACATTCAAAAACCAGTGTCAACCATTTTTTAATTAGCCCCTTATGCAAACTTAGTAATGCCCTTCTATTAGGATTACTGCTTACCCTTACCCTCATGGGGATACTGTCAGCCTTTCTGAAATACACAGTCTCTCCAGAAAAAATGACTGAACATACCTCCCTGCTATATAGCATGAAAACGTTCCTCACACTGAAGTTTCTTGTACCCCTCAGCCTCTGTGGGAACTGCACTGTATCTTAGTGACAAATGCTAAGATCATCATCCTCCAGGCAGAAGTCTTCATCCATCTGCTGCCTGAGAGTAAATAGTACACACCGGTACCATTTAAAACAAAAAACTCTTGCTTGAAGAAATTAAAAACTAATATTTTATCACCTCTTTCACTTTACCCTTCCTAGTACTTAGAGTAGGCAAAGAGAATGACTGGGGGGTGGAGCTAAGGGAGGAGCTATATAGACAGCTCTGCTGTGGTGCTCTTTGCACTTCCTGTTAGCAGGAGGATAATATCCCACAAGTAAAGGATGAATCTGTGGACTCGTCGTACCTTATAGAAGAAATAAAATTTTCAGCAACGTCCCAATTTACTTCTATTATCTTATTTGCTTCATTCTCTTGATATTCTTTGTTAAAGAAGCAGCAATTCACTACTGTGAGCTAGCTGAATGCATTGGGTGAGCTAATAATATTTTGTTAAAGTCATAAAAGATGCTGAAAATGTAGATTTGCATTCCATTAACACTTTTCTTAATTTAAAATAGGGGATGCAATTGTTTGTAACAATGGGTATGTTTCTAAACAAAGGATACCATTTTAACTTCTATGTCCCTTAAAGAGCTCTAAATAAGTTAAAATTTAAAGGGAGATGAAATCCAATTTTTGTCTTTCATGATTCAAATAGAGCACGTGATTTTTAACAACTTTCCAATTTCCTTCTGTAATCCAATTTGTTTTATTCTCTTGGTATACTTTGTTGAAAAAGATACCTAGGAAGGCTCAGGAGCTGCTGATTGGTGGCTGCACATATATGCCTCATGTTATTGGCTCACCCAGTGTGTTAACTAGCTACCAGTAGTACAGTGCTGCTTTTTCAACAAAGAATACCAAGCAAATGAAACAAATTAGTTAAAGGGACACTGAACCCAAATTTTTTCTTTTGTAATTCAGAAAGAGCATGCAATTTTAAGCAACTTTCTAATTTACTCCTACTATCAATTTTTCTTCGTTCTCTTGCTATCATTATTTCAAAAAGAAAGCATCTAAGCTTTTTTTTTGGTTTCAGTACTCTGGACAGCACTTTTTTTATTGGTGGATGAATTTATCCACCAATCAGCAAGGACAACCCAGGTTGTTCACCAAAAATGGGCTGGCATCTAAACTTACATTCTTGCATTTCAAATAAAGATACCAAGAGAATGAAGAAAATTTGATATTAGGAGTAAATTAGAAACTTACTTAAAATTTCATGCTCAATCTGAATCACGAAAGAAAAATTTTGGTTACAGTGTCCCTTTAATAGAAATAAATTAGAAAGTTGCTTAAAATTGCATGCTCTATCCGAATCAATAAATTAAAAACTTGGGTTTCCTGTCCCTTTAAGGGCTAAAAATACTTGGGAGTAAATAAGGAGATATAAGTACCATTCATTTTAAGCAATTAAAATTTAAGGCCAGATTCTGTAAACATCTCTAGTATAAGGGATCAATTTATCAAGCCCTTCTCTTCCTTTGCCTGCAGGTTCGCACACGAGAATATCAAAAAAAGTGTATAAAAAGTAATAGGCGCCTATTGATAAAATACACTTATAAATAGGTGTAGTGTGAGTACGTTCCACAATATAATGTGAAACTATAGTGTAAAAAATGAGGCACTATATGCCTTTGATGTGTATAAAAATAGAAGTGAAACATACTAAACATATGTAGCAATGTGTACCATGTAAAATTGCTAACAGTGACAACTTTAGTGAAGTATCAAAAAACAGAATTTATGCTTACCTGATAAATTTCTCTCCCCTACGGTGTGTCCGGTCCACGGCTTCATCCTTACTTGTGGGAATATTCTCTTCCCCAACAGGAAATGGCAAAGAGAGCACAGCAAAAGCTGCCCATATAGCCCCCCCTCTGGCTCCGCCCCCCAGTGATTCGACCGACGGTTAGGAGAAAAAGGAGAAACCATAGGGTGCCGTGGTGACTGTAGTGTATAGAAGAAAAAAATTTTGAAACCTGACTAAAAGCAAGGGCGGGCCATGGACCGGACACACCGTAGGAGAAAGAAATTTATCAGTTAAGCATAAATTCTGTTTTCTCCTACATTGGTGTGTCCGGTCCACGGCTTCATCCTTACTTGTGGGAACCAATACCAAAGCTTTAGGACACGGATGAAGGGAGGGAACAACGGCTTTCAAAACCTTTCTCCCAAAAATAGCCTCCGAAGAAGCATAAGTATCAAATTTGTAAAATTTGGCAAAAGTGTGCAGAGAAGACAAAGTCACTGCCTTACATATCTGATCAACAGAAGCCTCGTTCTTGAAGGCCCATGTGGAAGCCACAGCTCTAGTAGAGTGAGCTGTAATTCGTTCAGGAGGCTGCCATCCGGCAGTCTCATAAGCCAATCGGATGATGCTTTTCAGCCAAAAAGAAAGAGAGGTAGCAGTAGCTTTCTGCCCTCTCCTCTTACCAGAATAAACCACAAACAAAGATGATGTTTGTCTGAAATCCTTCGTTGCTTCTAAATAGAATTTTAAAGCACGGACCACATCTAAATTATGTAACAAACGTTCCTTCTTCAAAGCTGGATTCGGACACAGAGAAGGAACAACAATTTCCTGGTTAATATTCCTGTTGGAAACCACTTTTGGAAGAAAACCAGGTTTGGTACGCAAAACAACCTTATCTGCATGGAATACCAGATAGGGTGGATCACACTGCAAAGCAGACAATTCAGAAACTCTTCTAGCAGAAGAAATAGCAACCAAAAATAGAACTTTCCAAGATAGTAACTTAATATCTATGGAATGCAAAGGTTCAAACGGAACCCCTTGAAGAACTGAAAGAACTTAATTTAGACTCCATGGAGGAGTCATGGGTCTGTAAACAGGCTTGATTCTGACTAAGGCCTGTACAAATGCTTGAACATCTGGCACTGCTGCCAGGCGTTTGTGTAACGAAACAGACAGAGCAGATATCTGTCCTTTTAGAGAACTCGCTGACAACCCTTTATCCAAACCCTCTTGGAGAAAGGAAAGAATCCTAGGAATTTTAATTTTACTCCAAGAGAATCCCTTGGATTCACACCAACAGATATATTTTTTCCATATTTTATGGTAAATTTTCCTAGTCACAGGTTTTCTGGCTTGGACCAGAGTATCTATAACTGAATCTGAAAACCCACGCTTAGATAAAATCAAGCGTTCAATTTCCAAGCAGTCAGCTGCAGAGAGACTAGATTTGGATGTTCGAATGGACCTTGTACTAGAAGATCCTGTCTCAAAGGTAGCTTCCATGGTGGAGCCGATGACATATTCACCAGGTCTGCATACCAAGTCCTGCGTGACCACGCAGGAGCTACCAGAATCACCAAGGCCTTCTCCTGTTTGATCCTGGCTATGAGCCTGGCAAGGAGAGGAAACGGTGGAAACACATAAGCTAGGTTGAACGACCAAGGCGCCACTAATGCATCCACTAGTGTCGCCTTGGGATCCCTGGATCTGGACCCGTAGCGAGGAACCTTGAAGTTCTGACGAGACGCCATCATATCCATGTCTGGAATGCCCCATAATTGAGTTAACTGGGCAAAGACCTCGGGGTGGAGTTCCCACTCCCCCGGATGGAAAGTCTGATGACTCAAATAATCCGCCTCCCAGTTGTCTACTCCTGGGATGTGAATTGCAGATAGATGGCAGGAGTGATCCTCCACCCATTTGATGATATTTGATACCTCTCTCATCGCCAAGGAACTCCTTGTTCCCCCCTGATGATTGATGTAAGCTACAGTCGTCATGTTGTCCGACTGAAATCTTAAGAATCCGGCCTTCGCTAGTTGAGGCCAAGCCCGGAGCGCATTGAATATCGCTCTCAGTTCCAGAATGTTTATCGGGAGAAGAGACTCTTCCCAAGACCATAGACCCTGAGCTTTCAGGGAGTCCCAGACCGCCCCCAGCCTAATAGACTGGCGTCGGTCGTGACAATGACCCACTCTGGTCTGCGGAAACTCATTCCCTGAGACAGGTGATCCTGAGTCAACCACCAACGGAGTGAGTCTCTGGTTAACTGGTCTACTTGAATCTGGGGAGACAAGTCTGCATAATCCCCATTCCACTGTTTGAGCATGCACAGTTGCAATGGTCTTAGATGAATTCGAGCAAAAGGAACCACGTCCATTGCTGCAACCATTAGACCTATTACTTCCATGCACTGAGCTATGGAAGGCTGAGGAATAGATTGAAGAACTTGACAAGCATTTAGAAGCTTTAACTTTCTGACCTCTGTCAGAAAAATCTTAATTTCTAAAGAATCTATTATTGTTCCCAGAAAAGGAACCCTTGTAGACGGGGACAGGGAACTCTTTTCCACGTTCACCTTCCACCCGTGAGACCTGAGAAAAGCTAATACAATGTCTGTATGAGCCCTTGATCTTGAAAGGGACGACGCTTGAATTAGGATGTCGTCTAGGTAAGGCGCCACTGCAATGCCCCTCGGTCTTAGCACCGCTAGAAGGGACCCTAGCACCTTTGTGAAAATTCTGGGAGCAGTGGCTAAACCGAACGGGAGAGCCACGAACTGGTAATGTTTGTCCAGAAAGGCGAACCTTAGGAACTGGTAATGATCTTTGTGGATAGGAATATGTAGGTACGCATCCTTTAAGTCCACGGTAGTCATGTATAGACCCTCCTGGATTGTTGGTAAAATTGTTCGAATGGTTTCCATTTTGAACGATGGAACTCTGAGGAATTTATTTAGAATTTTTAAATCCAGAATTGGTCTGAAAGTTCCCTCTTTTTTGGGAACTACAAACAGGATTGAGTAAAACCCCCGACCTTGTTCCACTGTTGGAACTGGGTGTATCACTCCCATCTTTAATAGATCTCCTACGCAATGTAAGAATGCCTGTCTCTTTATCTGGTCTGAAGATAAGCGAGACATGTGGAACCTTCCCCTTGGAGGAAGTTCCTTGAACTCTAGAAGATAACCCTGAGAAACTATTTCTAGTGCCCAGGGATCCGGAACATCTCTTTCCCAAGCCTGAGCAAAGAGAGAAAGTCTGTCCCCTACTAGATCCGGTCCCGGATCGGGGGCTACCCCTTCATGCTGTCTTGGTAGCAGCAGCAGGCTTCTTGGCCTGTTTACCCTTGTTCCAGCCTTGCATTGGTTTCCATGCTGGCTTAGCCTGGGAAGCATTACCCTCTTGTCTAGAGGCTGCAGAGTTAGGAGACGGTCCGTTCCTGAAGTTGCGTAAGGAACGAAAATTAGATTTGTTCTTAGCCTTGAAAGGCCTATCCTGTGGGAGGGCATGGCCCTTTCCTCTAGTGATATCTGAAATAATCTCCTTCAATTCTGGCCCAAAAAGGGTCTTACCTCTGAAAGGAATATTAAGCAATTTTGTCTTGGATGACACATCCGCCGACCAAGATTTTAGCCAAAGCGCTCTGCGCGCCACAATTGCAAAACCTGAATTTTTTGCCGCTAATTTCGCCAATTGCAAAGCGGCATCTAAAATAAAGGAATTAGCCAATTTTAGTGCGTTAATTCTGTCCATGACTTCCTCATATGGAGTCTCCTTATTGAGCAAATTTTCTAGTTCCTCGAACCAAAAAGACGCCGCCGTTGTGACAGGAATAATGCACGAAATTGGTTGGAGGAGGAAACCTTGCTGAACAAATATCTTTTTAAGCAATCCTTCCAATTTTTTATCCATAGGATCTTTGAAAGCACAACTGTCCTCAATGGGAATAGTCGTGCGCTTGGCCAACGTAGAAACTGCTCCTTCAACCTTAGGGACTGTTTGCCATGCGTCCCTTCTGGGGTCGACAATGGGGAACATTTTCTTAAATATAGGAGGTGGGACAAAAGGTATACCTGGTTTCTCCCACTCCTTGTTCACTATGTCCGCCACCCTCTTGGGTATCGGAAAGGCATCAGCGTGCACAGGGACCTCAAGGAATTTGTCCATTTTGCACAATTTCTCTGTAATTACCAAAGAGTCGCAATCGTCAAGAGTAGTTAGCACCTCCTTAAGCAGGGCGCGGAGATGTTCTAACTTAAATTTAAACGTCACGATATCAGGTTCTGCCTGCTGAGAAACTTTTCCTGAATCAGAAATTTCTCCCTCAGACAGCCCCTCCCTCACTGCCAATTCAGACTGGTGTGAGGGTATTACAGATAAACTATCATCAGCGCCCACTTGCTCATCCTCTGTATTCAAAACTGAGCAATCACGCTTTCTGGGAATTGTTGGCAGCTTGGATAAAAGATTTCTTATAGAATTATCCATTACTGCAGTTAATTGTTGCATAGTAACAAGCATTGGCGCGCTAGATGTACTAGGTGTCGCCTGCGCGGGCATAACTGGTGTTGACACAGAAGGAGAGGATGATGAACTATCCCCACTACCTTCATTTGAAGAATCATCTTGGGCAACCTTATTAAATGTGACAGTACTGTCCTTACATTGTTTGGACGCCATGGCACAATTTTCACATACATTTAAAGGGGGAATCACCTTGGCCTCCATACACAGAGAACATAATCTGAAGGTACAGACATGTTAGACAGACTTAGTCAGGCTATCAATGCAAAAAAAACGTTTTCAAACAAAACCTTTACTGTCTCTTTAAATAATAAACAGAGTACACTTTATTTCTGAATGTTTGAAAAACTATGAAGGAATTATCCGATCTTTAAGAAATTTGCACCCTAGTGTCTTAATGCTTTGAAAGTATTGCACACCAAATTTCAACCCCTTTAACCCCTTAAATGAGCAAACCGGAGCTAATTGTTCAATTTAGCAGTTTAAACCCACTACAGTCCCTGCCACAGCCTTTTGCTGCGGCTTTTACCTTCCTTGGGGGTTATTCACCACAGAATTAAGCCTCTTAGAATCGTTTTTGTGGCCACAGGACCCTCTCACATGAAGCTGCATGCACTGCTTCCAGAAGTAACTGCGCAATTAAGGCGTGAAAATGAGGCTTCCTCCCTCTGCATACCAGAGTGAAGGGGCCTTCCTGACTAGATTAGGTGTCTAACAAAACTGCCAGGCGTAATAAAACGTTCCCAAAGGTGTTTCCAATCTCAAAACACTCCAAAAATCATAAATCAATCGATTTAGCCCACAATAGTGTCAACCAGTACATAGCCCATTTATAAGCCTTCATTCTGTTATGAGTCTAAGAAAATGGCTTACCGATCCCATAAAGGAAAATGACAGTCTTCTAGCATTACTATGTCTTGTTAGAAAAGAGACTAGTCATACCTGGAGCAGATAAGTCTGCAAACTGTTCCCCCCAACTGAAGTTCTCTGGGCTCAACAGTCCTGCATGGGAACAGCAATGGATTTTAGTTACTGTTGCTAAAATCATACTCCTCTTTTAACAGAACTCTTCATCACTTTCTGTTGTAGAGTAAATAGTACAAACCGGCACTATTTTAAAATAACAAACTCTTGATAGAAGAAATAAAACTACAACTAACACCACATACTCTTTACCATCCCCGTGGAGATGCTACTTGTTCAGAGCGGCAAAGAGAATGACTGGGGGGCGGAGCCAGAGGGGGGGTTATATGGGCAGCTTTTGCTGTGCTCTCTTTGCCATTTCCTGTTGGGGAAGAGAATATTCCCACAAGTAAGGATGAAGCCATGGACCGGACACACCAATGTAGGAGAAAAATCTTTGTAACACAATATTAGAATACAACAGTACACATATATACACTGTGGGTAATATCGAACCAAAAACCATCCAGGGAGCAATCCAGATTACAGTTCATATATCCAGAAACGAGGTGGCAGCTGTGCTCCTTCTAGGACTGACGGGCAGCCAGCGGAGATCTGTAGAAAATGAAGAGAAGAAAGGAGGCGCCACAATTTTGTTAGTACGTCAGGTACCAATGCCCCTATGTATGCCAAGATGTTACTTACTAGATGTAAAGCACTTGAGAAGTGCCACAAGAGCAGGCTGGATCATTAATAGCTACCCAGCAAGCTATCCTCTCGGGATATGTGACGACGGGCAACCAACGAAAATCTGTAGAAAATGGAGAGAAGAAGGGGGCGCCACAATAGTGTGATAACGTCAGAACCAATGCCCCTGTATATGTCAAAATGTCACTTACTAGATGTGAAGCACTTGAGAAGTGCCACAGATGCAGGCTGGATCATTAATAGCTACCCAGCGAGCTATCCTCTCAAGATATATGACGATACACTGCTTATAGGTTCCCAATCACTTATGAAGAACAAACAATTTCTTTTTGAAGCGGTATGCCAGTAACCACTTAAACAAATGTCCAAATATCTAATCACTGATTAAAAAATGAAAACTGAAAACTTCTCAAGTGCTTCACATCTAGTAAGTGACATTTCGACATATACAGGGGCATTGGTTCTGACGTTATCACACTATTGTGGCGCCCCTTTCTTCTTTCCATTTTCTACAGATTTTCTATTGGTTGCCCGTCGTCACATATCCCGAGAGGATAGCTCGCTGGGTAGCTATTAATGATCCAGCCTGCTCTTGTGGCACTTCTCAAGTGCTTTACATATAGTAAGTAACATCTTGGCATACATAGGGGCATTGGTACCTGACGTACTTACACTATTGTGGCGCCTCCTTACTTCTCTTCATTTTCGCACAAGAGAAACTGCCGTCAGGATTTATCAAGCAGCGGTCATCAGACCACTGCTTCCCTACCCTGTTCTCCACCGCTTAGGTGGACAGCTCCTGCCCGTGAGTGATTGACTGTGCGCGGGCAGGGGGTGGGGTAAGGTTGCACATAAGCGCAATGGAGCACTCGCGTCCAATGTTAAATTCCGGCAACAGATTGTTGCCTGCCAGAGGAGAGCTCGGGGCGAATATGTATGCCCCTGTCTGCCAAGGATCGAACTCTAAGTGTACTGGCAGAGAGCTTTTATCTTGCTAACGCTACAGCTCTGGATGTGAAGGAGAGACACCTACATTAAAATATAACAACTTAAAAAAAACATTCTCCATGCCAGCGAGCTTTTGATCATAGGGCCCCTAATAAAGCGCTACAAAGTTACAAGATGTGTTTATAATCATACTGTTGATTAAAACACAACATATCTGTCAAACAGTGAGTACAAATTTAGGTTCTGGTGAATATGCCACTAATATATTTTGTTTCTTTGTTGCTTTTATAGAGGCATAAAAAAGAGAATTGTTAAAGGGGCATTAAAGTGCTGGGCACAACTACCCTGGTTACTACACACTATCAGGTAGATTACAAGTTGTACGTTCATGTTTTAACGCTGAAAAAATGGTAATTTGAACAGCCAATAGAATTTCAGAAGCTCTAATCCTATTGGCTATTTTGAACAGCCAATAGAATTTCAGTAGCTCTCATTCTATTGGCTGATTTGAATTTCCAAAATCAAATTAGCCAATAGCAATGCAAGGGATGCCATTTTGAAAAGGCTCCCTTGCATTGAAGATTCAGTGTACGGCGGAGACCGTATGAAGAGGATGTTCCGCGCCAAATGTCTTCAGGATGGACCTGCTCCGTGCCGCTGGGATGAAGATAGAAGACGCCGCTGGGATGAAGATAGAAGATGCCACCTGGATGAAGATGGAGCTGCCGGGATAAAGATCCTTCAAGCAGCAACTGTGAGTACCTAAAGAGGGGTTAGTGTTAGTTTTTTTTAAGGTTTTTTGGGTGGGTATTTTTTTTAGATTAGGGGTTGGGCATTTCTTAAAAGAGCTAAATGCCATTTTAAGGGCAAAAAAAGAGCTAAATTCCCTTTTAAGGGCAACGCCTATTTAAATGCCCTTTTCAGGGCAATAGGTAGATTAGGTTTTTTTATTTTGTGGGTTTGGGGGGGGTGGTGGTGGTTTGTAGTGTTAGTGGATCTTTTTATTTTATTTTTAGAAAAAGAGCTGATTTCTTTAGGGCAATGCCCTACAAAAGGCCCTTTTAAGGGCTATTGGTAGTTTATTATAGATTAGGTTTTTTATTTTGGGGTGTTTTTTTTTTTTTTTTTTTTTTTAAATGGGTATTAGAATAGGAATAATTGTTATTATTTTGGATAATTCGTTTGTTATTTTATGTAATGTTTTTTTTTTTTTAGTTTTGGGGTGTGTTTTTTTTTAGAATAGCCATTTTTAATTTTTAATGGGCAGCAAAAGAGCTGAATGCCCTTTTAAGGGCAATGCCCGTAGACATGCCCTTTTCAGGGCAATGGGTAGATAAGGTTTTACTTTATTTTTATTTTGTGGGTTTGGGGGAGTGGGGGTTTG
The DNA here is from genome assembly GCF_027579735.1 of Bombina bombina. NCBI lineage: Eukaryota > Metazoa > Chordata > Amphibia > Anura > Bombinatoridae > Bombina > Bombina bombina. The sequence goes on from NC_069502.1 coordinate 116,778,375, forward strand.
TATATTGTTAGGGGGTGTTTGTTTTTATTTTGTAGGAAAAGAGCTTTATCTTTAGGGCAATGCCCTACAAAAGGCCCTTTTAAGGGCCCACAAAAGGTTTCTTTTATTTTGAGATTTTATTTTTTTTAAATGGGTATTAGAATAGGAATAATTGTTATTATTTTGAATAATTTGTTTGTTATTTTGTGTAATGTTTTTTGTTTTGTTTTGGGCATTTTTTTTTTTAAATTAGCCATTATTTATTTTTAATGGGCAGAAAAAGAGCTGAATGCCCTTTTAAGGGCAATGCCCATACAAATGCTCTTTTCAGGGTAATGGGTAGATTAGGTTTTACTTTATTTTTATTTTGTGGGTTTGGGGTGTGGGGGTTTGTATACTATTGGGGGGGGTTAAGGGTCCTTGGTAGTTTATTTTAGATTAGTTTTTTTTTTATTTTGGGGTGCGTTTTTTTTTTTTTTTTTTTTTTAAACAGGGTATTAGAATAGGAATAATTTTTATTGTTTTGGATAATTTTGTTTATTTGTAATGGTAGGTTTTAGTGTAAGGCAGCTTAGGTTTTATTTCACAGGTAAGTTTGTATTTATTTTAACTAGGTAGTTTAGGGGTTAATAGCTTTATTTAGTGGCGGGGATGTCGGGGGCGGCCAAATAGGGGTTAATATCTTTATTATAGTGTGGACGATGTTGGGGTGCGGGGAAATAGGGGTTAATAACTTTAGTATAGTGGCAGCGATATCGGGAGTGGCAGATTAGGGGTTAATACATTTATGTCTGTGGTGGCGATATTGGGAGCGGCAGATTAGGGGTTAATAACATTATGTAGGTGTCAGCAATGTCGGGGGAGCAGATTAGGGGTGTTTAGATTTGGGGTCTATGTTAGGGTGTTAGGTTTAAACGTATCTTTTTTTCCCCATAGACATCAATGGAGCTGCGTCAGTGGCGTATTTAGGTTTTGTGCTGCCCTAGGCCCTCAAAATTCTGCTGCCCTCCCAAGGTTTTAGGCCTTTTTTCCCCTTAATATTTTTTTGGGTCAGTGTGTAAAAAGTTTTTTTGTTTTTTTTTTCATAACAATTCAAAGGAAAATGGCTAGCAAAATACTTGCATATAGGTGGGTTGAATTGCATGCATCTCATACCATTTTCTCCTTGAGAGAAGGGAGAGAAACGAAGGGGAGGGGAGAAAAGGGAGGGAAAGGAAAGAAGGAAGGGAGGGGAGAGAGAGAGTGCGTAAGGAGAGGAGAAAGGGGGGAGGGAAAGAAGGGAGGGAAAGAAAGTGATAGAAAGAAGCAAGGGAGGGAGTTGAGAGAAAGAAGGGAGGGAGGAAGGGAGGGAAAGAAATAAGGGAGGGAGAGAGTTGAGGGAGGAAGGGAGTTGAGGGATGAAGGGAGGGACAAAGGGAAAGAGCACGTCAAAGCAGCGCTTGTATTTTGTGCGGTATGGAGCTCATCGCCACCATATCGCGCGCACAAGACAGCTTTTTAAAACTTGTAATGGCAGCGCTATGGAGGGTGAAATAACGCAACTTTTGTTGCGTTCGTTAAATACTGTGCATAACTCGTAATCTACCTGTATGTTATTACATTTCATCCTGTTCCTGCAGCTCTTTACACATCTGTTCTCCTGTTTTAATAGCTTAAAGGTGCCAGATACTGAAGCTCCGCCTCTTTGTACTGGGGCTGCCATCTTGGAGCTCAGGTATTCTCACAGCCTGTGACATAAGTTGTGCACACTCTCAGATCAGTAATATTGCCTATTTGTTTTACAGCTGTATAAAGTGCTTCAGGTTAGGTTGCATGGTACAAAGCATGAGCTTTACATTTATGCAGTGGCTGTATTGCTGTATATTATTGCTTGGTGCTTTTTTAAATATATTTTGTGTAACTGTAAAACTGTGTAAAAAAAATGCAAAAATGTAAACCTCACATGATAAACTGAAGCAAAATACATCTGTAAAAAAGTGGACAATATTACTGATCTGTGATTGTACACTGCAGCTGCTTCTGTCACAGGCTGTGAGAATACCTGAGCTCCAAGATGGCAGCCCCCAGTGCAAAGAGGCAGAGTTTTAGTATGTGGTACCTTTAAGATATTAAAACAGGAGACCTGATTTGTAAATAGCTGGAACAGTATGAAATGCAATAACATGGTGAGTAGTTACTATTCTTTTTGTAGTTGTGCACAGCAGTTTAATGTTCCGTTAAAGGGACATGAAACCCCAATTTTTCTTTCATGGTTCAGATAGAACATACAATTTTAAATAACTTTCCAGTTTATTTCTGTTAACACATTTGCTTCATTCTTTTGGTATCCTTTGTTGAATGAGCAGCAATGCACTAGTGGAATCTAGTTGAACACATCTGGTAAGTCAATCACAAGAAGCATATATGTGTAGCTACCAATCACAAGATAGCTCTCAGTGGTGCATTGCTGCGCATAGGCCTACCTAGGTATGCTTTTTTTTAACATAGGATACCAAGAGAATAGAATAAATTAGATAATGGACGTAAATTGAAAAGTTGTTTAATATTGCAGGCTTTATCTGAATGGTGAAAGAAAAATGTTAGGTTTCATGTCCCTTTAAATAATTTGAAAGATAAGTGCTGAACAACAAAGCCACTTGTCTGTCATAATCTCACCTCACAATATGGCTCTCAGTAATTGGCTGCAGGAACATTTACAATGAACCTGGAACCAACACAGCAGTGACACTTTTTATATGCAATGGAAAGCGCTATATACACTCATGCCTTCACTGTTATTATATACTTCAAATAGGACATTATGGGCTCCATGTACGAAGCAGCGAAAGCTGCTCCGGAGCCTTTGCGGGGCAGGTTCGCATATGCAAGCCTGCTTCCCGCAATGTAAGAAGCAGCGGTCATTAGACCACTGCTTCCTACACCCTACTCCACCTCTTAGGTGGCGAAGCAAAATCACATAGAGCACGCTGGTGATTGACAGCCCCTTCAGTCGCGTGATTGGTTGCGCGATTGAAGGGGCAGGCATTACACACTCCAATGAGTGTGTAATGATACATACGGGCAAGCGGATCAACAGATCCGCTGCCCGTGTGTAGTGAAGGCGGGCGGACAGCTTCGCAAGTTAAGAAGCTGTCCGCCCGCCATTTAGTACATGGCGCCCTATGACGTGTTTTCATTTTATCATGAACTTGACAAGTGTTTAACAAGCTAAAGAGAAGTAAACTAACTATTGGTAAATCAAGCACCATCCATATACTTTATTCATCATTATTTATCTTATTTAGAGAGTAACTTGTTTTGTATTGAGCAAAATGTATCATATCTTAGTCAAAACCCTGATAATTTAAAAGAATACCAAACCCATCTGTGGCATGTGTTCTATCTTTTTAAGCATGGTGTCACTCTGGAATAAGACAAGACAATGATGAGCCACCTTGTTTTCTCAGGATTAGAAGTTCAGTCTATCACATGGTAAAAGAATGTAAGGCACTCTGTTTACAGAATGAAAAACTGACCATAAAATGCAGTCAAATTAAAGTGAATGACCTGACTATTACAGTAGGATTAGCCTGCCTTTTACTGGTGCCAAATCTGCATGCATGCAGAGTATCGCAGACTGACAGATGTAATTTACTATGTACTTACATTGCATTACAGAGATACGTTATCTTTTATTCCCCTCACAGTTATATATGTTTACTAAGTGGTGAAATACATTAGTGCTCAGAAACTGTACACAGAGAAACATCTCTTCCTGTAGAGTAATCCATAAGAAAATATTGACCCCTGAGTAGCAAAGGAATGTGCTTAAGACCTATTTTTCTTGATTTACACGTGTTTCCCTAATTATGGAATTGTTTCACTTCAATTACTTATATACATTAACAACTGGAGTTAATGTTAGGTCTCTGTCTATTTTAAATCAAGCAGGAAAAAATCAAAATGTATTTGTGACCACCTATTACCCATAATACCTCAAATAAGAGGGAAGGTGCAACAGAACGTCATATACTACTGACAATACAAGTTTCAGAAAATTCTAAAAAAAAGTCTCTTAAAACCAGTGTTATTCACAAATTGGTATAAATCCAATGGTAAATATTTCTGAATCACATGAACATTAATTAAAAATCACACAAATAGGGAACATTGTTGATTTAAAAATGTTGGGCTGAAGTGGAGGTACTCAAATAAGGATCAAACAAAGTCTACAACAAACTCCTTCAGCAGGCTTTTGTTACTGAAGTATCTCAAGCGGTTCATGTTTTCCTAAACAGTCAAACCCTACGGTGTGAAATGAAGGACATTTTGTGTTTTGTAGAATCTGCTACATCTGCGAGCAGGTGCCGTTACACAATGCATGATGTTAGTGTTAGTTATTTAAAGGGACATAAAAAGTCCAAATTACACTTTTATGATTCAGATAGAGCACTGGTTTTCAAACCTGTTCTCAGACCTCCCCCAACAGGTCAGATTTTCAGGATTACCTTGGATAAGAGCAGGTAAAATAACCATATTTACTAATCAACTGATTATTTCACCTGTGCTATAGTTGATATCCTCAAAATCTGACCTGTTTGGGAGGTCATGAGGAAGGTTTGAAAACCAGTGAGACAGAGCATGTCATTCTTAATGGATTTTTCAAATTACTTCTGTTATCAACTTTCCTTGAGTTTTCTTTTGTTAAAAAGCATAGCTAGGTAGGCTCAAGAGCAGCAATGCATCACTAGGAACTAGCTGGTAATTGGTGGATTAACACATATGCCTCTTGTCATTGGCTGGGACTCAGTAGTTTCTATAATGCTGATTGGCTGGGTCTCCGTAGTTTATATGATGATGATTGGCTGGGACTCAGTAGTTTCTATGATGATGACTGGCTAGGACTCCATAGTTTCTATGATGATGACTGTCTAATATCTTTGAAAGCAGGGTTTTCACATAACCCTTTATAACCATTCATAAAATTAGTACAATAAATTACTTAATCTAATTTCAGATAAGTTTGATACATTTTAAAATCAAACATTTTAATTACATTTTTTTTTAATTAACATGTGACCTAAACATGCAAAAAAACCTTAAATATTGAAGAAAACCATTGCTAAATAATAGGCCTGTGCATTCAGCAGCTTCGCTAGCTGCCGAATACTGAAGAAGGTGGCTGCTTGCAGGCTTTGGCTCTTTTCAGAGCAGGATATCTTTGTGTGAAAGTGCAACACACTAAGATCTGTGCAAATCCAGATCTTGTTGTTCTATCACAAGGGGCGAGATTACATATGTGGTGTATTTTTCAGCACAACTGCTGAAATCCACGTTGCCCGTAAGTTCACCTCGCACATCGGGTGAATAACATAACATGTGGTACCATATAATAAACTGCCGTATGTCGGAAAAACTGGTGAGGTTCAGAAATGTACGCAATTACACATTTCTGGCATCGCCAGTAACGTACGCCAGTATATCATAACAAAAAAATAAATAAAATGTGGAATTCACACGTAAAAATCTAAACCGGAAAAAAAAAGAGTTAAACCGACACGTCAAAACGCCATTCAAAACCCCTAAACCACCCTCCCCCCACATTGCAAATACTAAATAAACATATTAACCCCTAAACTGCCATCCCCTCACATTGCAAACACCTAATTAAACTATTAATCCCTAAACTGCCACCCCCACAACGCAAACTACCTAATAAACATATTAACCCCTAAACCGCCAACCCCCCCACAACGCAAAGTATTCAACTTGTAATTAACCCCCCTAAACTAACACCCCATAAACTTAACTCCAATTTAAATACACCTAAATAAAATGAAAAATATACTAACTACATTAAAAATAAAAATTACAAAAAACCCTAACATTACAGAAAAAAACAAAAACCTAAGATTACTAAAAATAATACCCTTAAAAAAAAAAAAAAAAAGTACAGAAAATAAAAAACCTACCCTTACAAAAAAATAACAAATGAAATTATCCAAAATAATAAAAATTATTCTTATTCTAATAAAAAAAAAACACCCCAAAATATACCCCCTAATCTATAAATAAACTACCAATAGCCCTTAAAAGGGCCTTTTTGTAGGGCATTACCCTTAAGTTAACAGCGCTTTTGCCAGAAAATAAACAAATTACCCCCTAAATTTAAAACCCCCCACCCCCGCAACCCCCCAAAATAAAAAAACACCTAACTAAAAAAAACCTTATCTACCCATTCCCCGAAAAGGGCAGTTGTATGGGCAATGCCCTTAAAATGGCATTCAGTTCTTTTTCAGCCCATTAAAATAAAAAAGCCCTAAAAAAAAAAACACCCCAAAAAAACAACAACAAAAACTAACACTTACCCCAAAATTGGTACTCACCATTTATGAATGCAGCGAAATATCTTCATCCATTGCGGAAACATCTTCTTTAATTTTCATCCCAGCCGCGGTGGCGGAGGCGGATTCGCAGAGGCGGAGGTCATCGGTGACACAGAGGTACCCTTGCAATTCTATTGGCTGAAAAATTCAAACCAGCCAATAAGATGTAAGCAGCTCTCATACTCTTGGCTGATTTGAATTTTTCAGCCAATAGCAATGCAAGGGTACCCCATATAAAAGGGGTACTTTGCATTCAATCTTCAGTGTGCGGCTAGAGACTGCATGAAGAGGACCTCCGTGTCGCCGATGACCTCTGCCTCCACGCCCCCGCCACCAGGATGAAGATAGAAGATGGACCCATGGCCAGGATGAAGATTGAAGAAGATGGTCCCGCAATGGATGAAGATGTTTCGCCGCCTGGATGAAGATGGATCGCCGCACTTCATCAATGGTGAGTACCAATTTTGGGGTTAGTGTTAGTTTTTTTGTTTTTTTTTGGGGGTGTTTTTTTTTAGATTAAGGCTTTTTTAATTTAATGGGCTGAAAAAGAGCTGAATGTGTTTTTTATTTTCTGTACTGTTAGGGTTTTTTTTAAGGGTATTTTTTTATTTTCTGTAATGTTGGGGGTTTTTGTAAAAATTTTTTTAATGTAGTTAGTATATTTTTATATATTATATTTTATTTAAGTGTATTTTAATTGGGGTTAAGTTAGGGGGTGTTAGGTTGGGAGGCTTAGTTACTAGTTTAATACTTTGCATTGTGGAGGGGCTGGCGGTTTAGGGGTTAATAGATTAATTAGCTACTTTGTGTTGTGGGAGGTTGGCGGTTTAAGGTTTAATAGTTTAATTAGATACTTTGCGTTGTGCAGTGATGGCGGTTTAGGGGTTAACAGATTAATTTGATACTTTGCGTTGTGGGGGGTTGGCGGTTTAGGGTTTAATAGGTTAATTAGGTGGTTGAGTTGTGGGGGGTTGGCGGTTTAGGTGTTAATAGGTTAATTAGGTGTTTACATTGTGGGGAGATGGCGGTTTAGGGGTTAATACATTTTATTAGTGATTGCGATGTGGGGGGATGGGGTTTTAGGGGTTGATAACAACCAAGAAATGCAAATCGAAGCAGGGAAAATGGGTTTTCAATAGATCCAAGGGATAGATTTTAAAGTCTAAAAATTCTGTGAAAAATGTTTTCTAATGGATTGAAATCAGTCTCAAAATGTCTCCTTTAAAGGTAAATAGGGAGTTATCACACCACAAACGCAACCTCAGAATAAAAAAAATGCTGAAATGGCAGCTCATGTACGGTAATATGATGGGACTGTAAAAACAATTCATGTAACCAATCTTCACACTACAATGAACAGAATTCCCTCAATCTCCTGGGTCATGGATAGCCAGCCACAAATGTTGGGAGGTAGGTAGAAAATTAGTGAATGCAATATTCACCTGCTCAAAGCCTACAGGCATATGCTCAAAAGTCATAGGCTCAAAAGTTACCAGAAAACCTGTGAATTTTACAGAACATTCCATTTGAAAAGCTTCACATGGAATTTGAATTACAGGTGTTAAGTAGAGGGTAAACCGGGTAAAAACCAAAAGGTACAAGAGTTTATTGATGCACTTGGTGCTTAGCATCATAAATCAGTCACAAAATGCAATGTCAGCATTGAAGCTAATTTTTTTATAAATATCTCAATAATAGTGAAACAACAATACAGATACTTTCCCTGGTGTTAAAGGGAAAACACCAGGGAAAGTATGAAAGTATGAAATATTTTTCATTCATGGTTCAGATAATACATACAATTTTAAACAATATTCCAATTAACTTGTAATATTTAATTTGCTTTGTTCTCTTGTTATCCTTTGTTGAACAATAAAACTAAGCTAATTGCTGAATGGTGGCTGCACATATATACCTCTTGTCATTGGCTTACCAATGTGTTCAGCTAGCTACCAGTAGTTCAATAATGGATATAGAGACCATGAAGCAAACTTTATAATAGAAGTAAATTGGAAAGTTGTTTTAAATTGCATGATTTATCTGAATCATGAAAGAAAATGTGTTAATGCATGTCTCTTTAAAAATTAGCATAGGCAATATGTCACTGTAGTAGAAACAGCTCTATTGATTACAATGGAGTTGATCTGGCCACTGGCTGCTCTAACAAGAGGTAGGAACAAATCTCACTAATGACTTTCATTGAATCTAGTCCTTTCCCATAAGACCCTAAGTTTTAACAAAGAAAAAAAACATAACTCTATAGGACACAAGTATATTGAAAAGGTTTGTTTTTTATTTGCACACTGTCTGAATGATGGTTTCATTTTGAATTGTTTACACTGTAGGGCATTTGCAAGTGTATTACTATATGACTGTTAAGAAGACATAGGAAAACACAATTTATGCTTATCTGATAAATTTCTTTCTTTCCGGGCATGGAGAGTCCACAACGTCATTACAATTACTAGTGGGATATTCAACTCCTGGCCAGCAGGAGGAGGCAAAGAGCACCCCAGAGAAGTTGTTAAGTGTAACTTCCCTTACCCATAATCTCCAGTCATTCAGCCTAAGGAAAATGGAAAAAGAAGAAATACAAGGCTATAGAGGTGCCTGAGGTTTACCCAAAAAAACTGCCGAATTATAATTTAAAAAGAGGGCGGGGTCGTGGACTCTCAATGCACGGAAAGAAAGAAATTTATCAGCTAAGCATACATTTAGTTTTCTTTCCTATGGCATGGAGAGTCCACAACGTCATTCCAATTACTATTGGGAACCAATACCCAAGCTAAAGGACACGGAATGAAAAGGGAGGGAGAGCAAGGCAGGAGCACCTAAACAGAAGGCACCACCACTTGAAGAACCTTTGTCCCAAAAGAGGTCTCAGCCGAGGCTAAAGTATCAAATTTGGAAAAAGTATGCAAAGAGGACCATGTTGCCACCTTGCAAATTTGTTCAACAGAAGCTTAATTTTTGAAAGCCCAAGATGAGGAGACAGCCCTAGTGGAATGAGCCGTAATTCTCTCAGGAGGCTGCTGTCCAGCTGTCTCATAAGCAAAACAAATCATACTTCTTAACCAGAGGGAAAGAGTAGTAGAAGTGGCCTTCTGACCATTACGCTTTCCAGAGAAAACAACAAACAGGGCAGAAGATTGCCGAAAATCTTTAGTAGCTTGTAGGTAAACTTTTAGAGCAAGCACAACGTCCAGGTTATGCAAGAGACGTTCCTTATGAGAAGAAGGATTAGGACAAAAAGAAGAAACAACAATTTCCTGATTAATGTTTCGATCCAACACCACCTTAGGAAGAAACCCCAATTTAGTGCAAAGGACCCCTTATCTGCATGGAAAATAAGGTACGGGGAATCACACTGCAGAGCTGAAAGCTCAGAAACTCTGTGAGTGAAAGAAATAGCAAGGAGAAACAAAACCTTCCAAGATAACAACTTTATATCAACAACATGCATCGGCTCAAACGGAGCCTGCTTCAAAATTTTAAGAACTAGGTTAAGGCTCCAAGGAGGAGCAACAGGTTTAAACACAGGCCTGATTCTGACCAGAACCTGAACAAAAGCTTGAACATCTGGTAAATCTGCCAGACGTTTGTGCAAAAGAATAGATAGTGCAGATATCTGACCCTTCAGAGTACTGAGTGAACAATCTTTCTCCAGGACATCCTGAAGAAATGATAAAATTTGGGGAATCCTCACCCGGCTCCAGGAGAAACCCTTAGATTTGCACCAAAACAGGTATTTATGCCATACCTTATGGTAAATCCTGCGAGTAACAGGTTTACAAGCCTGAAGCATAGTATCAATGACTGCTTCAGAAAAAACACGTCTGGTCAGGACTAGGTGTTCAATCTCTAAGCAGTCAGCTTTAGAGAATCTAGATTTGGATGGAGGAATGGACCCTGAACTAGAAGGTCCTTCCTCCGATGTAACTTCCAAGGTGAAAGAGATGACATCTTCACCAGATCCGCGAACCAGATCCTGTGAGTCCAAGCAAGAGCTATTAAAATCACAGACACTCTCTCCTGTTTGATATGAGCAATGACTCGTGGAAGTAGAGCAAACAGAGGAAACAGGTATGCTAGACCGAAATTTCAAGGAACCGCATCTATCAGAGCGGCCTGAAGATCTCTTAACCTTAATCCGTACTTTGGAAGCTTGGCATTTCGGAGAGACGCCGCAACACTCCACCTGTGGGTTATCTTTGTGAACACTTCTGGATGAAAAGCCTGTCTGCTCAGAAAATCCTCCTCCCAATTGTCCACTCCTGGAATGTGGATGGCAGATAGAAGACAATCGTGAGCTTCCCGCCACTGCAGAATGCGAGTCACCTCCTTCATGGCCAAGGAACTCCGAGTTCCTCCCTGATGGTTGATGTAAGCCACTGAGGTGATGTTGTCTGACTGAAATCTGATAAACTGGACTAAAGATAATTGAGGCCAAGCTGTCAAGGCATTGAAGATTGATTTGAATCCTATTTTGTAACCCTGGGATACTATGTCCACAGCCCATGGATCTGGGACATAGCGTATCCAAGCCTGTCAAAAAAAGGGAAGCCTGCCCCTCACTTGATCCCTTATTCCAAGGGTGGCTGGATTTCCAAGAGGACCTGAATTGGTCTGGTTTGGAAGAAGAGGAGGAAGACTTCTGTCCTTTAAAGTTGTGAAAGGAACGAAAATTAGAAGTCTGTCGACCCTTAGGTCTATTCTTCTTGTCCTGAGGTAGGAAAGGTCCCTTTCCACCCGTAATCTCTGAAATGATTTCCGCCAGACCAGGACCGAATAGGGTTTTACCTTTGTAAGGTAAAGCCAAAAGCAGCCGACCAAGATTTTAAACACAGAGCTCTACGAGCTAGGACAGTGAAGCTAGACATCTTAGCTCCCAGTCTAATTACCTGCATGTTGGCACAGCAAATAAAGGTATTGGCTAATTTAAGAGCCTTGATCCTATCTTGGATCTCCTCAATCGTAGTCTCCTCTAAAAACAGATCAGACAGGGCATCGCACCAATAAGATGCTGCACCCGCAACCGTAGCAATACTTGCAGCAGGTTGCCACAGTAGTCCTTGATGGATGTACATATTTTTTAAGTAAGCCTCTAACTTCTTATAAATGGGATCCTGAAAAGCAAAAATATCCTTTATAGTAACAGTAGTTCTTTTAGCTAGAGTAGAGATAGCTCCTTCTACTTTAGGCACAGTGTGCCATGAGTCACGAATGGAGTCAGCAATAGGAAACATCTTTTTAAAAACAGGGGAAGGGGAAAAAGGAACCCCTGGCTTATCCCATTCCTGAGCTATAATTTCAGACATCTTGGGGCATATGAAAGGAGCTTGATGCCCCGTGTTTCTGGCGAGTCATCAGACCCGCCAGAAACAGCAGTTATGAAGCAGCGGTCACAAAGACTGCTGCTCCATTACCTGTCCGCCTGCTCTGAGCAGGCGGACAGACATCGCCGGAAATCACGCCGATCGAGTACGATCGGGTTGATTGACACCCCCCTGCTGGCGGCCGATTGGCCGCGAGTCTGCAGGGGGCGGCGTTGCACCAGCAGCTCTTGTGAGCTGCTGGTGCAATGCTGAATACGGCGAGCGTATTACTCACCGTATTCAGCGAGGTCTGGCGGACCTGATCCGCAGTGTCGGATCAGGTCCGCCAGACCTTGATAACTAGAGGATCATAAACTCTGTTAAAGGGACACTGAACCCAAATTTTTTCTTTCGTGATTCAGATAGAACATGAAATTTTAAGCAACTTTCTAATTTACTCCAATTATCAAATTTTCGTTATTCTCTTGGTATCTTTATTTGAAATACAAGAATGTAAGTTTAGATGACAGACCATTTTTGGTGAACAACCTGGGTTGTCCTTGCTGATTGGTGGATAAATTCATCCACCAATAAAAAAGTGCTGTCCAGAGTACTGAACCAAGAAAAAAGCTTAGATGCCTTCTTTTTCAAATAAAGATAGCAAGAGAACGAAGAAAAATTGATAATAGGAGTAAATTAGAAAGTTGCTTAAAATTGCATGCTCTATCTGAATCACAAAAGAAAAAATTTGGGTTCAGTGTCCCATTAAGTTTAGAAGACTTTTTAGGGTTGACAACAACCGAAGGTTCAGAGTCATCCAAAGTAGCTAGAACCTCCTTCAGTAGTAACCGGAGATGTTCAATCTTAAATCTGAAATTAACTTCTTCAGATTAACAAGATTTTTCCCCCATAGTATCTGAGATTTCACCTTCAGAAGGTACTGAAGTATCCTCCTCCTCAGACATTTTGGAAAGGTTGACCAATGCAGATTTAGAAAGGTCAGAAACCTTACCAGCAGAAATATGTTTAGATTTCCTCTTACGCTTACCCGCAGTAGGAAAAGCAGATAAAGCTGCAGACACTGCAGAAGTTATCTGTGCAGCAAAATCTCCTAGCAAATAAACACCCCCAGGAGGTTGAGAGGAACCACAGGGCACTGTTTGTGAAACCACTAAGGCTTGGGATGTTTGAAGAGAAAGCTGTGGCATATCCTAAACAGCATTATACTGAGAGACAATTGGCTCAGAAGGGAGTAATTTATCTTTGAAATTTAGAGTCTTCGCTAAACATGAGGAAGAAAATTGCATAGGTAAAACAATCTGGGCCTCTAAACATGATAAACACTTATCCATAGAAACAGAATCTTGGTCTGTGTCCATAGCTGAGAAAGGTCCTCAATAAACAGTGACAAATAAAAGAACTGTTATGTCACTTTAAGAAAATGTATTGAAGCAAATTTTAATCAGAGTCCCTCGCACCTCTATACCTCAGACGAGCTGAGGAGATCTTACCTCACCGGGTGGAGTTAACACTAGTTAAGAGAAGAACTCTCACATGCAGATCAGCTCAATCAGCCGTCAGATATGCTGTTAGTTTTTGAAAACTGTGATCCGGATCGGAAAAACAGTTAATATAGCCAGAACAATGGGATCATCTTAACCACAGAGGAAAAACACCCGCACTGGATATTCACTCCGCTCTCACTGAATACAAGTGGAAGAGCGGAGGACACGTGATCGGACTGAGAAAAGAAACTGTGTCACTGAAAAAGCGCACGTTCGGCAAAATAAAACTAACATTGCACATCATAACACTCTTCATGCACTATTAGCCTCAAAAAAATAAAAAACTTACACTTTGAGCTATAGGGGCCAATTTATCATCGGTCTGTCTGAAATGATCCGCTCAGCGGATCATGTCCGACAGACATCGATGAATGCCGACAGCAAACGCTGTTGGCATTTATCATTGCACAAGCAGTTCTTGTGAACTGCTTGTGCAATGCCGTCCCCTGCAGATTCGCGACCAGTCAGCTACTAGCAGGGGGTGTCAATCAGCCCGATCGTATACGATCGGGCGGATTGATGTCCGCAGCCTCAGAGCAGGCAGACCAGTTATGGAGCAGCGGTCTTTAGAAACAGGGGCATCAAATTCTGTTCGGAACTTGATAATTCAGCCCCATAGACTCTAAATAACCTTTCAGCCAGTCTCCTTAATAAAAAAGGTGGAAAATTAACCCCTTAAAGTTTCATTAAATCAGTGCCTGTCAGACTGCCCAAGTATTAATCCCTAAGTTTTATAACATGTCCCATATGAAGATCCATAAGAGGGATTAGCCTCCCAAGTGCTGTCCTTCAGTACCTAGAAGGCAAATTCACTTACCTGTGGATCCAGCTGCAGGGTAGGAACAGCTTCCTAGGTGTGATATATACTCCACTCTCTATGAGGGACCTGAAGAAAAAGAAAGAGCAGAGTAACCAACCCTAGCTTTCTATGAAGGGGTAGCAATAATGTAAGAAATAAAGCAAAGACAACCTTGCCACTTTATAATTGCTAATATTCACCATTACTCTTACTAAAGAGATTGGCATGGACACAGCATAGCCCCTAATCCTTGCTTGCAGGGAAAAGTACCCATAAAAGAATTAAATATCTTCAGACACCATCTTTGCACGTCCTCCATTGACGAAGGCAAAGAGAATGACTGCGGATTATGGGCTAGGGAAGTTACACTTAACAGCTTTGCTGGGGTGCTCTTTGCCTCCTCCTGCTGGCCAGGAGTTGAATATCCCACTAGTAATTGGAATGACGTTGTGGACTCTCCATGCCATAGGAAAGAAATCAGTATTTACATTAAACTCACACAAAGGTTTAAGGTGAATAATGATTAGCATACTCCATCAGCAGCCTTTGTCACTGAAGTATCTCAAGCGGCTTGTGTTTTCTTAAAAAGCCAAACCATATACTGTAAACTGAAGGATATTTTGTGTTTTCTAGAATCTGATACATCTGTGAGCGGTGCAGTCAAAGAATTTATGATGTCAGGGTTAGCTACTTAAAGGGACATAACAAGTCAAAATTTTGCTTCTATGGTTAAAATAGAGCATTTAAAAGAAATAGTCAAGTCAAAATTAAACTTTCATGATTCAGATAGAGCATGCAATTTTGAGGAACTTTCTAAATTACTCCTACTATAATTCTTCCTTCATTATCTTGTTATCTTTATTTGAAAAAGCAGGAATGTAAGCATAGGAGCCAGCCCATTTTTGGTTAAGCACCCTGGATAGCGCATGCTGATTGGTGGCTACATTTAGGCACCAATCAGCAAGCTCTACCCAGGTACTTAACTAAAAATGGGCCAGCTTCTAAGCTTACATTCAAATAAAGATACCAAGAGAATGAAGAAAAAATAAAATATTAGGAGTAAATTAGAAAGTTGCTTAAAATTGCATGCTCTATCCAAATCATGAAAGTTT
Organism: Bombina bombina; assembly: GCF_027579735.1. Lineage (NCBI taxonomy): Eukaryota > Metazoa > Chordata > Amphibia > Anura > Bombinatoridae > Bombina > Bombina bombina. Next base: position 116,793,510 of record NC_069502.1, read on the forward strand.
AATTTTGACTTGACTATTCCTTTTAATAGACTGTTCAATTTACTTCTGTTATTCAATTTTTCTTGGTATTCTTTTGTTAGAAAACATAACTAGTTAGGCTGAGAATCAGCAATGGCTCACCAGATGTGTTTAGCGGAGACCCAGTAGTTTCATGATGTTTGAAAGCAGGTTTTTCACATACTCCTGTATATCAATTCATCAAAAGAATGCACTAAAGGACCACTAAACACAAATTGTAAATTACATGATTTAACATTTCATATCTGAGAATAATTTTACAATGAAAACTGCAGCTTAATTTTGTCAAATGCGTATATAGTTTTATGTTTATTCATTTCACTGATTTCCCTGTCCCCAAGAACAAAATAATCCTTGCTAACCAATCACAAACTAATATTCAGCTATAGCACACGCTCTGTTTGCCCATGTGTTGTTCAGAAAGACCTGGGAAGCCTGTCCTTATCTCTTCCCTTAAAAGGACAGTCTAGTCAAAATTACCCCACATCCAATTGCTCTCTTCATCCTGTGGCAACCACCTACGTAATATCTCCAAAATTCGTCCTTTTCTGAGTGCTGAAACTACTAAACAGCTAATCCATTCCCTAGTAATTTCCCGGCTAGACTACTGTAACAACCTACTAACTGGCCTTCCTCTCTCCCGCCTCTCCCCCCTTCAATCCATCCTAAATGCCTCTGCTAGGCTAATCCACCTCTCCCGACGCTCTGTATCTGCCGCACCCCTCTGTGAGTCCCTTCACTGGCTCCCCATTCACAGCAGAATTAAATTCAAAATTCTCACTCTGACCTACAAAGCCCTTACCAATACAGCCCCTCCATACATGTCCTCACTCATCAACAAATATACTCCAGCCCGTCCCCTAAGATCCAACAACGATCTACTCCTTGCCTCTTCTACCATCACCTCCTCTCATGCTAGACTACAGGACTTCTCTCGTGCGGCACCAACCCTATGGAACGCACTTCCTTGAGCTGTCAGACTTTCCCCCAACCTCTCCTCCTTTAAACACTCCCTAAAGACCTTCTTGTTCAGGGAAGCCTATAACCAAATCAGTAACTAATGAATTCCACTTGCCTAATAGTTGCCCTCATCTAACTTCACACTAACATCATTCCCACCTTTGCAGTCCCCACCTCCTGTTTCTCACCCTCCTACCCATTTAGATTGTACGTTCCCACGGGAACAGGGCTCCCAATTCCTCCTGTATTTGTTTGTTAAATTTTGTCTGGTGTCTCATATTGTACTGTCCTTTTATCTTTGTTACCTATGAACAGCGCTGCAGAATCTGTTGGCGCTTTATAAATAAAGAATAATAATAATAATAATTAAACTTTCATTATTCAGATATGATATGTAATTTTAATTAACTTTCCAATTTACTTTTCTCATCAAATTTGCTTTTTTCTCTTGGTATTCTTAGTTTAAACTAAACCTAGGTAGGCTCATATGCTAATTTCTAAACTCTTGAGGGCTGCCTCTAATCACATGTTTTTTAAATTGCTTTCAAAACAAAAGACTTGATAGTTCACGTGGGCCATATAGATAACACTGTGTTCAGGCACAGAAAGTTATTTAAGATTTAGCACAACACAATGCTAAATACATGTCAATAGATAATAAATAGTCACAGTCATGTGATCAGGGGCTGTCAGAAGGTTCTTAGATACAAGGTAATCACAGAGGTAAAAAGTATATTAATATAATTGTGTTGGTTATGCAAAACTGGGGAATGGGTAATAAAGGGATTATGTATCTTTAAACAATAAACATTATATTGTAGACTGTCCCTTTAAGGTGGTTTAGCGCAGATTCAACTTAAAGGGACAGTCAACACCAGAATTGTTGTTGTTTTAAAAGATAGATAATCCTTTTATTACCCATTCCCCAGTTTTGCACAGCCACCACCGTTATATTAATATACTTTTTACCTCTGTGATTACCTTGTATCTAAGCATCTTTTGACAGCCCCCTGATCACATGACATTTTATTTATTATCTATTGACTTTCATTTTAGCCAATTAGTGCAGTGTCTGCCACAATTCACAGGCGTGCTCACAATGTTATCTATATGGCTTACAGGAACTAGCTCTCCCCTGTTGTGAAAAGCAAATACAAAAGCATGTGATTAGAGGCGGCCTTCAAGGGATTAGAAATTATCATATGAGCCTTCCTAGGTTTAACTTTCAACTAAGAATACCAAGAGAACAAAGCAAAATTGGTGATAAAAGTAAATTTGAAAGTTGTTTAAAATTACATGCCCTATTTGAAACATGAAAGTTTTTTTGGGACTTGACTGTCCCTTTAAGTTACTATTGCAAAGAATGCTTCTCCTATCATGATTGTTGATGCAAAACTGATAATCCACCTTTTACAAACATGTGACTGCTAAGAATCTTAGGGGGAGGGTAAAGTAAACAAAAGATTGCATAAATTTGCCTAAAAATATTAACCCAAACCTCCCTGGGAGAAAGTGAAGCAAGCACAAATTTTAGATGTATTTTACAGTAAAAGGCAGCAAAATAAATAATGAATGTATATTGCGATAATGTTTCACTTGCAATAATGCAACATTTTGTACATTGTTGAAATGTGAAGTTGAATGACACTTTAAAGTGATGGAACGGCTCTTCTGAAAACAAATATGAAGTCCTTGTGGACCAATGTGTATACTGGTACCTTTTCTTTAGAGTACCATTGTTCCTGAAAGGGTTACAAATCATCTGTTCTTTCTTATACTAGCTCCCACTGCTGCCGGCCCACTTTAAAAGAAACGTTTTTGAAAACATCACTGCATCATTTTAGAACATAATATACATAGCTGTAGATAAAGACCTTAAAATTAACAAAAAAAATAGAAGAAAAAAAAAACATTCATGTTTGGTCTTAGGTGAATCAGAGGGTGTTCTACACTTAGAAAGCTAAAGGTTCTTGTGGAATGTGATAATTATATATATATATATATATATATATATATATATATATATATATATCACTATCGCCATTCCTGATCAGACTGGATTACATTTTCACCTGAGGAAGGAGAGGAGCCCTGAAATGTGTAGTGTGGATTACAGACCTGATCAGGCAAGCAGTTTGTTTTGTCTCTCCACATACAGGCTTTTAATCTTTATTGATTCTGATATGTTTTATTTAACCTTGTGTTTTGACATAGTGCTTTATTATTGTACTCTATATGTATGATTTACAGTGTGTGAAACTTTTTAATATTTTTTAATAAATTGTGATACTTATATAATCAATGCTGTCTATGTATATATATATTATTATTATTATTATTATTATCAGGTATTTGTAGAGTGCCAACAGGTTCCGCAGCGCTATGAACATGGGTGGTACATAAAAAAATGATTACAGGGATCAAATGGGGAGAGAGGTTCCTACTGAGAGTTGCACTCTTGTAGTTGGCTCTTAAGAAGGTGAACTACAAACAGCTGGGCTCATAGGCTTAAATGCTATGGGGTTTTAGGGGATAGCAGTGGAGATAGGAAGGTTAGTGTAGGTTGTAAGCATCCCTGAATAGTAGAGTCTTCAAGAAGCATTTTAAGCTTTTAAAACTAGGGGAGATTCTTGTGGAGCGAGGCAGAGAGTTCCATAAAATGGGAGCCAGTCTTGAGAAGTCTTGTAGACGGGAATGTGAGGAGGTAACAAGTGAAGAGTAGAGTAGGAGATCATGAGCAAAGTGAAGGGGACGGGAGGGAGAGTATCTGGAGACAAGGTCTGAGATGTAAGGGGGAGCAGTGCAATTGAGGGCTTTGTGTGTCAGAGTGAGAATTTTGTGTTTAATCCTGGAGTCAAGAGGAAGCCAGTGAAGGGATTGACAGAGAGGTGTGGCAGATGAAGAGCGATGTGCAAGATGAGCCTGGCGAGAGAGAGAGAGAGACACACATATATATATATATATATATATATATATAAGAAAAATTGAAAGATGGGTTAATCCAGCACAGACTAATAAAACACAAATAACCAATATATAAATTGCTATGAAAAACAACAGGGAGCCACCAGGTCAGATTCAAGAGAAGCAAGACATTTATTGAATCATAATTAATCTGAGTAAAGAACCTACAGATATAAGTTCATAAACATCAAAGCATAAATGAGTAATCCTAAAAACTAAGGAAAACAATGGCAATGTACATTAAACCGGTATAAATTAGCTCAATACCTCTTAGTCTAGACTATGATATAATAAATCACATGAATAATAAGGATGACGCTTGAAAAAGCCTGATATACATTAAGGGTGAAACGCGCGTAGCGTGAAGGTCACACCTCTGTGGAGTCGGAGATGTGGGACGCCAACACGGCACTGCAGGTGTTTGAAGCGGAAAGGTATTTGAAGCGGCTCCCTGTTGTTTTTCATAGCAATTTATATATTGGTTATTTGTGTTTTATTAGTCTGTGCTGGATTAACCCATCTTTCAATTTTTCTTATTTATAATATTATAATTCTATGTGGGTTCCGTGCACTGGATCACCTGCCAGTATTTGATTAGTCAGGTGATCTATTACTAAACACTGTATATCCTTTTTAGAGCGGGTACTACTTTTTCTCCTTTTTTGTCATATATTTATATATATATATATATATATATACATACACAATGGGTGTGTCTGGGTTTTCTGTGGGTGGGGTTAAGGGAAATTTTGCAGGACATATGGCTGTCTTAGAGGGACAGCAGGACAGAGCTTAGAATCAGGGACTGACCTCTCAAATAGGGACAGTTGGGGGATCTGAAACTCTATAATGACTGACCCTTAAAAACTACTACTCCCAGCTATTAGTTATTATGTTCGACTTTAAGCCCCACATCAAAATGAACCGTATCTTTAACTTCCTCCTTGCAAAAGCCCCTAAACATACAACCATCCCATGTAACCTCCCTACTAACTCTAAACCCCTCCTAAGTTAGTCCATCCCCATATGGAACTTAAACCAAGGCCTACACCCCATAAGTCAAAGTAAAAATGTTTTACTTGAAATAAAAAAATACTTTAAAATACAAAAAAAAAACATTCCTGAAGCCAATTGCAATACTTCATAGCCACCGGCTGTCAGGTACTTCTACTTAGTGACATTTAAATAGGACACTGTCGGGGGGGCGGAGTCTGGAGCCGCATGGAGGAAGGTGTGTAGAAGAGCAGCTCCGAGTCACTCAACACAATGAAGGTGTTTTCTGACTATGGGACACCTAAGAAACACCGATAGGGAATATTGCTAACCTATGCAGACACTTTTGGTAACTTGGAGGAGACGGATGGGTCACCGCAACATGGACAAAGCTAAATAAAAGACTCGGGGAAAACCCCGCTATCCGCCATCTTGGATCTCGGCTGCAAAGACCGGGCTCAGATCCCTTTCACGAAGGATGGCCGGACCGACCTGGGATTATAAGATTATGTGGGATGGCTAGAAAAGAAGCAGAACTGAAGGAGACCGTGCTAATACCAGAAGCCGCACACAAGCACTGGGTAAATATCATATGAAGCTGCGTGTATAACACGGCACACACGTGGATCTCACAAAACACATCAAATAAGCAGGGTCACAGAGCACAGGGCCTGGGGTTAAATATAACAGCCTGGAAAGACATGTCCAACTAAACCTGTATGGGATAACTAATTGACCCAGGAACTAACACCTTTACTACTACTTCTTAAAGATATATAGGCCTGATTGAAGGTGAATAGGAGATACCGGAACTTCTATTATGAAACAAACATAAAGGCTGACAAATACGTTAACGCTAAATCAGTAACATCTTATAAACTGAGATACTTTTGCAGAAGTGTGTAAGCCGCATGACATACTAGGGACACCAAACTTAGTAAATCTCCCTTTTGGTGGAGGGGCCTGTGGTGATCTAAGATTTGTTCTACTAACAAGATTACAACACCATTAGCACTCCCTGACCTAATAGTAAAACTCAAGATGTCGATAAGGAGACAGCAAAAACCTCCTACATCAACTAAAAATACGCAACAATCTATTTTCTTTAAATCCAATAAGGGAGACAAAACCTTGGACAGTCATAATCTTTCAATGGAGGAAGATCAAAATATTTCTGCAACACCACAGAATACCCCCCAAGACCTTACTCCAGTTACCAAAGCAGACTTGCAGTCATTAGTCTCTAAACAGGACATTGCATTAAATTTTGAAAAGCTTTGGGAAAAATTTGACAACCTCCAGAATACAGTGACTAACAGTCTTGAACAAATTAAACAGGATGTATCAGAACTTGGCACAAGGGTAGCCTCTCTAGAAGACACTGAAACCTCCATGGCGGAAGAAATATCACAACTGTCACATCAGGTTTTGTCACAGCAGCAACTGCTCTCTGATATGGAGGACAAAATGGAGGATTTAGAGAACAGGAGTCGACGATGCAACGTGCGACTGAAAGGAATTCCTGAATCAATAAGTAACATAGAATTAAATGAATATTTATCACGACTGTTTCATAATATTACAGACGCTCCAGGTGACAAAAAATTCCCTATAGAAAGAGCACACAGGGCATTAAGAGCTAAGCCCAGAGGAGACGCACCTCCCAGAGATGTGATTGTGAGGATGTTGCGATACCCAGATAGGGAAACCATTTTATCAGCAGCAAGAAGTAATCCCACATATAAATTTCAGGGTTCGGTGATACAGATATACCAAGATCTATGTGTGCAAACCCTACAAAAAAGATGGACTCTGAGACCCCTAACAGCCCTTCTACGTAAGAACCAAATTACCTACAGGTGGGGATTCCCATTCGCCTTGCACATTCAGCATGACAACAAGGTCTTCACCATCAAAGAAGCAGCTGATACACCGGAAATTTGCAGATATCTTGGACTAGACCCTCCCGAGTTCCCTACGGGCCCCTCTAGAGAGGCTGAAATACACCCCAAAGCATCGGCAGGAAGATCACAGAAGCAGAATTGGACCAAAGTCCCCTCCAAGAAAAAGTTGAAAACTTGACTTGAAATAAAGTGTTTATTTTGGAACTTTTTTTTTCAGACATTATTCAAACTCCCTGACAAAGAAGGGATTGGATGCTCAAGAGGGACATCTATAATACAATGTTGATAAGTATACTTTTGCAGCTGTTCCTTGTATGGGTCATAATGTGTGAAATTAGGGGGCTTAGATTACAAGGGAAAATGTCTTCACAAATCCAATGAAACGCTCTTCAATAAACATTAAGATTGATAATATAGAATAGAAGCCAGTTAATAAATCGATGAGCAGAAAACAGGTCAGCACTAATTAAGGAACACACAGTCACATCCCCTAGAACAGCGTAAGATACTCACACATAGCTCAAGTCAGCAAAGGCTTACCAACCAGTCACTCCCTGTTCTATCTATTCCCATAGGACAGAAGCACTCAAGTATGATATTTATTTTCAGAGATTAATATGTGGAGTGACTCTAGGAGCGTTTAGACGCCCAACCAGAGTTTAATCTAGTTTTTGGATTTTTTTTTCTTGTCATACCTTCCCCCCTATTTTTTTTTCCTTTCCCCATTTTTTTTCTCTCAGGTTTACTCTTTTGAGTTTATTAATATAACATAGCCTTTACGTACTCTTAGCTCCTATATATAACCAACTAAAAGGTTATGAGTTATTCTGTTCATGTTTTAATTAGTTTAAATAATTTGGTATGGAATAATTCTTGCAGTAGAAATGTTTTGACTTCATGGTCATTTGTTTTGCTTTCATGGTCATTAACTGTTTTTGTATGTCTAGATTATGCAAAAGTGCCATGCCAGAGGAGGAGAAGAGAGAATAAGAGCTCCACCACATACCATTGATCTAGGCGAAATGGTTTCAACATCTCTAGATGGGAGACGGGTAGAAATTATGCTTGGGTGACGGTAATATGGAAACACTTTGAAAATATATGCACATTTTCACATTGGTATAAATGGATCCCTGGACACTCAATCTAATATCACACAATGTCAGAGGTCTTAACTCTGATGTAAAACGTAGAACAGCACTCACACAGTATAGATCCCTTAGGGCGAAGGTACTTTTTCTTCAAGAGACGCACTTCCCGAAAGGACAGATTCCCAAGTACTGGACTAAAGATTTTAAACAACACTACCATGCCACGACTGACTCCAAGAAAAGAGGGGTATCAATATTAATACATTCCTCTCTTTACTTTAACCACATAGAAACAATAGCAGATAAGGAGGGCCGATTTTTGTTAGTAAGGGGCACGATTCAGGGCACAGAGATATTGTTTTGCAATGTATATGCCCCAAATGAACGACAAGACAGGTTTTTTCGACAGATCTCACATCTACTGACGGGGTGGTCCCAAATTAGGATCATCCTAGCAGGAGATTTTAATATTGATATGGCAGCACATTCTAGGAAACATTCCCAGCAACTGACACGTAAAAGACTAATTTACATAAGATATTTAAAAATATTCAAGAACACCTACTGGCGCATACACTTATAGATACATGGGCGACCTTATATGGTGACACTACAGATACTACATTTTTTTCAGCAGCCCATAAAACGTATACTAAACTGGACTACATTTATATTAGTCAAACACTACAACCTGCTCTGACTGCAGCCAATATCCATGTCTGTGTATGGTCAGATCATTCAATAACTCAGCTACATCTAGGCAATTTACAAAATACGGGGAGATCCAGATCATGGACATTTGATCCGATTTGTTTAAAGGATCCCACAATCAAAAATAATATAACACAACAAATGGCACACTATTGGGATATTAACACGGGTTCTACCAGCAATCCCATCTACACCTGGGCAGCCCATAAAACTTTTCTGAGAGGTTTGCTAATTAAAGAAAAATCCACGTATCTCAAACAATTAAATTCACAAAGAAAGACCTTACAGGAGGAAATAGAAGCACTAGAAACACAACATAAAATTACACGGTCAGATACAACATTGAAAAAAATACGGGAGACTCGCACAAAATTGGCTAACATATTAAATGATCAGGCACTCAGAACGGCATTTAGATTGAAAGCAAACTATTATATATACACAAATAAACCAGACCGATATATGGCAAACAAAATAAGAGAGAAAATAAGGTCATCCACAATTGCCCAACTCCAACAATCTGATGGTACATTAACTAGCAATCCACATGAGATAGTAGAATGCTTTGCGCAATACTATCGCAATCTATATGACGGGACCACTGTCATCCATTCAGAGAAGACTGATTCCTTGAGGACAGAGTTCCTGGAGGAAGCAAGTCTACCATCTTTATCAGATGTAGATAGGGAAGCTCTTAACCAAGATATAACCAGTAATGAAGTCCAACAGGCCATAAAAGAGTTGAAACCAGGCAAAGCCCCGGGACCTGACGGTTTCCCGGGGGAATATTATAAATTATTTAAACATTCTTTGATTCCCCACCTAGTGAAGTTCTCTAATTATGTGATGCAGGGACATGAAATACCTAAAGATCTTCTGGGAGCCAGGATTGTGGTGATCCCTAAACCTGGGAAAAACACAAAATGGTGCGCCAGTTACAGACCTATTTCCCTGATAGATCAGGATTTGAAAATCTTTACTAAAATACTGGCCAATAGGCTAAAGAAAATCCTACCGGAACTGATACATAGGGATCAAGTGGGGTTTGTGGTGGGTAGGGAGGCACCGGATAACATTAGACGCACGATAGCAATTATGTCCCACTTGGATAAAACTCAAACGCCTTCTCTGATTCTTTCTTTGGATGCGGAGAAGGCGTTTGACAGAATTGATTGGTCATATATGTTTGCAGTTCTGGAGGCTATGGGCTTTAGGGGACCCTTCATAGAAGCATTGCAAAACATTTATTCAACACCCACAGCTGTGATTAGATCCATGGGGTACCAGTCCCAACCGATAGACATTAAAAACGGTACAAGACAGGGATGCCCACTATCCCCCTTACTATTTGCTATCTGCATAGAACCGTTGGCATCGTTAATTAGGAAATCTCCCAATATTACAGGACTCAGAATTAAAGACAACGATTACAAAATATCTCTCTTCGCAGACGACGTGTTATTGACATTAACTAAACCCCTGACCTCCCTTACATATTTATATGAGATTCTTGACCGGTTTTCTGCCATATCGGGTTACAAAATTAACTTAGATAAGAGTGAAGCCTTAGCGATAGCATTACCTTCCCACACACAAAAACTAATAGAAATAAATTTCACCTTTGCCTGGGTTAAATCCCACATAAGGTACTTGGGAGTCAATTTGATGACTCATTATGACGACCTGTATAAGGCTAACTACCTTCCCCTATACAAAGAGCTGAACAAAGATATTAATAGATGGAAACATTTCCAGTTCTCATGGTATGGCAGGATGTCAGTCATTAAAATGAACCTACTCCCAAGACTCTTATACCTATTCCGAACTTTGCCCATAGGAGTACCCAAAAAAGACATTAAAACCATGCAATCGGAAATTACACATTTTATAAATGGGAAAAAGCATTCAAGAATTTCCTTTCATACACTTGCTAAACATCGTCAGCTGGGAGGTGTGGGGGTTCCCAATATATTAGATTACTACGATGCTGCCAGGCTAGCTCAACATATGCTACTGGGTGCGATGAGAAGAGATGTGATCTGGCCCAAACTAGAAGCAGATCTTGGAGGATTAAACTCTCCAGAAGATCTCATTTGGGATAGGACCCTCTTTAACACCAAGACACAGACTTACTCCCAACCCACCAACTTTTCTGCACTTCACTGGAACACAAGGACCAAAAATAAAAGTATATTCCCAGAATTCTCGGCTAAAATGCCAATTAAATATCTGGTTCCTGCAGAATATAGGAAACAACTGGATATATGGGAAAACAAAGGTTTTTACCGAGTGGGTGATTTGATAAATCAGGGTAAAATTCTTTCCTTTACTCAAGTACAGGCGACTTTATCCCCGATCCCATTACCGTGGTACCTTTATCTTCAATTGCAATCGGCTTTAAATAAAATTATACCCAAAATTCCTAAACAACCAAGCACCTCCTTGGAGAAACTTTGTAGTACGCACATCAGACCGAAACAGGCAATTTCGCAGATTTACATAATGCTACAGACAACATATAGTACTGACAAATCCTCCATAATGCTTAAATGGGAGTTAGAAACTAACACAACACTGGAAATCCACGAATGGTGGGAACTGTTACATTCAGCAAATAGAGGTCTTTTGAATGCAGATCTCAGGGAGAATAGTATTAAAACCATTTTTAGATGGTACCTAACACCAACCAGAACATTTCACTTTGGGGAAGGACAGAGTAAACACTGTTACAGAGGGTGTAATACAGAAGGGTCATATAACCATATGTGGTGGACATGCCCTGGGGTAGCACAGATATGGTCTAATCTTTCATTATACCTGAGTGTGCTGCTAGAAGAACAGATTACACTGACTATGGAACAAGGGCTTCTCAACGCCCCCTCCCCAAGATTTCATAAACACATCAATACTTTCATAAAAATTCTCTGCACAATAACTAGAACAGTAATTGCTAGATTTTGGAGGGAGAGACCCCCGACATGGCAGGAAGTTACAGATAAATTTAGGCTGACCTACTCTCTACATGAGACAGCTGCAGTAATTTTGGGGACAACCGAAACATTTCAGAAGGTATGGTTCTATTGGATGATGCACCCTACAATAGTTAACTCATCCTCCTTGGAGGTAAGAAACATGCGGGGCGACCTGACTCCCTAGTAATAAATAACAAAAGGATTTAGACGGACAAAAGTTTATAAACTTAGCAAACGATAATACATTTTGCTGATAATGTGGTGGAGCTCTCTCTTTCTCCTCATGAACGACTTGAAAAATTCTCTTTTGATATGGCATAGACATGAACATTGAATGCAACAGACTGAAGGATTATTGTTTTTGTTTAAAATGGTTTTGTAGTGTGAGGGGGGGGGGGGGATTTTTCTCTTTTCTTCCCCTCTCCCCTCCCTTTCTTTCTTCTTTTCTTTTTTCTCAATTTTGAGATTCTCCCTTTTTCCCCCCCTTTTTTTTTTTCTCTCTTTCTTCTCTAAAATTTTTTTTAACACACAGCAGATAATGTAGAACTTGTTTTTATTTTGTTAAAAACCATCTCAGGATTTCTACTTTGTAAATTGAATACAACTGAAAAACACTGATTTGACATTCTCAACCATTGTCTGTAATACTGATATGTAAGTTGATTTTGTTATAATAAAAAATATTTTAAAATAAATAGGACACGCTCACTGAATAATACTAGTGGAAAGTGTTACCCAGTGTTAAATAACATAAAGATCTGTCACTTTTCACGCCTTTGGAAAGCTTTTGTGTGAGTATTAACACTGCCAGAAGTAAAGATTTTGCACTCACTTATTAGCGTGCGTTTTACAAGTTGAAAGTAAAACATTTGCAAGCAAGCAAAACACTGCTCGCAGTAACTATAGGACTTCAGATATTGCAACCAAGCTAACTTAAAAAAAATTAACACATTGCTCGCTCGCTAACCCGAAAGGAGTTATTAATATTTAACATTCCAATATTCTTCACATACAGGAAAATATTAGTTTTATTTTAAATCAATATTTCTATATCTACATATACCTATACCTCGATATATAGGTATAGAAATATATTTTAGATTAACATTATCAGATATTTATATAAATATATATTTAAAAATAAAAATATTTGTTTTATATGTGAAGAACTGTTGATAGGTCTAAGGAGTGTCCTCCTGTAATGTTGGTGTGTTTATCAGCAGAAATTGCCCCCAACATGTTACGTATTGTAATTATGAATGTTAATAATTAATAGCAGTATAAAACTATTGCCAGCGATGTCTCCAATTAATGTAGCAGAATTTTTGTCAATACACTCCAGTAAGATGCTAAATCTCTGTAGTGTGCCACAAAATAAAACTATTGAAACTATAAATTTGACAATAATATTATTATTAAAAATGTATATTTAATCTCAATATAAAATATTCCTAAATTCTGATCAGTTAATTTTTATATACACATTGATAATATCTATGTAGTAACTGAATATCACCTACGACCAGTTATATCTATCAATTGATCAATACAATATTAGAACATAAAGCTGGCTATAGAGATATTTAGATTAAATTACTAGTCATTAGATATTGGCCTCTATTTATCATAGTCTGGCGGACCTGATCCGACAGTGCGGATCAGGTCCGCCAGACCTCGCTGAATACGGAGACCAATACACTCTCCGTATTCAGCATTGCACCAGCAGATCACAAGAGCTGCTGGTGCAACGCCACCCCCTGCAGCCTCGCAGCCAATGGGCCACCAGCAGGGGGGTGTCAATCAACCCGATTGTACTCGATCGGGTTGAATTGCGGCGATGTCTGTCCGCCTGCTCAGAGCAGGTGGCCAGGTTATGAAGCAGCGGTCTTTGTGACCGCTGCTTCATAACTGCTGTTTCTGGCAAGTCTGAAGACTCGCCAGAAACATGGGCCAGCTTGATAGATAGGCCCCATTGTCTATTATCCCATGCATGGATGAAATATTTTTTATAAATTAACCTTAACTCAAAAATGAATTGCTTATTAAATATCACACAGGAATTATACTAGAACAATTTATATATAAATTAAATATAATTCAATTCAATATATTCAATATATATAGCTTATTTAACAACACTTGTACTCACCTATGCTCAAATCTCACAATGAAATCTTAGCTTAACTCCAACAATCTAATGGAATTACCAGGGAAATATAATTCACTATTTTCAACCCAACTTAATGCAATATCACTTAAACCAAGAGATTGTTATACAATTATCAATTCAGTACAATAGCCAATTTATGTGCAATTCTTAAGAGAGTTCACAATAAATATTTATTTATTTATTTATAAAATATTTTATTTATTTATAAAATATTTTACCAGGAAGGATACATTGAGATTTCTCTCGTTTTCAAGTATGTCCTGGGATCACAAACCATTGCATTGATACAATAGGGTACAATAAAATACAAAAACAATAATAAAAATACACATTATATGCAAACATTTAACATAGAGCAGGTATGAAATATTTAATCAACCATGACAGGAGCATTCTGTTTTGAGATATGTATAGAGGGATCTCTTAAAGGATTTTAGGCTTGGGGAAGTTTTTAAAGTGTGAGGGAGGTCATTCCATAATTGTGGCGCTCTGTAGGAAAAGGAGGATCGAGCTGCTTTTTTTTTGTATTGAGGCAAGCTAAATAATGTGCTGTTATTGGATCGGAGGTTATAGGAGGTGGGAATAGCAGGGGAGAGCATTCTGCTCAGGTAGGGTGGAAGCTTCCCAGAAAGGCTCTTAAACACAAGGCAGGAAAGATGGAGGGTGCGTCTGGATTCCAGCGACAGCCAGTTTAGTTCTTTTAGCATGTCACAATGGTGGGTCCTGTAGTTACATTGTAGCACAAAGCGGCAGAGCGAGTTATATAACGTATTTAGTTTATTAAGGTGAGTTTGCGGAGCAGGTGCATATACTATGTCCCCATAATCCAAGATAGGCATCAGCATTTGCTGTACAATCTTTTCCTTTACTGTAGGGCTGAGGCAAGATTTGTTTCTGTACAGGGCACCTAGTTTTGGATAAAGTTTAGAGGCAATTTTTTCTATGTGGAGTCCAAAAGATAGATTGGGGTCTAACAACATACCTAAGTATTTAAAAGAGTGGACTGCGGTCAGCGTGCAATTGGATTTTGTTTTGATGCGAAGATGGGAATTTTGTAATTTATGTATTTTAGGTCCCGTTCCAAAGATCATTGTGACTGTTTTGTCAGTGTTTAGGAAGAGTTTGTTTTTCGAGATCCACTTTTCTACCTCTGTGAACTGGTCTTGGAGCACTGTTTCAAGCTGCAGCAGATCAGATTTGTTTGCATAGATTACCGTGTTGTATGCGTACATGTGTACAGTTGAGGATTTGCAGACATTAGGCAAATCATTTATAAATAATGTGAATAGTAGGGGGCCGAGAATGGAACCTTGGGGAACACCACATGTGACTGGGAGAGGGAGTCACTGTTAGAGACAGAGACATATTGTGATCGATCCGATACATATGATTTAAACCAGGTTAACGGGTGATCAGCAATACCAGAGTTTTTTAGTTTGAGAAGTAGTAGGTCATGGTCCACTGTGTCAAAAGCCTTTGCAAAATCAAGGAAAATAGCTCCAGTTAGGTCTCCTTGTTCCATGGCAGTTTGAATGTCGTTGCAAACTTTTAGGAGGGCAGTTGTAGTGGAGTGATTCGGTCTGAAACCTGATTGATCAGGGGTCAGATAGTTAGAAAGTTGGTAATACTCGCATAATTGCGTATGGACGCATTTTTCTAGGATTTTTGACAATACAGGGAGCAGTGATATAGGACGATAGTTAGAAACCAAGGTTAACTCCCCACTTTTATGAATAGGCACTACTCTTGCAGTTTTCCAGAGTTTGGGTATG
Organism: Bombina bombina; assembly: GCF_027579735.1. Taxonomy (NCBI): domain Eukaryota; kingdom Metazoa; phylum Chordata; class Amphibia; order Anura; family Bombinatoridae; genus Bombina; species Bombina bombina. Next base: position 116,809,065 of record NC_069502.1, read on the forward strand.
TATCCAGACACCAAGGATTCGTTAATTAGGGTTGCAACAGGCTTAGCAATTGCCGGCGCACTGAGCTTCAACAGCATTGCTGGGATTTGATTAGGTCCTGACTGGTTTTTCATTTTTAGATTATCGAGGTGTTTCTTAATGACATTGAAGGGTACAGGTCTAAAATTGAACTTTTCTATATTGTGTCTTTGCTGTTTTAGTGGGGCCTGATCCACATTTGTAGCTTCAGGATGCGTGCCATTTATTAGTTTGTCAATCAGGGCGGTGGAGCATCCTACAAAATAATTGTTAAAGGCATTTGCTACTTCTAAGGGGAGTTGCAGGTTTTGGTTATCCACATTGACAGTGGAGGGTTGGGAGTGGATTGGTGGATTTTGTAAGTTATTTATGAGTTTCCAAAACTTTCTAGGGTTACATATATTATTGTTCAGATTTTCACAGAAATATTGCGCCTTAGCCAATTTTGTTTGTTTAGTACATATATTTCGCCATTTTCTATATACACAGTGATCATTCATAGAGCCAGTATGCTTGAACTTTGACCACAATGAATCCCGAAATTGGTACATTTGAATGAGGTCAGCTGTGATCCAATTCAAGTGTGCTCCTTTTACTCTCACCTTACGCAGCGGTGCATGTAAATTCCAAACTTGTAGGAGTTCAGACTGAAAGAATTCAACTGCAGAGTCTAGATCTGGGATTAGGTTTAATCTGTGCCAGGGGAGGTTCTTGATGTCATTTAGAAATGATTGAAGATTAAATTTTTTGAAGGACCTGGTGATTTTAACCTTGGGAGAGGATTTAGTTGCCTTTATTTTGCGCACGCAGTACACTAAGCAGTGGTCACTGAAATTGTTAGGGAGAACACCTGCCTCCTGGATTCGGTCGGGAGAAGTGGAGAGAATCCAGTCGAGCAGGGTATGATTATGGCTTTTGATGTTTATGCGAGTTGGGGAGGAGATTAATTGCGTTAGCTGCAAAGATTTAAACAGCGAGCGACAACTGTTATTTTTTGGATTCAGCCAATCGATGTTAAAATCTCCAAAAACCAAAATTTCACTTTTTGGGTTTTGAGTTATGGATTCACTAAGGAGCTGTGCTATGTCCGAAATGGAATGCACATGGGAGCTTGGTGGGCGGTAGATTCCTGCAACAATGATTGATTTACTGCACAGGATCTCAATTTTGCCAGAAAGGAAATCAAAGGTGGCAGGAGAGCTAGATTTTTGTATGGGGGTGAACTTTGTGGAGTTGTCAACATAAATTACAATGCTGCCTCCTCTCTTTGCTCTGTCAATTCTATGGCATGAATACCCAGGTATTGCAATGGCAGAGTCAAGTATTTTTGCAGTTAGCCATGATTTAGAGATAACAATGATTTTTGGCTTGTATTGTAAACACCAAGCTTGCAGTGCATCGATTTTTGGAAATAAGCTGTGTATATTACAGTGCACAAAGGAGAGGCCTTTTTTAGCTGGAAGGCTAGGAATGGAATTTGCTGGGGGACCAGGGTTAGACTCTACATCATTTGCAAGGGCAAGTAGCATAAGGAATAGGAATTTGGACATAGTTTTTGTTTGGCTATATAGTGAATGGCATACTTTATAATTTTGTATGGTGGGGGTAGGAGGGCTATCTTCCTGTAACTACCTGATGCAGAGAGCAGTGTCAGCTGCAAATGTGGGTCTGTGAATGTTCCTTAGACTTGTTGTGAGTATACTTTAAGTCAGCTGGGGGAAAGATAAATTAGTGTTATATTGGTCTGCAAAAAAGTTAAGGGAGGGTGCTAGGGGTCATACAGGCCAAAAAGAAAATAAAAACCAAGAAAAAAACACAGAGAAAGATCACAAATTAAAGAGATAAGAGAGGTATCCATTGAGGAAAATAAAACCATTTAACAAGCAAGATAAATGGCCCATCAGTGTGCTCCAGTATGCATTTAAAATACAGAATACAAATAATAGCAAATACATATTACAACATACACATTATTAGAAAACAGGGGGGAAATATAATAAGATGACTATCTTCCTGTAACTACCTGATGCAGAGAGCAGTGTCAGCTGCAAATGTGGGTCTGTGAATGTTCCTTAGACTTGTTGTGAGTATACTTTAAGTCAGCTGATGCAGAGAGCAGTGTCAGCTGCAAATGTGGGTTTGTGAATGTTCCTTAGACTTGTTGTGAGTATACTTTAAGTCAGCTGATGCAGTGAGCAGTGTCAGCTGCAAATGTGGGTCTGTGAATGTTCCTTAGACTTGTTGTGAGTATACTTTGTCAGCTGATGCAGAGAGCAGTGTCAGCTGCAAATGTGGGTCTGTGAATGTTCCTTAGACTTGTTGTGAGTATACTTTAAGTCAGCTGATGCAGAGAGCAGTGTCAGCTGCAAATGTGGGTCTGTGAATGTTCCTTAGACTTGTTGTGAGTATACTTTAAGTCAGCTGATGCAGAGAGCAGTGTCAGCTGCAAATGTGGGTCTGTGAATGTTCCTTAGACTTGTTGTGAGTATACTTTAAGTCAGCTGATGCAGAGAGCAGTGTCAGCTGCAAATGTGGGTCTGTGAATGTTCCTTAGACTTGTTGTGAGTATACTTTAAGTCAGCTGATGCAGAGAGCAGTGTCAGCTGCAAATGTGGGTCTGTGAATGTTCCTTAGACTTTTTGTGAGTATACTTTAAGTCAGCTGATGCAGAGAGCAGTGTCAGCTGCAAATGTGGGTCTGTGAATGTTCCTTAGACTTGTTGTGAGTATACTTTAAGTCAGCTGATGCAGAGAGCAGTGTCAGCTGCAAATGTGGGTCTGTGAATGTTCCTTAGACTTGTTGTGAGTATACTTTAAGTCAGCTGATGCAGAGAGCAGTGTCAGCTGCAAATGTGGGTCTGTGAATGTTCCCTAGACTTGTTGTGAGTATACTTTAAGTCAGCTGATGCAGAGAGCAGTGTCAGCTGCAAATGTGGGTCTGTGAATGTTCCTTAGACTTGTTGTGAGTATACTTTAAGTCAGCTGATGCAGAGAGCAGTGTCAGCTGCAAATGTGGGTCTGTGAATGTTCCTTAGACTTGTTGTGAGTATACTTTAAGTCAGCTGATGCAGAGAGCAGTGTCAGCTGCAAATGTGGGTCTGTGAATGTTCCTTAGACTTGTTGTGAGTATACTTTAAGTCAGCTGATGCAGAGAGCAGTGTCAGCTGCAAATGTGGGTCTGTGAATGTTCCTTAGACTTGTTGTGAGTATACTTTAAGTCAGCTGATGCAGAGAGCAGTGTCAGCTGCAAATGTGGGTCTGTGAATGTTCCTTAGACTTGTTGTGAGTATACTTTAAGTCAGCTAATGCAGAGAGCAGTGTCAGCTGCAAATGTGGGTCTGTGAATGTTCCTTAGACTTGTTGTTAGTATACTTTAAGAGTATACTTTAAGTATACTTTAAATAAAAATGATTTTATTAATATGGAATACAAAACCTTTCCTCTCAACAGTAAACTGCTTGATGCTAGATATGATTATTTATAGACTACACAGGTCTTTAAAATGTAAATTATAACTATAAGTTACACTTACAAATCACAGCTACAATTTAACTATAGCTATAGAATACCTTTGATTTAAAACATTAACAATATAAAACAATTGTTAATACATTACCAGTAACCACTATGAGAGTTCAGCTTTTTCAATCAGTTTTCCAAAGTCATACGTGAAGGTATTTTTGCAAACAGGGTATCACAAACACAGAGCTTTATTCCAAACCAGGCCCCAAACAAAAGTGTGTTATCGCGTTCCCTTCTTTTTATAGTCTTTTTGTCTGAGACCAATCTCGCCTTCATTTCTAAATCAGCCAATGGAATTCTCTGGGTACACCCTTTTAGTCTGAGCTTATCTCTAATTGGCCCTTGGCAATGCATATGGTAATTTTAAATCCCCTGATAATTTAAAATACCCTTTGGTTGCAATTCTCGCATTGAACACGGGGGGACAATAGGCAACGGAATGTAGTTTCATTAGCAAATACTACTACAGAAAAGTATATTTTCTTAAATGTGTATTCAATATATTTATTATTTCCTAGTAGCCCATCTAATATAAATGAGTGTGTATTTTTGAGACTAAACATGGGTACACTTAGAATATAGCACAAAAGAAATCCAGCAAACCTCCCAGGCGTATAATCAATCAAAATTTATTAAAGGAAAACCGTGCAAAAAAACTTATAAAAAAAGGTAAAACACACAGAAAAAAAATGTCCCAACACCTGGAACAGATACAGGAATCGTCCTACGCGTTTCAGCAGATATTCGCCTTATTCATGGACATAATTTGCTCCACACTAACATTGTCTATTTAAACACACCCTTGTCATCAGGTGTAAGGGCTCCAGGTGCTAATTATTAAAGGGACAGACCTATGTCAACACTATGTGGGAATAAAGACAGACTATAAGTGGCTAGTCATTGGGGGAAATTACAAAGTACAAGTATCAACAATTTATTGTCCACTCAGGCTAAACATATATATATATCTCTGATAGCATATTCAACCTTAACCATCAAATAAAAGATATCTTATAAAGAAAATGGGAACAGCCTATGATTATTTTAAAGCCTATATATGAGCGGATTAAATAACACCATAATGATAACCATGTAATTTTGTACATCCATAGAGGGGTAAGGGGTGTTAGTTACCTCATATTATTAATTACCACTATGACAATTTTAATTATATACATATTTGGTTATAATAATGTACCTAAAGGTTCAAATATTTATTATCTAAGTTTATCCTGTATATTCATAGGGATAAAATATGAGCTTACTAGTATAAGAAATAGTCCTTTGTATTAAATATTAGTGCATAATGAAATTCCTATTTAACAAGGAAATAATTTCATACTACTTCAAATACTCCCTTTAATCCTAGTTATAATTCTTATTTATTAGTTCCTCCATACATTAATGACATCGCCCACTATATTGAAGCCGTCTGGAATCCTAGTTTTCATTTTGAAAATCCAGAAGGCCTCTTTATGTGAGAGTTTAGTTACTCTATCTCCACCACGTATGGCGGGTTTAATATGGTCAATAATTTGCCATTTTAGACTGCTTACCACTTTATTGTGGATATGTATGAAATGTCTGGCAAGGTCAGAACATTCAATACCATGTTCAATATTTTTGAGATGCTCCCTAATCCTAGTTCTACACTCTCTGGAGGTGCATCCAATGTATTGTTTTTTACATTCTACGCAATCTATGAGATAGATAACGAAGATAGAGCGACAGTTTGTATACGCATCCAACTCATAGACCCTATGTGTGGTGTATGATTGGAAGCTCTTAGAAACCTTTGTGAAACCACAGGCAATGCAATTGCTGTAATGACACTTATAGTGGCCTTTTACATTCAGCCAACTATTGCTTCTAGCTTGTGTATTTCTAAGAAGGCTAGGAGAAACCGCATTGCCTATCGTGTAGCCTCTACGCGAGACAAAATTGCATCCCTTCTGTACAAGGTCTTTGAGGCTGTCCTCAGCAGTCAGAATAGGTAGATGCTTTTCCACAATTCCACATATATCATTAAATTGCGCACTATATGTGGTAACAAATGTAGGTCTTGAGCTATCGAAACGTTGTTTGTTTACTGGGGCTTTTTTATCTAGAAGGAGAGTCTCTCTATCCAACCTAGTTACTTCTAGGAGAGCTCTATCTATTGTTTTTATGTGATAGCCTCTCTCTAGGAGATTCTTTCTCATTTTCAAACTCTCTGCATTAAAAACTTCATTATCTGTGCAATTACGTTTCAACCTTATGAATTGCCCTTTCGCTATTCCAAAACCCATATGTTTTGGATGATTGCTTCGGCCATGTAATATGGCATTTGCTGCAATTGGTTTACGATATAAGGTTGTCTTTATTTGCTGAGTATCAGTTTCTCCTATTAATAAGAGGTCTAGATAGGGTATAGATTCTTTGTTACTCTCATAGGTGAATTGCAAATTGGCATCATTGCAATTGAGGAATTTAACAAACTCCTTTAGTCTAGATGGACCCCCTGTCCAAATGAACAGGAGGTCATCGATATATCTTTTATACATGGTGATGTAACCCCTGAAGGGGTTTGTATCTCCAAAGACGTGGCAGGCCTCCCACCAACCCATATATAGGTTGGCGTATGCCGGGGCAAACTTTGCCCCCATGGCAGTGCCACGTCTCTGGAGATAAAAAGTCCCCTCGAATTGGAAAAAGTTATGAGTTAGTAAAAAATCCAACGTTTGGATTAGAAAAGTCTTAAGACACTCATCATAGTTGCTGAATCTATCCAACATATATGAGATGGCTTCTAAACCTTTCTTATGAGGGATAGCAGAATATAGACTGACTACATCTATAGTCAGCCATTCCGCAGTATCTGTCCAGGATACCTCTTTCAGACAACCCAAGAGGTGTTTCGTATCTTTGAGGTATGAAGGAAGACCATAGACTACTGGTTGTAATAAAGATTCAATCCATGTAGAAATATTTTCAAAAAGAGATCCTATACCCGCCACAATAGGCCTTCCTTTCACCCCCTCCAAGGATTTATGAACCTTGGGGAGGTGATGGAATATGGGGGTAACAGGATTTTGAACAAAAAGGTAATCTACAGTGCCTTGGTCTAAAACACCCATCTCCAAGCCATCATCTAGCAGTGATTTAAGTTGCTGCCTGTATTTTTCCGTTGGATTGTGTCTAAGAGTTTCATAGACTTCTATATCATTGAGTTGCCTAAAAGCTTCCTCAAGATATAGCTGCTTGTCTTGTACTACCACGCAGCCACCCTTGTCCGCCCTCTTTATTACAATGTCCTCTCTAGATTTTAAGTCATTGAGGGCCTTAGATTGTTCATTATTTAAGTTTGGATAAGGATGCTTAGTGTTATTGAAAAGTGCAATGAGGTCCTCTTCAATTCTATGGTGAAAAGCCTCTAAGAATGGCCCTCTTTCCCTTGTTGGATAAAAAATTGATTTTGGTGTATATCCACCATGAGCAAACTTAAGGGGAATTTCATCAACTATTGATTCTTTGGCTAGATCATGTGCCTTTAGTAGATCACATGCCTCTGTAAAATCAACTATGTCATATATTTTGGGTAGAGTGTCACTAGAGTGTATAAAATCTACATCTCCATTGACATCTATTTCATCTTTTTTCCAAAAGAATTTTCTTAGTGTGAGATCCCGAACCATTTTATTCACGTCCACAATAGTGTTGAACAAATTAAATTTATTAGTCGGCACATAACCTAAACCAAAACTCAATACCTCTTTTTCCTCTTTAGTAAGAGTGTAATTTGAGATGTTAATTACGTTCATAGTGCATATTTGTTTCTTCCTCCTCTCTTTTGCCTCCTTGCCCCTCTGCCTCTTGCTCCTCTTCCTATGTTTCCTCCTCTTTCCCTGGTATTTGGATCTACCTGAAAAACCTGCTGTTCAGAATTAAGGACTAAATTTGTTTGTTGTTTTAATATAGGGTTAGGAGTTTCATTGTCCTTTAGGAAATCCTGCCTCCTCTGGTCAACTGATGTAACTACATTGGTGTTTTTAAATGCATTTCTATTACTGCTGTTACTATTGTACCTTGTAACTATGGGGTCAACTCTAGTGATACCGGTGTTTTTGGGTTTTACTATTTGTTCATTATGTTCTGGTTGCATAATTGTAGGCTGTTCTAAGCCTGCCTGATGTAAAGTATTTCCCTCAGAACTTTGCTCAACAAATGTTACATGCTTTTCAACTGGTGAAGTTGTCCTAGCCCTATTCCTGGACCTAGATCTAGATCTGGATCTATTACTAGTACCAGGATTGCTACGTATATGCCAGGTGTAGACCCTGTCATTGGTATGGTCATCACTATCTCTAATGAATTTTTTAAGCTTAAAATTATCCAACTCCACTTTAAACTTATCTATAGATTCTTTCAGCAGAGCGTCCATATCCCCATATTTGGGGTGCAACACATAATCATTAAGCTGTACTTGTAATTCAGACAGTTCCTCCCTTGTTTTATGTAAGACAGTCTCTTTATAGGATATGATTAACTCCATTAGTCTCCTTGAACAGTCCGTTAGGATGTCATTCCATTTAGCAATAAAGGAAGAGTCATTTGTTTGAAATGTGGGATATTTATTTAGGCGCAGCCCCCTGGGAATTAGGCCCATTATAAGGTATTTCTCCAGGGCACGTTTGTCCCACCATGTTTTATATTCCTTGATAAGTGTACGTTCCATATACAAAAAGATGTCACTCATTGATAAAGTCTCTTTTTGATTGATAAAGGTGTCTTCAATTGTAAGTCTGTCCATTTCAATATGTGACATAGGTCTAAGAGAGTAAAGTTCACGGTTTTCCATATTATCCATACTTATTTAGCCCTTTATTACAGAAAATATTTGTGAATCATGCACAAAGAGCTTAGGACACAGTGTGTATGAAAATGTAAGGGTATGCACTAGTCGAAATGTCAGAGGGAAAATTAGCCAGTCACAGCAAGTAGATAAATCACAAGAAATCCCCCTTTAGACAGCTCCAGACTTGTATAGTGCATATACCCAACAGCATTAATCCTTAGAATATACAGAGCGGTATTGTGAAAACTCACCAGCACCAGTTGATTCAAACGGATGTTTGAGCAGCCTAATCAGCCTCCGGATCGTTCACCACTCTGTGGGTCCCCGGGCCGGTACTATGCACCTTCGACTGCCGTTGTTGAATTGGTAAGTCCCCAACTCTGTGAGCACACCGCCTCTGTAAAATGCCTTCAATGAAATGCCAAACAACACACTCCGGCGGCTTGCGATGACGTCATCAGCCGGTATCGAAACCGGGTATTCCAAGCCTCTGTCCTGGAAGACGCCGAGGTTTGAGCTGGTTGTTAGACAGCAAGCAATAGCACAAAAGAAATCCAGCAAACCTCCCAGGCGTATAATCAATCAAAATTTATTAAAGGAAAACCGTGCAAAAAAACTTATAAAAAAAGGTAAAACACACAGAAAAAATGTCCCAACACCTGGAACAGATACAGGAATCGTCCTACGCGTTTCAGCAGATATTCGCCTTATTCATGGACATAATTTGCTCCACACTAACATTGTCTATTTAAACACACCCTTGTCATCAGGTGTAAGGGCTCCAGGTGCTAATTATTAAAGGGACAGACCTATGTCAACACTATGTGGGAATAAAGACAGACTATAAGTGGCTAGTCATTGGGGGAAATTACAAAGTACAAGTATCAACAATTTATTGTCCACTCAGGCTAAACATATATATATATCTCTGATAGCATATTCAACCTTAACCATCAAATAAAAGATATCTTATAAAGAAAATGGGAACAGCCTATGATTATTTTAAAGCCTATATATGAGCGGATTAAATAACACCATAATGATAACCATGTAATTTTGTACATCCATAGAGGGGTAAGGGGTGTTAGTTACCTCATATTATTAATTACCACTATGACAATTTTAATTATATACATATTTGGTTATAATAATGTACCTAAAGGTTCAAATATTTATTATCTAAGTTTATCCTGTATATTCATAGGGATAAAATATGAGCTTACTAGTATAAGAAATAGTCCTTTGTATTAAATATTAGTGCATAATGAAATTCCTATTTAACAAGGAAATAATTTCATACTACTTCAAATACTCCCTTTAATCCTAGTTATAATTCTTATTTATTAGTTCCTCCATACATTAATGACATCGCCCACTATATTGAAGCCGTCTGGAATCCTAGTTTTCATTTTGAAAATCCAGAAGGCCTCTTTATGTGAGAGTTTAGTTACTCTATCTCCACCACGTATGGCGGGTTTAATATGGTCAATAATTTGCCATTTTAGACTGCTTACCACTTTATTGTGGATATGTATGAAATGTCTGGCAAGGTCAGAACATTCAATACCATGTTCAATATTTTTGAGATGCTCCCTAATCCTAGTTCTGCACTCTCTGGAGGTGCATCCAATGTATTGTTTTTTACATTCTACGCAATCTATGAGATAGATAACGAAGATAGAGCGACAGTTTGTATACGCATCCAACTCATAGACCCTATGTGTGGTGTATGATTGGAAGCTCTTAGAAACCTTTGTGAAACCACAGGCAATGCAATTGCTGTAATGACACTTATAGTGGCCTTTTACATTCAGCCAACTATTGCTTCTAGCTTGTGTATTTCTAAGAAGGCTAGGAGAAACCGCATTGCCTATCGTGTAGCCTCTACGCGAGACAAAATTGCATCCCTTCTGTACAAGGTCTTTGAGGCTGTCCTCAGCAGTCAGAATAGGTAGATGCTTTTCCACAATTCCACATATATCATTAAATTGCGCACTATATGTGGTAACAAATGTAGGTCTTGAGCTATCGAAACGTTGTTTGTTTACTGGGGCTTTTTTATCTAGAAGGAGAGTCTCTCTATCCAACCTAGTTACTTCTAGGAGAGCTCTATCTATTGTTTTTATGTGATAGCCTCTCTCTAGGAGATTCTTTCTCATTTTCAAACTCTCTGCATTAAAAACTTCATTATCTGTGCAATTACGTTTCAACCTTATGAATTGCCCTTATTTCAACCTTATATATATATATATACACACACACACACATATGACATATATATTTCCTACTCATAATATGTTAAAAGATGTATTTAAGAGTCATATTTCTATGAGTGGACTAGTAGTTATAATTAAATATAGATATATGTATATTTGACTTTTTTTGTATATCAGTTGATAATTAGTCATACTTATTTGATTTTAATAGAATCATATAATTCCATATCTAGTATATTTCCAATGCTGAATGTATAAAAGAATATGCTATAATTCACAGCACAAATTACATAGGCCTTTATATACCAGTGTCTACTAGTTATATTTGGAACCTCATTTTCACACCAGATTCCTGAAACAAAGAAAAATAAATGTAGTTTCATTTTGAAATACAGTCAGATATTTTAAATGCATCAATACAGCTACCCACTCAATACAGCAGACACTTATCTAATATAGTATATCTGGCATAAAGGTATATCTCCCAGACCAATATATATATTATTTATATAATCTGAGAATTTTAAATAGATCTGATAATTATACTATTCATATATTTAAGTTTTAAAGTTTTAATCTTATATGCTTTCAAAATAAACAGGTTTTAAAAGACTTTCTTAGATACGTTTAACTCAGACGAGGAGTCTAGGGTTTTGTATATTTACCTTAGTATGGAATAATTAACACTTAAATGATAGATATTTACATTTCCTGGCCATCCTGGAAATGTATCTCAAACTGCAGACTTCCGGTCTCTATGACTACAGCAGGTCTATGATGAACTGTCCCTTTAGGCAGGAAACTCCATATATGGGCATTCAAACCTGAGAGTGCCATGTGATAAAAATCCCTTTGAAGTGACCTTCCTTCACTATTGGGACAAATGTTTATTTCCTTTTGTTCTCTTATAGGCATCCATCTATATTTGAGTATAGCTAGGGGGAGGTCTGTGTCTGGGATGTAGTTTTAGGCCTGTTTGAATAGACCTGTACTTTACAATTTCAAAAAACATTTGTACCCAGGGTTAATAATTTAAGATAAATTAATTATTTATCTATATAATGCATATGTATGTATATATATATATATATATATATATATATATCTCTTATATAATGTCACTCAGCAATACCATGACAGAACATTGGAATGTAAAATATGCATATGTACTTCAGCCTGCATGCTTTTAGGTCTAATGTGGTGTTGGGTTAGCGCACATAAATAATTAGTTATCTTAAGGCACATTCTGTAAATATTAAATATAAATATAATTTTTTTTTATTAATAATTATTATAGTTACTGTTTTATATACAGTGGGGCAAAATGTATTTAGTCAGCCACCAATTGTGCAAGTTCTCCCACTTAAGAAGATGAGAGAGGCCTGTAATTTTCATCATAGGTATACCTCAACTATGAGAGACAAAATGTGGAAACAAATCCAGACAATCACATTGTCTGATTTGGAAAGAATTTATTTGCATATTATGGTGGAAAATAAGTATTTGGTCACCTACAAACAAGCAAGATTTCTGGCTCTCACAGACCTGTATCTTCTTCTTTAAGAGGCTCCTCTGTCCTCCACTCATTACCTGTATTAATTGCACCTGTTTGAACTTGTTATCAGTATAAAATACACCTGTCCACAACCTCAAACAGTCACACTGGAAGACATACAAGACCACTGATAATCTCCCTCGATCTGGGGCTCAACACAAGATCTCACCCCGTGGGGTCAAAATGATCACAAGAACGGTGAGCAAACATCCCAGAATAACATGGGGGGACCTAGTGAATGACCTGCAGAGAGCTGGGACCAACGTAACAAAGGCTACCATCAGTAACACACTACGCTGCCAGGGACTCAGATCCTGCAGTGCCAGACATGTCCCCCTGCTTAAGCCAGTACATGTCTGGGCCTGTCTGAAGTATGCTAGAGAGCATTTGGATGATCCAGAAGCAGACTGGGAGAATGTCATATGGTCAGATGAAACCAAAGTAGAACTGTTTGGTAGAAACACAATTCGTCGTGTTTGGAGGAGAGAGAATGCTGAGTTGCAACCAAAGAACACCATACCTACTGTGAAGCATGGGGGTGGCAACATCATGCTTTGGGGCTGTTTCTCTGCAAAGGGAACAGGACGACTGATCCATGTACATGAAAAAATGAATGGGGCCATGTATTGTGAGATTTTGAGTGCAAACCTCCTTCCATCAGCAAGGGCATTGAAGATGAAACATGGCTGGGTCTTTCAGTATGACAATGATCCCAAACACATCACCCGGGCAACGAAGGAGTGGCTTCGTAAGAAGCATTTCAAGGTCCTGGAGTAGCCTAGCCAGTCTCCAGATCTCAACCCCATAGAAAACCTTTGAAGAGAGTTGAAAGTCTGTGTTGCCCAGCGACAGCCCCAAAACATCACTGATCTAGAGGAGATCTGCATGCAGGAATGGGCCAACATACAGGCAACAGTGTGTGACAACCTTGTGAAGACTTACAGAAAACGTTTGACCTCTGTCATTGCCAACAAAGGATATATAACAAAGTATTGAGATGAACTTTTGATATTGACCAAATACTTATTTTCCACCATAATTTGCAAATAAATTCTGTCCAAATCAGACAATGTGATTGTCTGGATTTGTTTCCACATTTTGTCTCTCATAGTTGAGGTATACCTATGATGAAAATTACAGGCCTCTCTCATCTTCTTAAGTGGGAGAACTTGCACAATTGGTGGCTGACTAAATACTTTTTTGCCCCACTGTGTATATATATATATATATATATATATATATATATATATATATACAGGTAGCCCTCAGTTTACGCCGGGGTTAGGTTCCAGAAGGAATGGTTGTAAATCGAAACCTTTGTAAATTGAAACCCAGTTTATAATGTAAGTCAATGGGAAGTGAGGGAGTTAGGTTCCAGGCCCCTTTCAAAATTGTCATAAGTAACACAATACATTATTTTAAAAGTTTTGAAATGAAGATTTTAAATGCTAGACAGCATTATAAACCTAATAAAATAATCACACAACACAGAATATATAATTTAACTAAGTTAAATGAACAAAAACATTTGCTAAACAGCATTATAAACCTAATAAAATAATCACACAACGCAGGCTTTACTTGCATTTTTCTGCAAACAGTTCTTTCTATGCATTCCAATCTGGACTGAGTTATAGACAGGAAGATCTTGTTCCTTTGAAATCTGCTTGATAGCTCAGGTCTGGTTAAACTGATTAATTTCAGCTTGCTTGGCTTTGCTGCAACACAAGCGGACAGCTCCATCTACTGGCTATTTTAATAAATGCACTGCTTCTCAATGCTTTTCAATAGCAGTCACATGACTGGAAAAAAAGGTTGTTATTCTGAAACGGTGTAAATTGAACAGTTGTAAAACGAGGGCCACCTGTATATATATATATATATATATATATATATATATATATATATATATATATATATATATATATATATATATATATATATATATATATATATATATTCTATGGGTTTTTAAAAAAAAAGTTTTAGTACATTGATAATAATTATTTACATTCATTATTAATATTTTTCAATATTCTATATTTAATAAATACATAACTCATGTTTTAACTCATGTTTGGTTAACGCTCATGAAGAATTAGTGTACTCCTGTTGGATTTGCGCACGTAAGTCCGACTGGAGTACACTGATTCTTCATGTGAGCTAACCCGACATGAATTAAATGATGAATAATACTTACTACATATAGTTATAGTTACTCTACAATATATAATTACATATAATAGGGCTGGGCGATACGGGCTGTTCCGATCAGCCAATAGAATGCAAGCTCAATCTGATTGGCTGATTCCATCAGCCAATCGGATTGAACTTGAATCGGATTGGCTGATTCCATCAGCCAATCAGATTTTTCCTACCTTAATTCCGATTGGCTGATAGAATCCTATCAGCCAATCGGAATTGAAGGGACGCCATCTTGGATGACGTCCCTTAAAGGAGCCTTCATTCGTTGGTAGTCCGTCGGGAAAGAAGGATGTTCCGCGTCGGCTGGATGAAGATTCAAGACCCGGCTTCGAAGATGACCTCGCCCGGATAGAAGACTTCTTCAGCACCTCTTGGAAGATGACCTCGCCCGGATGGAAGATTTCTTCAGCGCCGCTTGGAGGATCACTTCATCGGATGGAAGATTTCTTCAGCGCCCCTTGGATGATCACTTCTGCCGGTCCGGATGTCCTCTTCAGTTCCATCGCTGGCTCGGCTGAGTGAAGACAACTAAAGGTAGGATAATCTTCAGGGGATTAGTGTTAGGTTATTTTAAGGGGGGTTTGGGTTAGATTAGGGGTATGTGGGTGGTGGGTTTTAATGTTGCGGGGGGTTGTATTTTTCTTTTACAGGCAAAAGAGCTGAACTCTTTGGGGCATGCCCCCACAAAAGGCCCTTTTAAGGGCTGGTAAGGTAAAAGAGCTTTGAACTTTTTTAATGTAGAATAGGGTAGGGCATTTTTTTATTTTGGGGGGGTTTGTTATTTTATTAGGGGGCTTAGATTAGGTGTAAGTAGCTTAACCCCTTAAGGACCAGCGACGTACCCTGTATGTCGCTGTCCTTTTTTTGGGACTTGATTGTTTTATAGCACGGTCTTGCCACCAGCGTTGAGACTGCTCTATTCCACAAAGCCTGCTGGAGGGAGGGCATTAATAGCGTGTTCTTGCTAGACTTGTGCTATTATGTCCTGAAAAAACCCTTAACGACCAGTGATATACAGGGTATATTGTGGTCACTAAGGGGTTAAAATTGTTGTAATATTTTTTTAAATGTTTGTAACTTATTTTTTTTATTTTTTATAAATTAGCTTTTTTTATTTTTTGTACTTTAGTTAGTTTATGTAATTGTATTTAATTGTAGTTATTTGTAGGTAGTTTATTTAATTTATTTAATGATAGTGTAGTGTTAGGTTTAATTGTAACTTAGGTTAGGATTTATTTTACAGGTAATTTTGTATTTCTTTTAGCTAGGTAGTTATTAAATAGTTAATAACTATTTAATAACTATTCTAACTAGCTAAAATAAATACAAAGTTACCTGTAAAATAAATATAAATCCTAAGATAGCTACAATGTAATTATTAATTATATTTTAGCTATCTTAGGCCTAGATTTGGAGTTTTGTCGGTACGGACCCGCGTAGCTAACGCCGGATTTTTTCTGGCCGCACCATAAAAATAACTCTGGTATTGAGAGTCCACATAAAGGCTGCGTTAGGCTCCAAAAAAGGAGCGTAGAGCATTTTTAACGCAGCATCAACTCTCAATACCAGAGTTGCTTACGCAAGCGGCCAGCCTCAAAAACGTGCTCGTGCACAATTCCCCCATAGAAAACAATGGGACTGTTTGAGCTGAAAAAAAACCTAACACCTGCAAAAAAGCCGCGTTCAGCTCTTAACGCAGCCCCATTGTTTGCTATGCGGAAACACCTCTTAAGTCTGCACCTAACACTCTAACATGTACCCCGAGTCTAAACACCCCTAACCTTACACTTATTAACCCCTAATCTGACGTCCCCGCTATCGCTGACACCTGCATTTTATTTTTAACCCCTAATCTGCCGCTCCGTAAACCGCCGCTACTTACATTATCCTTATATACCCCTAATCTGCTGCCCCTAACACCGCCGACCCCTATATTATATTTATTAACCCCTAATCTGCCCCCCACAACGTCGCCTCCACCTGCCTACACTTATTAACCCCTAATCTGCCGACCGGACCGCACCGCTATTATTATAAAGTTATTAACCCCTAATCCGCCTCACTAACCCTATAATAAATAGTATTAACCCCTTATCTGCCCTCCCTAACATCGCCGACACCTAACTTAAAAAATTAACCCCTAATCTGCCGACCGGAGCTCACCGCTATTCTAATAAATGTATTAACCCCTAAAGCTAAGTCTAACCCTAACACTAACACCCCCCTAAGTTAAATATAATTTTATTCTAACTAAATAAATTAACTCTTATTAAATAAATTATTCCTATTTAAAGCTAAATACTTACTTGTAAAATAAATCCTAATATAGCTACAATATAAATTATAATTACATTGCAGCTATTTTAGGATTGATATTTATTTTACAGGTAACTTTGTATTTATTTTAACCAGGTACAATAGCTATTTAATAGTTAAGAACTATTTAATAGCTAAAATAGTTAAAATAATTACAAATTTACCTGTAAAATAAACTATCTAAAGTACAAAAAATAAAAAAGAACTAAGTTACAAAAAATAAAAAAATATTTACAAACATAAGAAAAATATGACAACAATTTTAAACTAATTACACCTACTCTAAGCCCCCTAATAAAATAACAAAGCCCCCCAAAATAAAAAAATGCCCTACCCTATTCTAAATTACTAAAGTTCAAAGCTCTTTTACCTTACCAGCCCTGAACAGGGCCCTTTGCGGGGCATGCCCCAAGAAGGTCAGCTCTTTTGCCTGTAAAAAAAAACATACAATACCCCCCCCACATTACAACCCACCACCCACATACCCCTAATCTAACCCAAACCCCCCTTAAATAAACCTAACACTAAGCCCCTGAAGATCTTCCTACCTTGTCTTCACCCTGTCAGGTTCACCGATCGGTCCAGAAGAGCTCCTCCGATGTCCTGATTCAAGCCCAAGCGGGGGGCTGAAGAGGTCCATGATCCGGCTGAAGTCATCATCCAAGCGGGAGCTGAAGAGGTCCATGATCCGGCTGAAGTCTTCATCCAAGCGGGGCAGAAGAGGTCTTCCATCCGATTGAAGTCTTCATCCAAGTGGCATCTTCTATGGTCATCCATCCGGAGCGGCAGGATCCTGAAGACCTCCGACGCGGAACATCCATCCTGGCCGACGACTGAACGACGAATGACGGTTCCTTTAAATGACGTCATCCAAGATGGCGTCCCTCGAATTCCGATTGGCTGATAGGATTCTATCAGCCAATCGGAATTAAGGTAGGAATATTCTGATTGGCTGATGGATCAGCCAATCGGATTGAACTTGATTCTGCTCAGAGCAGGCGGACAGGTTATGGAGCAGCGGTCTTTGTGACCGCTGCTTCATAACTGCTGTTTCTGGCGAGCCTGCAGGCTCGTCAGAAACACGGGGCATCAAGCTCGGTTCGGAGCTTGATACATATGCCCCTATGGATGCTTAGAATTGGCAAGTGCCACAGATGTATATAACATAGTAGATAAAGAATGGAAGCCATAATAAACCAGAGGTAACTGCATTCAGCTACTGTATAAACCAGAGTATACAACAAAATAAGGATGGGATCGCATATTCTCATTATAATACAGAGCAAATTAATGTTCCTCAAACGACCATAAATACATAGTCAAAGACATGACTAACAGTGTACAGATGTGAAAACCCAGAAATTAACGTTCCTCAAACGACCATAAATACATACACTATGGATGCTTAGAATTGGCAAGTGTCACAGATGTATATAACATAGTAGATAAAGAATGGAAGCCATAATAAACCAGAGGTAACTGCATTCAGCTACTGTATAAACCAGAGTATACAACAAAATAAGGATGAGATCGCATCTTCTCATTATAATGCAGAGCAAATTAACGTTCCTCAAATGACCATAAATACATAGTCAAAGACATGACTACCAGTGTACAGATGTGAAAACCCAGAAATTAACGTTCCTCAAACGACCATAAATACATACACTATGGATGCTTAGAATTGGCAAGTGCCACAGATGTATAAAACATAGTAGATAAAGAATGGAAGCCATAATAAACCAGAGGTAACTGCATTTAGCTACTGTATAAACCAGAGTATACAACAAAATAAGGATGAGATCGCATATTCTCATTATAATGCAGAGCAAATAAACGTTCCTCAAATGACCATAAATACATAGTCAAACACATGACTACCAGTATACAGATGTGAAAACCCAGAAATTAACGTTCCTCAAACGACCATAAATACATAGTCAAAGACATGACTACCAGTATACAGATGTGGAAACCCAAAACCAATATATGGGGTCCATCAGCCATTCGACACACCTCAAGTGGATGTCCCACTAGGAGGGGGGAGTATGCAGAACCAACACTAGAGGATATATCATAGTAGAAAAAACCATATGACGGCGCACACCAAGGTAGCACCCCAAAGTGTCAACAAACTGGGAGTGCTCAAACCACTACGCATCATTTAGTTCTGAAATGGGTAACCCATCCAGTGTAACATCCCAGCAGAGAGGGGGACAAGGGAGAAAAAAATCATATTACAAGATATTGAAAGAAGTAGTGACTACTATTAAGTTGATTATGCATTTAATGATATATTGTTCTTGACATTGTCTATGAATAGTAGTCACTACTTCTTCCCAGCAGAGAGGGGGACAAGGGAGAAAAAAATCATATTACAAGATATTGAAAGAAGTAGTGACTACTATTAAGTTGATTATGCATTTAATGATATATTGTTCTTGACATTGTCTATGAATAGTAGTCACTACTTCTTTCAATATCTTGTAATATGATTTTTTCTCCCTTGTCCCCCTCTCTGCTGGGATGTTACACTGGATGGGTTACCCATTTCAAAACTAAATGATGCGTAGTGGTTTGAGCACTCCCAGTTTGTTGACACTTTGGGGTGCTACCTTGGTGTGTGCCGTCATATGGTTTGTTCTACTATTATATATCCTCTAGTGTTGGTTCTGCATACTCCCCCCTCCTAGTGGGACATCCACTTGAGGTGTGTCTAATAGCTGATGGACCCCATATATTGGTTCTGGGTTTCTACATCTCTATACTGGTAGTCATGTCTTTGACTATGTATTTATGGTCATTTGAGGAACGTTAATTTGCTCTGCATTATAATGAGAAGATGCAATCTCATCCTTATTTTTTTTTATAATTTTTTTTTTTTTTTATATATATATTTTTATTGAGGATTGAGTGTTACATATACAATCATCATGCAGTTACAAATGTACAGAATCAGACACAGAATAGAACATGTCAAAATTATCTTATATTAGCAAAGTTGCCATGTATATGTATACAATACGAATCTAATGCACATTTCAAAAAAACCTCAGTTTTAGTATGATGTCAGACTATATCCCTTTATACGTCAAAACTTAGTGGTAGGTAATTTCCCCATATTGAAATACAATGGCCACTCTTGGACCATGGACCACCTTATGAAATTGGAAAGGGGAATATGAGGGAAAAAGAGTGAGAGGGCCACTTTTGGACCCATTTTTTAAAATGGAATGGTATAATAAGAGGGGAACCATCATCACTAGTAATCTAGAAAAGTCAGCTAGAGAAGAATGCAGATGTAAATATCTCTAGAAAGAGAAAGCAACAACACGGTCATAAATGATCATCTTATTGCGCAGCCATTAGTACAGATAGACTAGGGCATATAGCTTCTCTAAGTCCATATGTATACAAACCTCTTCAGCAGCAGTGGGGAGTGTGAGTAATCAGGGTATCATTCAGACTTATAACCGGGCCATTGTCCACTAATGTTAGAAACTAGTGGTTGTTTAAGTATGTGTGTGGTGCGCTGCTCCGGCCGCAGACAGCACACCATTGAAATACAATGAGTTGGAGCGACCCCTCAAGAAACTTTTCTCATACATTGTGCCCTATGTGTATATAATCGTGGCTTAAGTTCTAATTGCTTCAATCTGTTCTACAATCCTGAAATAAAATAGTGCATTAATGAGATGCCATAACATGCTGTATATTACTGGACCCAGATAGGGAGGAAAGGTTGAAATAGTAAAGATCTACCTAATAATGCATTGGGGTACATGTCAAATTAGCCTGTAGTAGGTCAACTGAAGCTTACAATTGAATAGAATGAAAGTTTTTACACAGATTACCCACCACAGTCAAACATTCTGATATTTAATTATACAGTGTCTTTCTCAAATGTGGCTATTCAAACATTTATATGGGTGCAACAGACAAGAGTTAATATAGCTAGTCGCAAACAGTATAGGCAAAAATCTAAATTATCTAGTTGGCGAGAAGGGCCACTGATTTTAAACTTATCTTGATGAATCATAAAATACTTTAACTTTGAAACGGAACATATTTAGTCATGGTTAAACAGATAACACGGATATTGGGAGAGTCAAAAAAGCATGTTAGCAGAAACGAAGAACAAATGGCTAACATAAGTTGTTTAGTAGCACTAAATCCCAGAGGCTTAAGTAATGTGTAGGAACAGAATGATAGAATTGTTCTACAGCCATTGATTTTGTCTCAGACATATAGTCATCATATAAATAACAGCCGTTTAGTTTACACTCAGACTCACTCTGACAGGGATATCGCTTAGTGATATTAGCGGTAGTCTAGTGCTGTGATCCCGGTCCTGAGGTATAGATTAGTCCTTGCCTCCTACTTAACCCACTCCGCGCCGATCGTCTTGGGTGCCAGAGGGGGTATTTGTAATCCTGTGTCCTGTAAAAAAGATTTGCCGGCCCCATGGGCTCAATATGTCTAAAAAGATTTGGCTCTCAGGGACATAACATAGCTCTGCTCCCGGTTTGCCCCCAGCATCAACTGACATTATCGATCCATGGTGGGTGACAATCACAGAGTTCTCCAGTTCTGTAGTACAGGGATCTCTTCTACAGCTGTCTCCTCTCCCATCGGAGGCTAGAAGTGGACAAACAAGATCAACCCCTCCAATCATGTAAAAGAGCTCCGGTATTGGGGGTTTAAAAAGCGTCTGCTTCTCGGGATCCATTTCAGCTGCCCTAGAGGTGTTTGGCAGAGAGAGGTGATCCTGCAATGGGTCAGAGAGAGTCTCCATTTCCCCTGCAGTCTCAAGCCGCAGCGGTATATGGGCTGCCAGCGGCAGAGCAAGATTGTTAGATAGGGCTCTTGCTGGGAGAGAGCTCTCAACCTGGGGTTCCGGAGCATCGGTAGGACTTTCACAGACAGCCCTCATGTAATCCATCTGGGCATAGAAGTGGGGGGCCTCTTCACAAGTCAGGTCTGCCGTGGGGAGGAAAGATCTACCACGGGGCTCCCCCACTGAGCGGTCCGTTATCGCCTGATGAGTACCTGAACCAGACTGCGGGATCACAAGTAGCCTGCATAGTTCCTCTTCCAGGCTCCTAAAGTGGTCGCTCAAGAGTTGAGTAATCTGCTGCTCCCATTTGTTAAGTCCTTCCATTTTCCAATATTAGGTGTCAGTATGTCGCTGTGGAAGTTATTTATAGGCTTCGTATTAGGGTAGATGGTTCCCTCTATTCAAAGGTTTATCCTATTTCAGGATATCGTAACCCCAGAGTTTGGGGAGTTTGAGAGTAGGCTCCGCCCCCCCCTCATCCTTATTTTGTTGTATACTCTGGTTTATACAGTAGCTAAATGCAGTTACCACTGGTTTATTATGGCTTCCATTCTTTATCTACTATGTTTTATACATCTGTGGCACTTGCCAATTCTAAGCATCCATAGTGTATGTATTTATGGTCGTTTGAGGAACGTTCATTTCTGGGTTTTCACATCTGTGCACTGTTAGTCATGTCTTTGACTATGTATTTATGGTTGTTTGAGGAACGTTAATTTGCTCTGCATCATAATGAGAATATGCGATCTCATCCTTATTTTGTTGTATACTCTGGTTTATACAGTAGCTGAATGCAGTTACCTCTGGTTTATTATAGCTTCCATTCTTTATCTACTATGTTATATACATCTGTGGCACTTGCCAATTCTAAGCATCCATAGTGTCTGCTGTTGTGGTAGCAGCTGAACATGGTTATAATTGAGTTAATTAGAGTATCCAGCACTGTCTGCACTTATCTTTAGTTGATACAGCTGCTACAGGTGTGTTTTTGACACACCCCTATTGCCAACCAATGAGAGCCTGGTGATCAGGGCTTAAATAGTTTCCGGTTTCTGTTAATGGCATTCTGTTTTGCCGGTGGTGTTGTGTGCGGCTGCTAGTCACCATTGTGAGGTAATATAATTTGTCTGCTTCTTAATATTGTGGCCCAAAACATGAGGGTTGTTTATGTTTTTGCTAGGGCTGTGGGCCCCACATGTTGTTAACGCATAAGACATGCAGCTGACATGGGACAATAATCTTGCTATAGTGCGGTCTGCTTAAATATTGCCCAAGTTTAATCTATGTTTGTGGACTGGAAAGTTAGACTATCTATTGAGCTTATACCATGTGGGGCACGTATTAACGGCAGTGTGGATTTGCAATGTTGTAACTACTGTCAAATGCTGGTAAGGTACATGCGTATATACTTAGGGGGTACTAGTGCAATACTAAGGTGTGCACATGACTGTAGACCTAGTTGAGTCTTTTGAAAGTGTTACGAGTGCAATTCTAAGATGTGCACATGCTTGTATACGTGGTTGTGGTTTTCATTGAAGGTAGGGTCCAGCGTGACTACTGCACACAATGTCAGGTTGACAGATGCGAGATAAATGAGCATCAGGAATAGTGATATAGTGCCTTTTCGTTGCTAAATGTATAACCCTGGTCTAAATGTTGTATAGGCAGGTTACTATAATGTTAGCCTTTGACACTTGTGGATACAATCATTGTGTGTACTATGGTCTGTTCCTTGCGTCTAAGTACGTATAGTGTGATACTATCAGGCTAAGGCTCTCTAGAACTCGGTTCAGCTTGATGGATCGGGTAGCAGGGCACTTGTTTTAACTGACTTATAATGGGGATTTGTCTCCTTAAGGGGTGGTGCCTGGTTGGCTTACCACTTTTAGGGGTGTATGCATCAGTGTATAATTTTTTTTTTTTTTTAACTATGTATGGTGCACCTATCTGCTTTGTAACATTAGAACAACTGTATATGGTCTCAGAGCCTGAGGCGGTTTCTAATGAGGTATGGGGACTTGCTAGTCTCTTTTGAAGGGTTTCTTTTATGTATATGGCAGGCCAGCGTATACCGGACTTTGCATAACACATAAACTGTGCAGCCGTATGGTGTTTCACCTACAATTGGGTTAAATACGCTTTGTTTGCTTGCTAAGATTATAATATATACCCCACCAGTGTATATCCAGAGCAGATTGAGAGTATTGGAGGGACTGTATTGTTGTATCTCCTAGCGCTATGTGTATGGGTTTGCCTTATTTTTATTTTTTCTATGTTTATTTTCATTATTTGTGTGTTTATTTTTCTGCCTGCAAACAATTTGGGGTTGGGATTACATATTGATGCTGTGTTTTGTGTTTTTAAATCTGTTATTTTTTCTTCTTCGTTTAACAGTTGTTCATCTGTCTTGATGAAGGCTTCTATGTAAGCTGAAACGTCGACCTATCCTTATGACTTTCTAACGTTGTTGTTATAAACAATAAACTAACTTTGATGTATAGAAATCCTGAGAGTGCCCTCCCTTTCCTAGCTCTTATCTACAATCCATTGAGGATTGCACCCAGGTGCTTCATTATTAGTTGAAGCTGGAGTGCTGGAACACGTGCTAATTGGATTATATAAGCATATACATATATATTTATAGAGAACACACAGTTCCCCACAGACCGCAATGTAAAGGCCCTTTTCAGGGTTTTTTGTAACACCCCAGACCCCTCTTAACTGCTTCTTGCAGTTATTTAAAAAAAAAAATCAAAATGCTACCATTTTTATTTAAAAAACAGCAACTACAGTACACTGTATTTTGGGGACAATTGGGGCACATTTTTAAAATCAACCACAGATCTGATCATTTTTGGAGCGCTAATTGCTAAGGCGAGCTCTCGATAGCAATAACCAGCCACTTGTAATGGCTGGTTATTTATTGTGTGCCCCTAAACAGGCGAATTTGCCCATTTACAGACACGCAATACATTTACACTCCTCTTGTTATCTAGCCCTCTATATCAGCTTTAATGCACCCGTGTATATTGAGTTGCAGTCCAAGCCAATAATAAACATTAATAGCAGTCTGATTTTATGCTGCTATAGATTTAAAAAGAAGTCCTATTCACTCACATTATGTATGAATAGGCTGCATGGATTTTAGACAATAGAGAAATTATTAATAAGTTAACTTTGGATTCTAAAGGATTGCCCTGGAAAACAGGACCAGTCAACACATTAGATTTGCATAATCAACAAATGCAAGATAACAAGACAATGCAATAGCACTTAGTCTGAACTTCAAATGAGTAGTAGATTTTTTTATAACAAATTTCAAAGTGATGTCTATTTCCACTCCCCTTGTACCATGTGATAGCAATCAGCCAATCACAAATGCATATACGTATAGTCTGTGAATTCTTGCACATGCTCAGTAGGATCTGGTGACTCAAAAATTGTAAATATAAAAGACTGTGCACATTTTTTTTTAATGGAAGTAAATTGGAAAGTTGTTTAAAATTACATGCTGTATCTGAATCATGAAAATTTTATTTAACCTGAGTGTCCCTTTAAATGGAAGGTCAGGACAATTACTAAGGGGTACATATATACATACTCCTACTCTCTAGAATATAATGAGGCACTGACTTAGTCCAATGGTCTTCTCTAGTATACAACTTGCGTCTTGGCACCTTGTTACATTTGTTGTTTATTTTATTCTTCTTTATGTTGAATACAATGACACAATTTTCTTCCCAGGATTTATTAATTCCTAAAAATATGTGGTCCAAAGACACGTGGAAGAGGCTGTCTTTGACACTGGACATTTAGACCACCTATGAGACCGATTTTCACTATGATCCTTTTTTCTTGAAAGGTCAGATATAAAAATTTTAGGAAGACATTTTATACAGAAATCTTTATGCTTATATGTTTTCTTTGTATTTATCTGAAAATACTTGTTATAATAAAAAAGATTTAAACATAAATAGAAGTGGCAGCACAATTGATTGGCTGTATCTCTTGTTTATCTAAAAAATAAAATAAAAACTGGGACGCAATAGAGTGACCAGCAGATGCTTTTTACTCCTATTAACTATTTTTCTTTGTTCTCTTGGTATGCTTTGTTGAATGAGCAGCAATGCACTACTGGTTGCTGACTGAACATGTGTGAGCCAATGACAATCGGTATATATATGCATCCACCAATCAGCAGCTAGAACCTAGGTTCTTTGCTGCTCTTGAGCTTTAATAGATAAACCTTTCAGCAATGAATAAGATAATAATAAGAGAAGGAAGCAAATTAAATAATAGAAGTAAACTGGAAAGTTGTTTAAAATTGTATTCTCTAACAGAATCATGAAATATTTTTTTGGGGTTCATGTCCCTTTAAAAGCAAAACATTATTTTTTTACATAACATGCTCAGCAGAAAGATTAACATTTTTATTATTATTATTTTAATTTCTATTTATTCAAGGACATCATCGTTAGGGATGGGCGAATGTTTCGCAACATTCGAAAAATGAAAGAATTTTAACACCATTAGTTTGTTTGTTTTGAATTTCGAATGTTTGTACAACATTCTAACATTCGTTTTTTATGTATTCGAATTATGCAATATTCGAATTTGAAAAATTTGAATTTATATATATGTAATAGTATTTCTAATGCTTTATTTAAATGTAGTATTCAAATTATGCAATATTCGAATTAGAAAAATTTGAATGAATATATTTGTAATAGTATGTCTAATGCTTTCTTCAAATGTAACATTGGAATTATGCAATATTCGAAATAGAAACATTCAAATTGATATATTTGTAACTATTATGTATTAATTTACTAAATTCCCTGCCATATGAACTATTGAACTTCTGAATAGTATTTGTTAAATCAAATGTTACATTCGAAATTTTGAATGTGGACATTCAATCTAATTATAAACATTCGAATTTGAAAGGGACATTCGACAACTGTAAATAGCATTTGATTATAGAATTTTTGAGAATATTCGTTCTTGTCAACATTCGATTATGTAAATTTAATTTCTACAATAACATTCGTTCTAACATTCGAATATAAACACATTCGCCCATCCCTAATCATGGTATAGACATCAGGTTTGCAATTACATTAAATCTCAACAAAGTAATTCATGACCAGAACAGCGAGTGCAAAATTGAAAAACAAATGTCTGAATAAAGTAATAAGCAATGCCTTGATATCTTGTGACCGGTTTCGGTGTGCGAGTACAGTCATTTGACCGAAACTGGTCACACTTTTACCTTTAACCCTTCTGCTGGGGGTTTTCTGCTTTTCATTTTAAGGATATTACAATAAAGTGTGTTTTATTTTACTCTCGGATTGCATTTTGGAATTTTTTTTAAACTTCAGTTGGTAGGTCTGTTATATATTTACTGGATAATTTTAAAATATACCTTTTGTTTTATGAAGATTTGCTATCACTTAAATGAAGGCATGCATTTTTCCTCATTTATGTAATGATTGATTATCAATATAAAATGTCTCACAATTATTTGGTTGAGATTATCTGCATTTGTATTTGCATCTGTAAATATTAATTATTGGGTTTGATATGATGTATACAGTATTTAAAGCCTGTCCAGTTGCAGCTATGCAGGATACCGCACATAATAGCATCATAGGATACTGTGACAATTATGTTATAGTGGCTCCGGGAGAAAGTAATTGCCTTTGCTCTTACCTAGTAATTGCCTTACTGCTTGAGATACTAATAATTGAGAGTCTTGCAAAGCACTTTTAACCATAGCATTGCATCTTGCCATAAAATCACAGTATAAATGGTCTGTACAACAAAACTAAATTAAATAATTCATTTATATATTGTGGACAAAATATTGGCTTTTGTGAAACAATTGGGAAGTAAATCTGAATAACGGTAGTGTTTTATGGTACTGACTTCAAATCTATTTTTACAGACTCACATCAAATCTATTTTTATACATTGTTTAACTAAAAGGTTTATGTCTGAGTACGGATTACTAAGTCCTTAAGTGGTTTAAGGAAGCCCATGTTAAACATCTGGGTGAAAAATACAAGAAAAAATGTTATAAAGATAATATGCTAATGTTATAAAAGTTTCTTACATAAGGTTTTTAAGAAGCTACTGATGTGCGGATAATTTCTATATAGAATGCAGTCGAACAGGAACCTTAGTAAAGAGGAATATAATTTTATAACAATAACAGGAAATGCTGGGCTGTTTTTATAAAAAAGGAAATGCCCAAGCAGTCTTCTGTTATTCGAATCATGCTGTTAAAGGAACATAAAAGATGCATTTTAGATTTATTTAAAGCAGGAGAATATTTTGCCCTAGGCAAACAAGGCTCTTACTTAGGGCGGCAGATTGGGGAAGGGCAGCACTTTTTGAGCTTCTATTTTCTATATATACACACACACACTGTATTATCATTCCTGCTCACATGTATACTGTGTACACGCGCTAATTCTGAATGTTGAGTGCATAAAGCAGCACAAAACCTTAAAGGGACACTAAACCCAATTTTTTTCTTTCATGATTCAGATAGAGCATGCAGTTTTAAGCAAGTTTCAAATTTATTCCTGTTATCAATTTTTCTTCATTCTCGTGTATCTTTATTTGAAAAAGCAGAAATCTAAGCTAAGGAGCCTGCCCATTTTTGGTTCAGACCCTGGATAGCGCTTGCTGATTGGTGGGTACATTTAGCCACCAATCAGCAAGCGCAACCCAGGTGCTGAACCAAAAATGGGCAGGCTCCTTAGCTTAGATTCCTGCTTTTTCAAATAAAGATAGCAAGAGAACGAAGAAAAAATTGATAATAATCTTTACCTTTGTTTTATGTGAGTTTGTTTGTTACCACTTTTAATGCATACCAATTAAATCACAAATTTTTAAGTCTTGTACATAGTGTCTATCTTTAATCTTCAAGGACTATGTCTACCTATTTGCCCTGTGTGGAGGAATTTGTTTTTGGTTTATTTATATACAGTTTATTATTATTATTTTTTTAAATAAACAGTGCTTTTCAAGGTAAAGAAATGTATGCATTCAAACATTACTGATGTGTGCACAGTTATTTTCGTCCCACAATACCAGAAGTCATGTGATGCCAACAGCAGCATTTGGGGCAAGTATGGACAGCAAATGCCACATGTTGCATATTTATAGAATATACTGTACAGTATGTTACCACAAACACTTTTGACTATTATGTGACAGCATCCTGCACAAAACCACTTTTCTCTCTCTCCCTCTCACTAAACTCATTAAATGCACTGTGAAAAATTAGTCCTGCCCAGGTTATGGTGTACGCACCCAGTTAAAGTGAATGTCAATTTTGATGCTAAAGTGCCCAGTTTTTAAAAATTTGATTAAAAACAGGGCACTTTAATTCATCAAAATTTACATTTCACTCCTGTTGTGAAAAAAAACCCTACCTTTTAATCTTCACAGAAGCTCCAGCTTCCTCCAGTCTTTCCAAGCCATTTCTGATGTCAGAAATGATGGATAGGTCATCCTCCAATCATGGCTTCCCCCCGGGGGAATCAGTGTCTGATTCAACGCCGTGATTGGAGGAAGCCGGATTCCTCATTTTAAACCCAGGAAGAGGCTTTGCGATGGGTGGAGGAAGCTGTAGCTGCTGTGAAGATTAAAAGGTAAGTTTTTTTCTCAACAGGAGTGAAATGTAAATTTTGATGAATTAAAATGCCCCTGTTTTTAATTGAATTTTAAAAAACCGGGCACTTTAGCATCAAAATTG
Source organism: Bombina bombina (assembly GCF_027579735.1). Classification (NCBI taxonomy): domain Eukaryota; kingdom Metazoa; phylum Chordata; class Amphibia; order Anura; family Bombinatoridae; genus Bombina; species Bombina bombina. The sequence continues at coordinate 116,838,335 of NC_069502.1, forward strand.
ACATTCACTTTAATTCCTAGAGAGCTTCCCAGGTTATGGGGTATGCACCCAGTTAATTCCCAGATTCCTGTACTTGGCATGGGATGTGCACTTAGATAGACTCTCTGCCTCGCTCCACAAGACTCTCTTCTAGTTTTAAAAGCTTCAAGTGCTCCCTAAAGACTCTACTGTTCAGGGATGCATACAACCTATGCTAACCTTTCTTTATACCAGCTCCTCTCCTCCATTGCTATCCCCTGAACCCCCTTAGAATGTAAGCTTAAGAGTCCAGCTGTTTGTAGATCACCTTCTTAAGAGCTGACTACAACAGTGCAACTCTTGGCAGGGACCTCTACCCATTTGATCCCTATAATTGTTTTGTTGTACTCTGCCTTTGTTTATAGCGCTGCAGAATCTGTTGGCGCTCTACAAATAACCGATAATAATAAAAATAATAATAGACAGACAAATAATAATAGACAGACAGATATTTGGAGTTATATTATGTAAAACAAGGGACCACTTAAAACCAACTCAGCAATGCCTAACTCCGCCCCCAAACTGCACAGCTATGCCTATTGTCTTTACACCGCTAACCTCAGATCACTCTCCCTGTTCCAGGAACCAGGACCAGGGAAATGCTGGGAGATATATGTATATATAGGTTTTACATGCAGAAGACAAAAAGGGACCATTTTTAAAGGAAACAAAGAGGAAGAGTGGGATGGAAAAGTGCCATATTATACAAATGCTGCTGTCTTAGAATGCTAAAGACACGTGAATGCTCCTTTGCATGCTCTATACTATCCCTTTAAGCAAAACTGAATACCTTTATTTTTTAATACAGGAAATTAACTCCTGAGCTGGTTATGATTTTAATATATTTGACTATGAATGCTAAATCATTTATGGTTACTATCGGTTCATGACATTGTTGTACAGATCATACCAGGAACTCAGGAAGACAACTAAATACTGCAGGAAATACACTGATCCCTATGCAGTTATAACTCTACAAATACAATAAAAGACCTAATTAAAGAGATCTGCAAAGCAGTTGTCCAAGAATGATATATTAACCTTCCTACCTTTGACAGCTTTTCTTATGTATTCCTTAACTCTAACATTTTATGTTGTGCATATGAAAGACCACTATTTTAACATCTTAAAAAATTTTTGCATAAAAAAAGAAATAATAAAAAAAAATACTATGGGCTAGATTATGAGTGGATTTCTAATATTGCGATAAGGGGTCTAACACAAGGATTTGCGCTCGTCGGGCTTACCTCTAATATTACAAGTTGACAGTAAATGTGACTGTCTAAACGCAATCGTGATTTACCCTATAATAATTACTGGGTTTTCAGTGTTCTGGTTAACTGTTAAGCGAGGCATAAAAAGTGGCACAAAACACATCAAAAATATATTACAAAGTATAGTTACACTTATTGCACACACAAATTATAAGGGCTCAAAAATATGAGAGCTCAGAAAAAAAAGGCAAATACAAAACACGGAAGGGAACTGCACTCTCAGACTGGACTGGGTACACATCCCATGACCCTGCAACATGCTCAGCCCTGGGTGCTCAATGGTACTCACAGGAAGCTGTGCTGTCCCCAGAGTCACAGGCAGTTAACCCCAGACAGGTCTGGGTGCCAGGCCCATGGAGAAAATTACAAAACAAATTAATACAATACACAGAGAAAGTCCAGCATAAAAAGCAAAAATGGAAGGGTTAGTTACCGCATCTGGCCAAATGGGACAAGCCCAGGTACACCGTCAAGGTCCCTTCCAAAACCTGGGTCCCTAAACCAGCCAAACAATGCAAGCTCTCAATCAAACAAACTGGGAACAAGTGAAGGGTGCACAGGCTTATGTAATCACCCTAGACATATAAAAAACACGGAAGGGGACTGCAGTCTCAGACTGGACTGGGTGAACATCCCATGACCCTGCAACATGCTCAGCCCTGGGTGCTAAATGGCACTCACAGGAAGCTTTGCTGTCCCCAGAGCTACAGGCAGTTAACCCAAGACAGGTCTGGGTGCAAGGCCCATTGGGAAAATTACAAAACAAATTAATACAACACACAGAGAATGTCCAGCACTCGCTTACAAGGTCTCAGCTGAGATACAAAACAAAAATGGAAGGGTTAGTTACAGCATTTGGCCAAATGGGACAAGCCCAGGTACCACGTCAAGGTCCCTTCCAAACCCTGGGTCCCTAAACCAGCCAAACAATGTATGCTCTCAATCAAACAAACTGGGAACAAGTGAAGGGTGCACAGGCTTATGTAATCAACCTAGACATACACAAAACACGGAAGGGGACTGCACTCTCAGGCTGGACTAGGTACACATCTAATGACCCTGCAACATGCTCAGCCCTGGGTGCTCAATGGCACTCACAGGAAGCTGTGTTGTCCCCAGAGTCACAGTCAGTTAACCCCAGAATGGTCTAGGTGCAAGGCCCATAGGGAAAATTACAAAACAAATTAATACAACACACAGAGAAAGTCCAGCACTCACTTACAAGCTGTCAGCTAATCTTAGCACCTAGGGCTGAGCATGTTGCAGGGTCATGGGATGTGTAGCCAGTCCAGTCTGAGTGTGCAGTCCCCTTCTGTGTTTTGTATATGTCTAGGGTGATTACATAAGCCTGTGCACTCTTCATTTGTTACCAGTTTGTTTGATTGAGAGCATACATTGTTTGGCTGGTTTAGGGAAACAGGTTTTGGAAGGGACCTTGACGTGGTACCTGGACTTGTCCCATTTGGCCAAATGCGGTAACTAACCCTTCCATTTTTGCTTTCAATCTTAGCTGAGAGCTTGTAATTGAGTGCTGGAATTTACCTGTGTGTTTTATATATATATATATATATATATATATATATATATATATATTTACAGACATATATACACATATAAACACAAATACATATGTATACATATATAATATATATATAAGTGCATTGGAGCCCTTTGCTGTTAAATAGATGAAAACATGTAAGAGCATATTTATGCAATATCCATTTTTAATAAAGGTTTAAATTATGTATTTACTGTAAATATGTCCCATTCCAATGTTTTGCACATAGCAGAATATGTTCTATGTATTTGTAAATAGATATTCCTATATATATATATATATATATATATACATATATATATATATATATATATATATATATATATATACATACCGCTATATAATCATGTATATATAGTATCTCACAAAAGTCAGTACACCCCTCACATTTTTGTAAATATTTTATTATATATTTTCATGTGACAACACTGAAGAAATTACACTTTGCTACAATGTAAAGTAGTGAGTGTACAGCCTGTATAACAGTGTTAATTTGCTGTCCCCTCAAAATAACTCAACACACAAAAACGTTGGCAACAAGTGATTACACCCCTAAGTGGAAATGTCAAAATTGGGCCCAAAGTGTCAATATTTGTGAGGCCACCATTATTTTCTAGCAGTGCCTTAACTCTTTTGGGCATGGAGTTCACCAGAGCTTCATAGGTTGCCACTAGAGTCCTCTTCCACTCCTCCATGACAACATCACAGAGCGCTCCCCCACCTTCGGTTTGAGGATGCCCCACAGATGCTCAATAGGGTTTAGGTCTGGAGAAATGCTTGGCCAGTCCATCACCTTTACCCAGTCTCCGAAAGGGAGGGGATCATGCTCTGCTTCAGTATGTCACAGTACATGTTCGCATTCATGGTTCCCTCGATGAACTGTAGCTCCCCAGTGCCGGCAGCACTCATGCAGGCCCAGACCATGACACTCCCACCACCATTCTTGACTGTAGGCAAGATACACTTGTCTTTGTACTCCTCACCTGGTTGCCGCCACACACACTTGACACCATCTGAACCAAATAAGTTTATCTTGGTCTTATCAGACCACAGGACATGGTTCCAGTAATCCATGTCCTTAGTCTGCTTGTCTTTAGCAAACTGTTTGCGGGCTTTCTTGTGCATCATATTTAGAAGAGGCTTCCTTCTGGGATGACAGCCATGCAGACCAATTTGATGCAGTGTGCAGCGCTGACAGGCTGACCCCCCCACCCCTCCAACATCTGCAGCAATGCTGGCAGCACTCATATACATCTATTTCCCAAAGACAACCTCTGGATATGACGCTGAGCACGTGCACTCAACTTCTTTGGTCGAGGAACCTGTCCTGTGAAACCGCTGTATGGTCTTGCCCACCGTGCTGAAGCTCAGTTTCAGGGTCTTGGCAATCTTCTTATAGCCTAGGCCATCTTTATGTAGAGCAACAATTCTTTTTTTCATATCCTCAGAGAGTTCTTTGCCATGAGGTGCCATGTTAAACTTCCAGTGACCAGTATGAGAGCGTGTGAGAGCGATAACACCAAATTTAACACACCTGCTCCCCATTCACACCTGAGACTTTGTAACACTAACGAGTCACATGACACCGGGAGGGAAAAATGGCTAATTGGGCCCAATTTAGACATTTCCACTTAGGGTGTACTAACTTTTGTTGCCAACGGTTTAGACATTAGTGGCTGTGTGTTGAGTTATTTTGAGGGGACAGCAAATTTACACTGTTATACCGGCTGTACACTACTTTACATTGTAGCAAAGTGTCATTTCTTCAGTGTTGTCACATGAAAATATATAATAAAATATTTACAAAAATGTGAGGGGTGTACTCACTTTTGTGAGATACTGTATATAGGTATAGATATATATTGTAACAAAATACCATCAGATATATGAATAAATATTTATTTATGAATAAATAGAACATATTTTGTTATGTGTGGAACATTAGAATGTGAAATATTCACATTTTCATGTCAGGTTAGCGCAAGAGTAAGAATATGTGATCGGGTTTGCGCGAGAGTGGGGTGCTAGGTTTTTTTCCATTTGGGGGAATACGTGAATGCGCACACGATATTCTAACTTCGGATTTTTGTGATTCAGATAGAGCATGTAGTTTTAAACAACTTTCTAATTAAATTCTATAATCTAATTTTCTTTGTTCTCTTTTGTATATTTTTTTGAAAAGCAAGGATGTAAGCTTGCACATGCCTAAAGCACTATATCTAAGCAGTTTTGCAATAGTGTTATTAATTTACAAGAGCACTAGATGGCAGCACTATTTCCTACCATGCAGTGCTCCAGACACCTACCTAGGTATCTCTTCAACAAAGAATAACTGGAATTTTTTTTTTTTAAATGTTATCCTCTGTCGCAATCACAAAAGAAAATGTTTTGGGTTTCATATCCCTTTAAAGGAACTCAAAGGACAATAACCATAGGAACGTTTATTTACCATGAGGTACCTACAAAATACATTTGCAGCATACAAGTTTAAAATATATTTGCCCATCAATATGATATATTTTCCACTAGCTCCCACTGGATCATGAGCAGTATATAGCGACTTCATTAAAAGCAAATTAGCAACAATGCAGTTACCAGGATATGATTTAATAGGGTAAGATTTAATCTACTCAGGAAAAAAGAAAAGTGCAGCCTTAAATAAATGGAGTTCCTCTAAGATGGGAGCTAGAAACAGGTGTAGATAAATAAGGATAATTTAGGAAAATGATAGAGCATAGTTAATAGGGGTTGCACGGGGTCCATGAAAGATACTAACTTTACTTGTCCCTACAATTCAGGGGTCACGTTGAGTGGGGACACATGGGAACGGAGTTCCTGCACTATTTTTGCAGGTGGAACTAAGTTCCTCCTGGACAGAGAATTGAAATATTTCAGTAAACACTGCTGCTGCTGGTGGGAGGAGCTGGAGCACAATCTGGTTAGAGGGATAGTGAGATCCTCTAGTAATGGGCAGCAACATGTACTACAATGCACTTAATGCAAGCCTGTCAGCAATTCTGCTGTGTGATCACCCCACACTGTGTGGAACACATGGTCCTTACATTTCTGTGTGGCTTTCTCTGGGGTTAGCTACCCTCAGCAGAAATAAGTGGGTGAGACTCAGTCTGTCCTGGAAACTAAAGAGAGGGGAGGAAGGAGAGTGTGAGGAACTGATGCTAAGCTGGCTATGCACCATGTGAGTTAAAAAAAAAGTATGGACACCCTGCATCTTGACATTAAACAACAGGCATTCACGTGTCTTAAATAGTTATTTAAAAGTTGTTTTTAAAAAAGTTCAGTATTTAATCAAAGAAAAAAAAAAAGTGCTTTCTCTCTGATTTGTCAGGGTACCTGTGAAGTAGCATTAAATAAATTACAGATATACCACATGATATGATATTTCATTTTAGCTAATATCTAATTTGACATGAATTAGTCTCACTATGACCCCTGCCCCACCTCACTGCTGCATAAGACAAATGAGAACAAAGGGAAAACATTTGGTTCAATTAGTGAAGGCAGTTTATTTCAAAGAGACTTTCATTACATGGCTCTCTTTCAAGTTTGATTTCCTGATCTTTCCTCTATGTAAAAAAAGGTTATCAGGTAATGACCCCTGTGGATAAACAGACATGTTGTCTGTAGGAAAACCTTTGAGGCTTAAGTGTATGCAGAGAAGAACCAATCTTACAGGGGGAAGTGACCATTCACACTTCGATACAAATTGGTACCTGCTGAGTCAAATACACGAAGTTCAGACGTACGTCTAAATGGAAAATCGCAAGAGAAAGCAGAAACATATGTTGCATTGTAACTTTGAAATTCATTTTTAAAGTACAACTTATGTTTAAATTTCAGTAAGATATACCTCAGTATTGTATAAAAATGTATATATCCATGGATCTGAGAAATGCATTTCAGGTTTGTAATAAATGAAATGAATAACTGCATTGGTATATATAAATGTTTAAGTTATTTCAAAATAAATACATTTTTCTTTGTTTTCCAGAAATCTAGTGAACATTACTGGGAAGAATCTGATGTGAAGATGAGGTTTCCAAATGAGATACTATAAGTTAATATATAAATGCATCATAGATTTTGAGCCCATGTCTTAAACACTATTGAGACAAGTATTAATACATAAGTGGTATACTCATGTTTGGTGTCTATGAATGCATGATAGATTATATTAGATGGGACAGATATATGACCAGATACGTTTATTAATATCAGGAAATAGTGAGTATATTAAATATAAAATTAAAAGATGTAGTAAATTGTTAGCAATATTGATAATGAGACTGCATTTCTAGTTATCTGCTGCCCCCTAATGGACTATAACTGGTATGATCCCAGTAAGCCTTTGAGATGTTCAGCTCCAAGGGCCAATCAATGCTCAGCTCTGTTAAGGGCTATAAGACAAGTTTCAGTAAGTGCACATCCCATATTCACCAATGATTAGAATAAAAATGTGTGGGGTATATCACGTGATATATTCTTTTAATTTATGAGGTTAACTGGATCTAAAAAAAAAATTGAACATTCAATTTGGTGTATCAGGTAACGTACAAAAGGTTGTTTCATACTTTTATATTTAAATCAAAGGTATCTTGTTGCTACAGTTAAATTGCAACTAATAATTTAATGAACATATTTGGTGTTTTAAGTTATATCCATAGTCCTGTGTAGTTTTAACTAGTCACAAATGCTAAATAATTTTACTTGCTAGATAAAGGTCTTTTGTATTTTATATCACTAAGTCAGGCTTATTGTTGATATATATATATATATATATATATATATATATATATATATATATATATATATATATATATATATATATATATATATATATATATATATATATTAATTAGAATGTGCCTTATTGTAGCTAAATAAGAGGTTATTTTAGCTCAGATAAATTGGCATATAAATTGGCTGTTTGCATTAATAATATATACAATTTCTGATGTTTCTTTTTTTTTTAATATTTTTATTGAGGTTCGAGGTAAGGGATACATAAACAGAAAAAAAAAAAACAAGCATAAGAATAAGAATATATAAGCTCCATACGGTACAAGTCTATAGGTACATAGTATATTTCAACAGGTCATTTTAGAGATATAATATACAAATAGGATGCCTATTATTCTTGAGAGCCTCCCAAATGATACCAGAGGCCACTCTTGGACCTCAAATATGTGTATGCAAAAATATATGGAAGGCTATTGCTAGCAATGGAAACCACTTGTGGATTTCCAGACAAGAACCTCATTTGTTTTTAATTTTAAAACATCAGTCAAATTAATTTAAGTGAATCATATTCATTGGGTAGGGGGGAAAATAAAATTGCTTTTCCAATAGAATGAATATACCATAAAAGTCTAAAATATAAGGACCTCAGTGGAGTTCAACCATGAATGGCATTTTAACATCAAAGAAGCTGCACAAAGTTAGAGGCAGGGACAAATGTCTTAAGGTGAGCAGGGTTATGGTCATAACTATAGATTTACACGGCAAATGCTTCAGCTAGTACAATGATATTAGGCTTATTGGTATAATTTTTTTTTTTTTAAAATAGGGGTATCTGGGGGAGAAAAAAATGAAGACATACTCTACACTATGTGAATAACCTAATATGGAGCTAAGTTAGGATTTCTTCTTAATAAGGGTTATTATTAACACAGCTATCACAGACGTAAGTCCAAATATGAAACTTCTACTTGCTTCTGGGCAAATATGGGATCTCGCCGTCTCGGCCGCAAACAGCGAGACCCAGGTCACACTAGTGAGAGATAGGGGACCATTACTTTTGGGTACAACTAGGGAAATCTAAATAAAAGTAACATTGGCAAAGTTATGGCTTCAAGATGGGAAAGAATAAAGATATTTGACCTGCAAATACTAAGAGATACTAACATAAGAGAGAGTTCAGTTACTGTGACTGGCTGCATTTACCCATAATATCCCTGTTTAGCTATTCAATCCTTTTTATCAAGTCTCAATCTGTCAAATGCTGTAAACATACATATATAGAGTCTGACCAGTTTAAGTAGGTGTCTATATTTGACCTGTAGAAAATATATGGAATAAACGTACAGTTTCTAGTATGAATGCTAGCAAGTACTTATAAGGGGAATATCCTCAGCTTTCTGCCCCACTTACTTTATGAAATCTCTAACTGACAGGTACAAAATCGCTATAAAGATTGTAAGCGTCAAAATACAGAAAGTATAGCTAGGAGCCATTTAACAAGGATATTATAGATATTATAGAAACATTAATTTGTTCTGCAGATGTACGTCAAACAGACATTCAACACATAACGTAATAACCAACCAACATCAGAAAACATTTGTAGTATTTCACTCCAACAGCCCCAATTAATCTATAACTGGTGAGTACAGTAAGAATAAGAATATAGAGGCAGTATACATCCGAACATAAGAATGCAACTGGTAACTCGCAGTGCAAAATACAAGTGAGCAGCATTTCTCATAAAGTGGCCCATTCATGACCGAAGGTCTAAATCATCTGTTCATGCTGGGACCTCCGTGAATCACCACTCAGCAACTTTGACCACTTGTACCTCAGTATTTAGCCCACTCCTGTTTTGTAATAAGCTTGTCCAACGTGCTGTCCTGAATAGTTCTGGAAAACATGTCCCTGCACATTTGGCTTCCAGCTGCGGCCCCCTAACAGGCTAGGTCTGAGGCGGAATGGAAATAGGGCCAGAGCTGCGGCCGCAACGGGTATGTACACTACACCTCTCAGTGCCGGCATGACTAGCTTTAAGATCGCAGCATTTGTCCGCGTAATGGTGTGTTGATCTGCCTCCTCTCCCAAATTGCATCTCACCAGAGCCGCTGTTGAAACCGGAAACGGAGCAGTAAGAGTTAGAGTAGGCAGAGATAACATTACCCCATCTTTGTTAGCAAGCTCCATCGTGGGATCTTCTCTTTTGTCAATGTCAGTTTGAGGCTGTTGGTTGGGGTCGATGCCATTGTCCCAAGCTGCCGTTAATGCAAACCCCAGACGTAGAAAGTGCTCACCCAAAAGGTCCTTAATCTGCCTGTATATAATAAATTTGTTAGGCTCCATTTGACATATATGGTATTAGTTCCCCACAATGAATGTTACGCTGATACACTTCTAATGGGTTGCATTGATTAATGTTCTTATTGCGGTGACTTATGAGGCAGCACCGCTCCTTAACGACAGGTCTGCAGGGAGAACCAGCCGGGGGTCTAAATGATGGTAAAAGTCCTCAGTATAGCTTGGCAGTCCGGGTAGATTTGTAGAAATCCGCAGCCACAAGGGTGGAAAAATGGCCACTGCTTATATAGGTTCAGAATAAAGCCCCGATCCTGATTCAAAAAAGTAACACCTGAGGATCAATTTGGCTTACACCAACTGTTAGATAAGAGTCCAAGGTGTGTACAGAGGATTTCTCAGGATTCAACTCTATGAGAAACGATAGATAAAGGTGTATATTGGTTAGTTAGGATCAGAGCAGCAAGATTATGCGGCCACTCCCATGGGCTCCGGACTCCGCCCCCCAATTTCTGATGTTTCTAATTGAAGTTATATAGAATATTGTTTGAAAATTATCTTAAATCTATTGAGACCCAGTAAGATTTGTGTGAAGTATCTTGGTATATTGTTTATCTAAACACTGTGAAGTTAGCGGTCCATTCTCTGGTATTTTATTGTGGTATTTTAATGCGATTTATTGTGAGTAAGGTTCATTTTAAAGGTATATTTTTTTATGATCTGTTGTATAGAATATTGTAACGGAATAAATGTGTGTAATTGATTCAAAGCTAGTCTCTACTTAATATATTTCAATGTGTTTATAAATTTAACTAATCTCAAGAATTTAGGAATAAATATTAATTTCAATTGTTTCGTATATACATTTTTATTGGGGGTTTGTTTTAAAGAATAATAACAAATTGTATTATAACCCTGGTATATACTGACAGATTGGAATTTCTTTTAGTTCTTCAAGAGATAGCTGGGATAAGGTTTGCAAGACAAATACATGTGTACACACAAAGGAAAATAGTCCTTGCAATTAAAGGTGTTTGTGAAACATCTTGAAGTAGGATAAGCTCAATTACTTTATTTTATACACCAATAGTATGTTCAGTGAGTTTATCTATGTTGGTGTCTGTGTATGTCTATCAATTTATGGTCAGAAGCCCAGATTATTTGCAGAATGCTAAACCTGTGCAATATATTGTAATTACTGCAGATTCAACCTTACCAGTTTCATCCCAAAGTGCAATGTGACCTGTTTTGCTTTCAATGTTACTGTGCCCCCATGTCTCCTGCTTCCTCTGCCAGTGTTTCTTGCTTTACATTTACTTGGTATATGTGTTAATGGTAAAATAAAATGACACTTAGATGCCTTGTGACCATAATTTTACTTTAAATCACATTATCATTGTTTTTTTTTCTGCAAAGTGAGTGCACACACAAACCTCATAAAAATTATGATATCAGATGTTTACATTACAAAGCTTTACACATCCTGAGATCCACGGAGTAACATCTCCTAAAATTTTACTAAGGCTCTTAGCTTTTTGTATTATTCAATATCATCTATATACAAATGACCCCTTCATGTGTTGTAAAAAGTGTGTTTCTGGCTTTTCAGTATTTAGTATCAGTTAAATCCTATATTACAAATAAAATGTTCACCCCTGCCATGTACAAATGTAACCATGGGTGTCCATCCTCAGGCCCAAAGCAAACCATTAATTTGTTTTAATCTGCTTTCATTAACTATACAGGGAGTGCAGAATTATTAGGCAAGTTGTATTTTTGAGGATTAATTTTATTATTGAACAACAACCATGTTCTCAATGAACCCAAAAAACTCATTAATATCAAAGCTGAATAGTTTTGGAAGTAGTTTTTAGTTTGTTTTTAATTATAGCTATTTTAGGGAGATATCTGTGTGTGCAGGTGACTATTACTGTGCATAATTATTAGGCAACTTAACAAAAAACAAATATATACCCATTTCAATTATTTATTTTTACCAGTGAAACCAATATAACATCTCAACATTCACAAATATACATTTCTGACATTCAAAAACAAAACAAAAACAAATCATTGACCAATATAGCCACCTTTCTTTGCAAGGACACTCAAAAGACTGCCATCCATGGATTCTGTCAGTGTTTTGATCTGTTCACCATCAACATTGCGTGCAGCAGCAACCACAGCCTCCCAGACACTGTTCAGAGAGGTGTACTGTTTTCCCTCCTTGTAAATCTCACATTTGATGATGGACCACAGGTTCTCAATGGGGTTCAGATCAGGTGAACAAGGAGGCCATGTCATTAGATTTTCTTCTTTTATACCCTTTCTTGCCAGCCACGCTGTGGAGTACTTGGACGCGTGTGATGGAGCATTGTCCTGCATGAAAATCATGTTTTTCTTGAAGAATGCAGACTTCTTCCTGTACCACTGCTTGAAGAAGGTGTCTTCCAGAAACTGGCAGTAGGACTGGGAGTTGAGCTTGACTCCATCCTCAACCCGAAAAGGCCCCACAAGCTCATCTTTGATGATACCAGCCCAAACCAGTACTCCACCTTGCTGGAGTCTGAGTCGGACTGGAGCTCTCTGCCCTTTACCAATCCAGCCATTGGCCCATCCATCTGGCCCATCAAGACTCACTCTCATTTCATCAGTCCATAAAACCTTAGAAAAATCAGTCTTGAGATATTTCTTGGCCCAGTCTTGACGTTTCAGCTTGTGTGTCTTGTTCAGTGGTGGTCGTCTTTCAGCCTTTCTTACCTTGGCCATGTCTCTGAGTATTGCACACCTTGTGCTTTTGGGCACTCCAGTGATGTTGCAGCTCTGAAATATGGCCAAACTGGTGGCAAGTGGCATCTTGGCAGCTGCACGCTTGACTTTTCTCAGTTCATGGGCAGTTATTTTGCGCCTTGGTTTTTCCACACGCTTCTTGCGACCCTGTTGACTATTTTGAATGAAACCCCTGATTGTTCGATGATCACGCTTCAGAAGTTTTGCAATTTTAAGAGTGCTGCATCCCTCTGCAAGATATCTCACTATTTTTGACTTTTCTGAGCCTGTCAAGTCCTTCTTTTGACCCATTTTGCCAAAGGAAAGGAAGTTGCCTAATAATTATGCACACCTGATATAGGGTGTTGATGTCATTAGACCACACCCCTTCTCATTACAGAGATGCACATCACCTAATATGCTTAATTGGTAGTAGGCTTTCGAGCCTATACAGCTTGGAGTAAGACAACATGCATAAAGAGGATGATGTGGTCAAAATACTCATTTGCCTAATAATTCTGCACTCCCTGTATAGTATAAATTATATACAAATAAATACAGTGTGTGTGTGTATATATAAAACAATATTAATTGTAAGGGGGGTAGAAATCTTGGTGAGTGCCCCCACACTTTTTTTTGAAGGACTTCCCACCTGTCATACGTACAGATCTTAAGGCAGGAGCTCCTCAATGGAAAAAGAGACATTCCACAAAGGGAGAGTTATTTTTTTAGTCTGTCCCTTCCCCTTGCAGACCTACAAACTTACTTCAAGCTCCAACCCAAAAGACATTGCATCCTCTTTTCTCCTCCCATTGTCAGCCCAAACTGAATGCAAGATTTTACTTCCTCCTTTTGCAACCAGATAGAATCAACACACTCGGCAAAAAGAACAGGTGAATAAACAGTCCTTGACTCAAGAGGATGAAATAAACGCTGCATTTATTTCTCCATTTCATCAAATACCATATCATATCACAGCGCTGAATCACTTCACATCTTGACTGTGGCTAGTAAACGGCATATAGACGTATGTCTATATCTCCTTCTAGTTTCAGATACTGTCCAGTTATATGCTTTATTATGTTCATAATCTTGTTGCATTCCACATGACAAAGGCATTGAGGCCATTGAATTTTTTCTTCAATTTTTTTCTAAGCATGATGACAGTTTGAAGCAGTTCATTAAGGTCTCAGTTGAATATCTATTGACACATAATTTTTTCTTATTTGAGGGGGGTTTCTTTTTCCAGAAATGTGGCACATATATGGGGGCAAAATTTGCCCCCTCCTATGGCAACCTGTATATGGGTTGGTGGGAGCTGTCCTACGTTTATGGAGATAGGAATCCCTTCAAAGATTATATTCATTTTTACGGTTGATATATTGTTGATATTTTGATGGTTTGGAAAGGTCCAGTTGACCTTATTGAACAGTTTCTGAACTATCTTCAGAATAACTATATGAATCTTAGATTTACTATGTAGTAGAGTAAAACTTCAATCTCCTTTTTAGACATTAGACTTTTTTCTAATGATGATGTATCTTGTATTGAAGTAGAATTATTTTGTAAAAAGATTGCAGGTAACACCATATGAATGCAAAGTCACGTCATCCAAAACATATTATTAATTCTATCCCTACAAGCCAGTATATAAGAGAACAGAGTTATATTAAACATTCTAAGGAGTTAACGGATAGATTTCTTGAAAGGGGCTGCTGCAGAGAAGCAGATGAAAAATAAGGTGGATGGCACAGACAGAAATGATCTTTTTAAGTCTGTCAGATCTATTAGACAAGATAGGTCTAATAAACCAAAATTCATCACTAACTATAGTGTAGAATATGGGAAAGTATGTAACATAGTGGGTAAAGCACTTTTTATTTTGGAAACTGATGAAAGCCTTCATCGTATTTTTAAAGAAGGTATATGTTTTGTGTCTAGAAAAGCAAAAACATTAGGTAATCTATTATCTCCTTCAATGTTACCTAGGATACAAAATAAAAATTGTCTGTCAGTTAAACCTGGTTTCTTTAAATGTGGGAGCAGGAGATGTAAATCTTGCTCCTATGCGACTTTTGGTACTAGTTTTGTGTCTACTGCAAATAATAAGGATTTTCTGATACATATGACGTCTTGCTATGTCATATACCTTTTGACCTGCAGGGGTGCTGCAGACAGTATGTTGGGCAAATGACACGGGTCCTAAAAGATAGTTTTTTAGAACATTTACATTCAATTGAGGACCCCCTGTCCACTACTCCCATCTCCTTGCATTTCAAAAGGGAGCATAATTCTGATAGTTCCCTGCTGTCATTTCAAGGCATCCAGCGGATTCCTAGATACCCAAGAGGTGAGAACAGAGGAGTAATTCTCAGTAAGAGAGAAGTCTTTTGGATTTTTCAGTTGGATACCAGAATGCCAGCAGGTTTAAATTCTGAGTGGGACGTTAAACTTTTTGTAGATCATAAATAAATATAATACACTGTCACTTTACATTTTTCTAAAATACGTTTTCTTTGCACTTATTACTGTTTGTTAAAATATGTAGCTCATGTGTTGCTTTGTTATATATTATTTGTAATTGTACCATTATGTCTTTTTAGAAATGATATAGTTGATAGTTTCTGGATATATACATATGTGCTACTGTATATGTTTGTGTGAATAGTGCATTGTTAGATATCCCTTTCAATCACCCACACTTACCTGCTCTAGCAAATCATACATTGTGATTGGACCATTATAACATGAGAGGTGTTTTTGGTCTTTAAATAGCAGAGAATTGTGGGTGTTTTTATGGTCCCTGAGGAAGTGATGTTGTAATAGATGAAACGCGTTTGAACCTTCATTGCCTGTCTTTGTCCCAAGTAAATGCCGTTTACTAGCCACAGTCGAGATGTGAAGTGATTCAGCGCTGTGATATACCATATCATATGGTATTTGATGAAATGGAGAAATAAATACAGCATTTATTTCATCCTCTTGAGTCAAGGACTCTTTATTCACCTGTTCTTTTTGCTGAGTGCGTTAATCGTTGTTGCTGTTTGTATCTTTGGAGCGGTGGTGGAATGCTCCGTTCATTGCACCAGTACAGCTGACAGAGTCAGATACGTAAGAGTGACGTCAAGAGGGGGTGTGTTGCTTACGTGAAGATTACTGCAGTTTGCCTGCTACCACACTTAACGAGTGTCTGAGTGCTTCCCTGAAGTTATGTTTATTATATTTAAAAATTTAAATGCACCCATACGAATTTCCGTTATAAAATATAACTTTAAGAATGGAAATGAAGGATATGTTCATGGAAGAACATACATTATACAGCATGTGGATAGTTTTAAATATTGGTCTGTAAGAGTCGGATGTATTATGTGGCAGTCACTGTTTTATGGCTGATTGACACATAGGCCCATATGTATTATAAGGCGAGCGGACAAGCTTCTCAACTTAAGAAGTTGTCTGCTCGCCTTCGCAGCATACGGGCAGCGGATTCTATTCGTCCACTGCCCATATGTATCATTGCACGCTCAAGTGTAAAGCGAACCTTGGTGAGAGTAAGGCATTCTCCCTCGGAGGTGGCAAAGACTGTAAGAATCAGCGGTCTAATGACGATGCTTCTATGATGCATGTGCAAACCTGCTCTGCAAGAGCTCCAGAGCAGCTTACACCGCTTCGTATATGGAGTCCATGGACTGGTCTTCCAGGGGAACCAGTTCAGAACAGACATCACTGAAGATTAATTAAGCCTGACATTGCATAAATAGATTGGAGCGGTTTTTATCTAGAGAATAAATCTATGGTCTATAGTTTTAGCAACTATGTGTTAAGACAGCTGATTCCAATGTAAGAGGGCAAGGAGTGGTCTGGGAAGGAAGGAAGGGATATAAATACAAAGGAAGACATCTAGCACATTGTGTGATGGTGCAGAGAGAAGATGAATTCAATTATATTATTTTTAAGAATCTCACTATTTCATGTGTTTAGGATTCTTTATAAATTACATTTTAAGCTATATGTAAAGTGAAATATTCATAATACTGTCTTATTTAAAGGAATATTATGCTGTTTTTTTCTCTTTCTAACATAACAGTGATTTTCTTAAAAAATTTATATTTTGTTGTGTCAGATTTGTAGAGGGACATGAAAGCTGTCAGCCAGTTAATAATGGATACTTAGGTATGTAACATATATTTCTTTCTAGTTTCAAGTTGAATATAAGCAGCTCTTTCCAAACTTTTTTTTTCACACAACACACTGTTTTAACATACATAATTACTGTTCTTTCATATGTATTGTAGACATTTTTGAGTACAATGTCCCTTTAACTCATATAATTTCCTGACATAAGAAATTGCTTCCTTGATAACTTCAAATATTTCCTTAAACAAACGCTGTCTGTTTACATACCTTGTAATCTTTATAATGTGGCACATTATTACGCCTTTCTTAACTTCTTGTTAATCTCAAATCTTCATCAGTGTTAAATTACTACACGCTAAACTCCTTAAACAATACAATAGTATTTGACAAAAAGACGAACATACAGACTTCTACACAGTAACTAACATCAAACTATACAACAATTATATTATTGAAATGGGCTAAATGCTAGGTTTAAAAGACTGTAATATATATATATATATATATATATATATATATATATGTTGCAAATGAATGCACTCTCTTCTTAATAGTGAGTCAAAAAGAATCATTGACGTTTCGGGGTTCACGCTGACTCCTTCATCAGAAGGTTTTAGAGACTGTAATATATACTGTATATATATATATATATATATATATATATATATATATATATATATATATATATATAAATAAAATCATAATTAGACAGGGACCGTTAATAGAAAATTAACAGCAACGAAAAGGATTAATAGTCATAAAACTACACGCTCTAACCAATTACAGCATGTCATTTTTTTTTTACTATTACGGCATACCCTTTAAAGCATTCCGTTGTGTTTCCAGTTCTTTTTTATTTTAAAGCCAATTGTGTGCTCGTTATACACACACCGAGTACAACAAGGCCTCTCATTGAAGCCAGCAATGCAGAAGGCTGCAGGAGTGGGCCTCATTACTGTAAATAGGAGTAGGTGGCACCGCTTTTTTAAGGTTCTGTTCAAAGTTGAAAATATCAATTTTTTAGAAATAAAGATGCTAACACGATCAAACTCAAATCACATTTTAAACAAATGATCTTTAAAAATCAACCCTAAAAGCTGCAGTCCCTGATTAATGCTGTATAATTATTTATGCAAATGTATGCTAATTAGTGTAACTGGTAATTTTTTGCTGTTTTTTTTTCAGAAAAGTTGGCAAAAATAGGAGGGACCAATCTGGACTTTAGTCTGGAGAAGACAGGGCTTGCCACTCTCATTGTGGTAACAAAATCTCAATGGTTTGGCGTCATATACATTTTATATGTATACTTATGCTTAATCCAAATCTCCAAAAGATTTATCCACAATGATTCCTAAATCAATGTATACAGTAGCATTTTTAAGTCTTTGGGATGCAAGTTAGCTGCAACTTAACCCCCTTAAAAACAAAATTCTGCTGTTGTTATTTGCCTACGTATACATAGCCCCATGCATATAAATATTTAAAGGGACATGAAACTAAAAATCTTTTATTTCATTATTCATACAGAGCATTTCATTTTAAACAACTTTCTAGTTTA
This sequence comes from Bombina bombina, assembly GCF_027579735.1. NCBI lineage: Eukaryota > Metazoa > Chordata > Amphibia > Anura > Bombinatoridae > Bombina > Bombina bombina. The sequence goes on from NC_069502.1 coordinate 116,856,705, forward strand.
CTTCTATGATCTCATTTTCTTTGTTCTCCTGGTATCTTTTGTTGAAAAGCAGGGACGTAAGCTCAGGAGCGCGCAAATGTCTGGAGCACTATATGGCATCAGTTTTGCAATAATGTTAAACATAAGCAAGAGCACTAGATGGCAGCACTATTTCCTGCCATTTAGTGCTCCAGACACCTACCTATGTATCCAGGGCCACCCTTAGCCCTGGGCACAACAAATTTGTGGGGCCCCGCAGCCCAGCCCCCTTATTCCCCTGCATCTTGTGGCTCACTCCTGTCCCAACATACTTAGTGTGTCCTATATAAGGAGTAAAATGATATATTACATCTCCTGAAACCATAAACACTTCTTCTTAAAGGGAAAATTATTTCATGATTCAGATAGAGAATACAATTTTAAACAATTTACTTCTATTATCTAATCTGCTTCATCCTTTAGATATCCTTTGTAGAAGAAATAGCAATGCACATGGGTGAGCCAATCACGTGAGGCATCTATGTGCAGCCACCAATCAGCAGCTACTGACCCTATCTAGATATGCTTTTCAGCAAAGGATATCAAGAGAATTAAGCAAATTAGATAAAAAAAGTAAATTAGAAAGTTGTTTAAAATTGTGTGCTCTTTCTAAAGAAAAAAATTGTGTTTCATGTTTCTTTAAGTACAAGAGTTCTGATCAACCATCAAAGGGCTAGATTACAAGTGGAGTGCTAATTTATTGAGCGCCTGTAAACGGGCAAATCCATCCGTTTATGGGCGCACGATAAATAACCAGCCATTACAAGTGGTGAGTTAATGCTATTGCGAGCTCGCGGTAGCAATTAGCGCTCCTAAAATTAACCAGAGGTCAGACTCAATGTCCCTCAATTGCCCGCAAAATTAAGTGTAGTGTCTGTTTTTAAAATAAAAAATAGTAGCATCTTTAGTTTTTTAAATAATGACTGCGCAAAGCAGTTTTAAGGGGTTAAAGTAAGGGGATGTGGGGTGTTAGAAAAAAATGGCACTTAAAGGGAAAGTCTAATAAAAAATAAAAACTTTCATGATTCAGATAGGGCATGTAATTTTAAACAACTTTCCAATTTAATTTTATCATCAATTTTGCTTTGTTCGCTTGGTGTTCTTAGTTGAAAGCTAAACCTAGGAGGCTCTTGAAGGCTGCCTCTTATCTGAATGCATTTTGACATTTTTTCAGAACTAGAGGGCGTTAGTTCATGTGTGCCATATAGATAACATTGTGCTCATGCACGTGGAGTTACCTAGGAGTCCGCACTGATTTGCTAAAGTGCAAGTCTGTCAAAAGAACTGAAATTAGGGGGCAATCTGCAAAGGCTTAGATACAAAGCTATCACAGAGGTAAAAACATAATTTATGCTTACCAGATAAATTCCTTTCCTTACGGATAGGGAAAGTCCACGGCTTCATTCCTTACTGTTGGGAAATACAACACCTGGCCACTAGTAGGAGGCAAAGACACCCCAGCCAAAGGCTTAACTATCCCTCCCACTTCCTCATTACCCCAGTCATTCTGCCGAGGGAACAAGGAAAAGTAGGAGAAATATCAGGGAATAAATGGTCCTTACTGTTGGGAAAACTTTACCCAAGCTCCAGAGGACACTGAATGAATAACGAGAAGGAACAAAAAGGAAGAGGCGGACCCAATTCTGAGGGCACCACTGCTTGCAAAACTTTTCTCTCGAAAGTCACTTCAGCCGAGGCAAAAACATCAAACTAGAAAAAATTTGAAAAAGTATGTAATAGAGGCCTCATTCTTAAAGACCCAAGAGGAAGCCACTGCTCTAGTGGAATCAGCCATTATCCTCTCAGGAGGATAATGTCTCGCGATCTCGTAAGCTAAGTGGATGACACTCAACCAAAAAGATAGGGAAGTCGATGTAGTATTCCTTTCGCTTCCCCGAATAGACAACAAACAAAGAGGAAGATTGTCTAAACTCCTTAGTAGCCTGAAGAAAGAACTTTAATCACATCCATATGGTGAAGTAAACGTTTTTTTCAATGAAGAAGGATTAGGACACAAGGAAGGAACCACAATCTCTTGATTGATGTTGCGATCTGACACAACTTTAGGAAGAAAACCTAATTTAGTATGTAAAACTGCCTTATCTGCATGAAAAATCATGTAAGGGAACTCACATCGCAAAGAAGAGATCTCAGAAACTATGCGTGCAGAGGCAATAGCCATTAAAAAGAGAGCCTTCCAAGATAACAATTTAATCAACAGAATGCAGCCTGTTGCAAAACACGAAGAACAAGATTTAGACTCTAATGAGGAGTCCCAGATCTAAAGACAGGTCTGATCCTAATCAGAGCCTTAACAAAGGACTGCACGTCTGGAAGCTCAGCCAGCTTCATGTGCAATAAAACCGACAGGGCCAAAATCTGTCCTCTCAAGGAACTAGCAGAAAAGCCCTTCTACAGGTCATCCTGGAGAAAAGATAAAATCCCGGCAACCTTAACTCTGTGCCAGGAAAAACTACGCTCTTCACACCAGAAAAAGTAGGTCCTCCACCCTTTGTGGTAGATATGCTGAGTAACTGGTTTACGAGCATGAATAAGAGTATCAATGACACTCTCAGAGAAACCTCTCTTTGCTAAGTCTAAGTGTTCTATCTCCACACAGTCAGCCTCAGAGAATCTAGATTTTGATGAACAAATAGACCTTGTAACAGCAGGTCTTTGTGTCAAGATAACTTCCACGGAGGAGATGAAGACATCCCCACTAGATCCGCGATCCACGTCCTTCACGGCCACAATGGAGCAATCAGGATTACTGATACCCACTCCTGCTTAATGCGGGCCACCACTCGAGGAAGAAGTGGTAATGGAGGAAAAAGATATATGAGTTTGAACCTCCAGGGCACTGCTAGTTTATCTATTAGATCCGCTTGGGAATCCCTTGACCTCGACCCGTACCAGGGTAGCTTGGTATTGAGATGGGATGCCATGAGATCTATCTCCGGCGTCCCCCACTAGCTGCATATCTCTGCAAACACCTTAGGATGGAGAGACCATTTCCCTGGGTGGAAGGATTGCCTGCTGAGAAAATCCACCTCCCAATTGTCTACACCCAGAATGTGGATCGCTAACAGCGAACAGCTGTTGGTCTCCGCCCACTCCAGAATCTGAGATACTTCCTTCATTGCCAAGGAACTTCTCGTTCCCCCCTGATGGTTTATGTAAGCCACCGAGGATATATTGTCTGATTGGAATCTTATAAACTGGGACAAACCCAGAAGTGGCCAAGCCTTCAAGGCATTGAAGATTGCCCGTAGTTCAAAAATTGATCAGGAGGGAGGACTCCTCCTGAGTCCACAACCCCTGTGCCTTCCTGGCACCCCAAACAGCTCCCCATCCAGATAGGCTTGTGTCCATAGTCACAATCTCCCAGGATGGTCTTAAGAAGCAGATGATCTAGACAGAGCCACCAAGAGAGTGATTCTCTCGACCGCCTGTCTAATACAATCTGTAGAGACAGATCAGAATAATCGCCTGTTGCACTGTCTCAGCATCCACAGTTGTAAAGGTCTGAGACGGAACCTGGCAAAAGGAATGATGTCCATGCAGTACACCATGAGACCAATCACCTCCATACACTGAGCCACAGAGGGACTCAAGGAGGTCTGGAGGGCAAGACATGCCGAAGTTAGCTTACAACGTCTCTGGTCTGTTAGAAATATCTTAAATTTAAGTTAGGATGATGGCACCACTTACTAGAAATAAGAAAACACAGGGTTTATTACCGTTCCAAATGAGGTCAATGGCCTTTGATTTAGTTTAATAATATGTGGTATGGTGCTAAGTATCAAAAACACTGCATTACTGTTCTGTTAGTTGGAGAAACTAAACAAAAAAGATACTATGTAAGCACTCAAAAAGACGCCTGAATAAGTTGGAGTTTGGAAAAAGAATCACACAAATTAAAACGTAAATCTTTATTAGAACATATTAAAATATGGGTATATTAAAACTAAAATGCTGGCAAAAATTCCAGTTAAAAACTGGATATCATAAACTTGAACACTGTAATAATCGTATAATATATTATCGATATTGGCAGTAATTATGAACTATTTAGCCTGCAATAAAGGCCACTATGCCATATAGAATAAGGTCAAATTGAAAATTCAGAATTTGTCAGTGTGGTGTAAAAACGGATTTGACTCAATATATTAGTGCATTCATAAAACCTTATATAGGTTTATGCTGTTATCAATATATGGTGGTAAATTCACTGTTGAAATGGCAAATAAAATAGAGTATAGCTGATATAATATTTGCAGTCAACCTCTATGACAGAAGTCACGTATTTATACGTATATAAGGTTTACACCTACGATAAACACATAGGTAAAGTAATAGTGATAGAACAGCTACAATGCTAATAATATTATCTTGTGAATTTTCATACTAGATTTGTAAATATATTGAATTAGTCACAGTCTACAATCAACTTAAATTAACAAATAGTTAGATGAAAAACACAGGATTAACTCTGTGTATTGATGTGCTTATAAAGTCTTGTATAGGTTTGTGCTGGTATTGAATAAATATATAGTGATAACTTCACTGAGAGAGTAGTAGATAAGACAGATTATAGCTGCTTATGATAGTAACAGTTAACCCCTATCATAGGGATTATATGCTTGTACATTTACAGAATTTACACCTATGTTAAACACATAGGTAAAGAGTTGATAATAAATCAGCTGCGATACTAATGATGTTTCTTAGTAAATTTACTTTCTATGTTTATAAATATATTGGATTCATCAAACTGAATTAACAGCTATATTATTAGTAAATATCAAATTAAATAGTTGCTATAATGTAAATAGTTAACCCCTATCGTGACAATATATAGAGTTGTTATCATATAGGGTTAATATCAATCTAAACACCTTAACAAGGTAGTAGTGTTGAGACAACTTTAATATTACTAATATAATATAGTCAATGTATTTATTGAGTTTCAATCAATTCAATAGTTCTGACCATATAGTATATAGCATAAATGAACAGTGTGCTTGGTGCTTGTTGTTAACATCTTTGGCGTTATATTGTCATAAATTTTCCAGTTCTAGTAATATTGTGTATACCTAAGCTTAGAAATATCCTCATGGATATGGAGTCTATTATAGCATCCAGGAATTCCCCCCTGGTACTTGGGATAAGAGAACTCTTTTCCAAGTTATCTTCCATCCATGTGATCAAAGAAGACTGAGAAGGGACTCCAAGTATTCTTCTGTAAGACGACAAGATGGTGCTTGCACCAGAATATCGTCCAAGTATGAGGCTACTGTAATAACTTGAGTTCTGGCAATGGCTAGAAGAGCCCCTAGAATCTTCATAAGGATTCTTGGAGCAGTAGCTAGGCCAAGCGGAAGGGTAATGAACTGGAAGTGCTGGTCCAGGAATCCAAACCTCAGGAACTGAAAGTGTTCCCTGTGGATTGGAACATGAAGGTAAGCGTCCTTCAGATCTAAAGTGGTCATAAACTGGCCTTCCTGAACTAAAGGAAGGATGGACCTTATCGTCTCCATCTTGAAGAAAGGGACACTAAAAAATTTGTTTAAGCACTTTAGGTCCAGAATTAGGTGGAAAGTTCCCTCCTTCTTTGGGACCACGAAAAGGTTTGAATTAAATTTCAAACATTTTTCTTCAATAGGCACTGGGACAATAACTCCTAAGGAGGATAGGTCCCGAAAGCACCCTAGAAAGGCATCCCTCTTTTCTGATCTGTAGACAAGTTTGAGAGTAGGAATCTATCCCTGGGCGGATGAGATTTGAAGCCTATCTTGTATCCCTGAGTACGACCTCCAGGACCCACGGATCCTGTACGGCCCTGAACCAAGCGTCTGAAAAAAGAGACAGTCTGCCCCTACACGATCCGATCCCTTCATGCCGATTTGTTTTCGGCGGGCTTCTTATTCTGCTTAGACTTATTCCAGGACTGAGCCGCTTCCAAGTACTCTTGGGTTGCTCAGGCTTGGAGGAGGATGATTGTCATTGAGATTTGTCAGAACGAAAGGAATGAAAAAATTAGAAGATTGTCGTCCCTTAGACTTGTTCTTTTTATCTTTCGAAAGAAGGCACCCTTGCCTCCGTAACCGTAGAAATAATGGAATCCAGGTCTGGACCAAATAAAATCTTTTTCTTGAAGGGAAGAGGAGTCTGGACTTAGAAGTCATATCCACAGATCAAGACTTCAACCAGAGCGCCTGGCGGGACCAGAGGCCTTTGCATTTAGGCAAATAATTTGCATGTTTGCATCACAGATAAAAGAATTATCAAGTCTCAAAGCTTTAATTCTGTCTTAAATATCCTTGAGGGGAGACTCCCCCTCAATGAGTTCCGACAAAGAGTCGCACCAGTGGGTAGCTGCTCCGGCAACCGTGGCAACTGCAGCCTCCGGTTGAAATAAAAATCCTGTATGCTGAAACATCTTTTTCAGAAAGGTTTCCATTTTCTTATTCATCGGCTCTCTAAACGAAGAACTATCCTCAAGAGGTATAGTAGTATGTTTAGCAAGCTTAGAGATAGCACCATCCACCTTAGGAATGGAGCCCCACAAATCCAGTTAAGAGTCCGGGACCGGGAACAACTTTTTAAAAGTAGACGAGGGGGAAAAGGAAGATCCAATTCTTTCCCATTAATTGTTAAAAATGTTCACCATTTTAACCGACACAGGAAAAGTCAAAGGAACTTTTCTGTCTTCATAAACTCTGTCTAATTTAGGTATCATAAGTTCTTCTGGCAGCGCAGCCTCTGAAACTTTTTAACGTAGACAGAACCTCCTTTAATAAAAAAATGCAAGTGCTCAATTATAAATCTAAAGGACGGTTCCCCTGCAGCAGGAGGCTTAGACGCTAAGGACTCAGAAAGTTCACCCTCTGAAGCTACAGAGGTTAACTCATTATTGGATATCTGGGATATAATAGCTAAATCCGATAAATATTTAGATGACTCCGGTTCAGGAGAGCTATGTTTAACCTTTCTCTTGCATTTGTTAGAGCGAGGTAATACACTGAGGGCCTGTAGACACCGCCGTTGGTAACTGCACAGCAAATTCCGCAGGAAGAAGGCCCCCTCCAGATGGAGGATTAGATGTGCTATGGGGAACTGCATGTGGAGTGGATAATGTAGCAATGGTAGTACTCTAATGGGATGCCGAGTCCTGAGAGGTAGACGGCTCAGAGGGACTAAAAGTCTTAGCAGGCTTGTCTCCCTTCTTAGACTTTATAACGGTGTTAAGGTATGTGGAACATAATTGAGTGGGCAGGAAAAACACGGCCTCCTCACAATATAAACAGGTATGATTTAGTACAGAAGAAGAACCTTCTAACATGTCAGTGTCCTCCATAGCTCAGGTTATGCCTACAGAAGGACACAAATAAAATCTTTTTTTTATATATACTCCCAATGGGTTGGGCACTCACCACCTCCTAGACCCAGACAGTTAACAGAGGAAACGCTCTCCTCAGGTTGAAGTCTCAGCCAGGAATGGAGGAAATGAACATAGACCACAAGCTATGAAAAGTACAGCAAGTTAATAGGAGCTGTGCAACATTTTCAAAAACGAAAGTGAAGCCTGTTTGTTCCAGTCAAAAACACACAGTCTATGAGCCCAGAAAATAAAATCACACAAAGCAGCATGTAAATAATAAATAAACTGATTAATTAACCCCAACTGTTCAATAACCCCCCCTCAGAGGATATTAACCCTGGATCCTATCAAGGCATAAAGGAGCCACACTGTGACCCTGTTATAGCGTTTTATGTGTAAAAAGTTGAAGCAATCTTACTTCCAGGATCCATGCTGTGGAACAGAACACAGACTCTGAAGTGTGACAGTCTTATAGCAGCACTCCTGACATGGACTTGAGTGAGAGAAAGCAGGCAGTGAAACTCATCAACACTGATTGCTTAGGAGCTGTTAGCAGTAGTCTGGATGGTTTCATCAACACTCTCACTAAGAGGTTGACATGACTACTTAAAACTCTAGTCCTATCTCGAAGGGCAAATACCCTTTTTTCATTACTCTCTGAATCTTCTGACACTTCTCTGCCACTTCCTGATGTGACGAAAGGCAAAGAATGACTGGGGTAATGAGAAAGTGGGAGGGATATTTAAGCCTTCAGCTGGGGTGTCTTTGCCTCCTCCTGGTGGCCAGGTGTTGTATTTGCCAACAGTAAGGAATAAAGCCGTGGACTCTTCCTATCATAGGAAGGAAAAGTATATTAATATAACTGTGTTGGTTATGCAAAACTGGGGAATGGGTAATAGAGGGATTATCTATCTTTTTAAACAATAAAAATCCTGGTGTAGACTGTCCCTTTAAAAGTGGCTTTACATTGCAGTCTATGGGGACTGTGTTATTTATATTTATATATATGTATATATAAACATAAATATATTATTATTATTTTCATTTTCTCATTCAATTTAAGTTAGAATGATTATACAGAAATATGGCTTTAGGCCTAATGTTGGAGCCTCAGATCATAACTCCAGTGAAGTAATTGTGTCGGTCCAGAGGACAATATATAACTAAATAATTACTTTAAATCAAGATAGAATTTAAGGTGCTCATAGTTATTCTATTTGTTGCATATACACAGACTGATACTATGGTATTTTATGACTCTGTATGTCAATGCACTTTGTACACTCTATTTAGTTATGAAACAGGTGATTAAAATTGTCTAGGAATATGTGTACTTCAATCATAGAGCCCTCCATGGAGTATTTTCTGAATATTGTAAATGAGCAAAAATATTAGCTCCCACGTAATTTCCATCATAGGTCCCTGATGGATATATATTGTTTTTCTAAAAAAGATAGATTGGTGGTTTGTATATACTGTTTTGTTTTTTTAGCATTAACATGCCGCTTCATAATAATTTTTTATTATTATTTTTTTATCATATAATTTTTTCTATTATTTTTTGTATTATTGTTCATTTTTTCTATATGTTTCTGAGGGATATAGATTAGTTTTTGTATCTAGATGCTATAGTGGTTTGCATATACTGGTTGCAATCTTGCTCCTTTATCTAGTATCGTTATGTCATTTTCTTTTTTCTTTTTTTGTTATCTCATTTATTCTTTGCATGGGAGATATAATTTGAGTGGCATGTGTGGCTGTTTGTGATTCTTATCCATATCCATATTCAATTTGTAAGTTTCACACTCTTTGTAGGGATGCATAATAATTAACCAATGGTTTACCTTATATGACGTTTAAATTGCACCTGCACGTTGAGGCTGGATATTCCTTGACAAAGGGGAGGAGTCCCTGAAACGCGCGTCGGAACCAGCTCAGACGCCAACACCTGTACTGACCCTGCTAACGGCTATCACAACCCACATCAACTTTGAGCACTGGCATTACCCACAGGAACGAGATGGGACATTGGCATTAGTAAGCACATTTCCACACTGAAGGGACGAGTCTCACGGTAAAGTCTTAAAGACGCTGGCTAAACCGAATTATCAGGTAATATCGCGGCCCTGCAATGTTGTGATCTTGCATACAAAGTTACCGATGCTGCTTTATACTAGTCTGTCCTGGTACAGACTAGGGGCATATGGTTATCGACACACTAAAACATAGCTTTACCGTGAGTGAAGATTACATAGAGTGTGAGGTTCTACTTATTACACGGATATAGCTCGCTAGTGGGTATATGACTAAGAATTCATTCCGTGGACTATATAATTGTGATGCAAGCTACTTATTACAAGGACTATACTTTGAATACTTTAATCATCTGCTCCGTTAGCCGCAGAATATAAGGGCGGCACTCAGTACGCTTCAAGTAATTTTTTATTATGGGTTCACAAAATCCTCAAAAGGACACTTTTTCAACATAGTGTGACTAGATAACGTCTCACATCTTAGTTAAGACATCCAGTTTGTTTTTCTGTGAATAAGAAAGGACATTTGAATCTATATCTGTGGAAAAGAGATTTAAATGCACATTTGGATTTTTTGTTTCTGTTTCTACAAGATAATTACTCTCTCAGTTTGGATACAAAATTTCAATATGGATTGTTTTCCCTTTTGTCATTTTGATGTCCTATAACACGAACATTTCTTTTTTTTTTTTTGCAGTTATATGAGGTTATGCTGATATTGTGAAACATTACTTAATTATTTTTGTTCTTGAAGCTATATAGATATATTTGGGTTGAGTGACAGGTGGAGTGTGTCTGCACTCACTGGGGACGCCCAGTGGGTATACTTTTTGCTCTTTTTGGTTTAGAGCATTATTTGGTTTAATCTTCTGTTTAGGATTGCTTGGTGGGAGTATGGATGTGGTTGGTGGTTGGGGTATGTGTGGTGATGAGTGAGCTTTCATCTTTGGGGCTATTCCATTTTTTGATGCTTTAGCCTGTATTTACCAAATTAAACATTTTGTGTTGAATCAATTTCTAAGACTCTGTGGCTGGGATTCTTTATATTTTTATATTATTAGAGTCTTAGGCCAGACTCCATCCCGTGCCTGAGCAAGTGTCTGACTGAAAGGTGGTGTGGTCACTACTTACTATTATAAATATATATGTATATATACATATATATTTAAAATGTACTGCCCTTCACTGCGCTAGGTTCTCTATCGTGTGACGTGGAGCCTATGGAAGTGCATTCTTGTAAGCACAAAGCTTCCCTGCAATGTGAACACGAGGTTGCGTTCGCATTGCGCTCAACTAGTAATACCAGCGCCAGTGTTGCACAAATATTGCATTCGCGTAAGCGCAATTTTGCGCACCACTCGGAATCTGGCCCAAAATGTATAATTTTGTGTCAAATACCTATGTCTAAAGCAGATCAGAAGACGGGTTTCAGGCTAAATAAATAATTGACAGGGCATTTAAATCAGAAGGCAGTTTGTTTACTCCTAAATTCCTCATACACATTAACCTTCATATTTCTGCCATTAACAGCTGGAATGCATGAGTCAAACCTAAGATAGTTTTGGCTTTTTCATATGGTGTAGTCCTATGAGTATAGTAATAATAGTTATTATATTCATTGACATTTTGAGCAGGAAGATTACCTGATCGGTTTTAGGTGTGGGAATGTGTATGTGTTTATCTTTGTTTAGTAATTTGCTCAACAATCCACTTCTCTTTGCCAACCTTCTATCAAGTGGCATGTGCTGTCACCAGAAACCATGAATGTCATTAAAGCCAAAAACAGGTTATTTCTCTCTTCTTCTGTCTCCCTTTCTTTTTGTTAAAGGAACATTCTAAGTATGGGAAATTATGAGCTTAAAGTGAAAGTAAAGTTAGGTGGTCTGTATACCCAGTTACATAGTTTAGTTAAAAATAATAGGAGTTTAATTCATCGTTTTTTTGAAAGTTTGATCTAAATACCTTTTTCGCAGGAAATAAAGTGCAATTTTTCCGATTTTCAAATCAGCCCGTTTTTCTATAGCCATTTTACTTCCTGGTCACGTTTTTTTTTCCTTCCAATTGACTTTCTGGCCGATCGGCGGCCGTGAAGCTACGTCATCAGACAATCGTATGCCAATATCTATATGTCCGAATTAGAAAATCAATTCCTGTGGAATACGGATACATCCTCGATAGTATTCTATGTAAGATACATCGACGATGTGTTCATGATCTGGAGAGGGGGGCGACAAAAACTACTGGACTGGTTTTAATACTGGAACAATACCCCTACCCCAGTGAGGTTCAAAATTACACACCATGATACAGAAATACAATTTCTTGACCTTAGTATTTTTATACAAGGGAATTCGTTAGAAACCACGCTTTACAGTAAACCCACTGACAGAAATTCTATCCTGAATGCCACTAGCTGCCATCCACCAGCTTTACTGAAAGGCATCATTAAGTCCCAGATGACTAGGGTTGTGCGTAACAACTCTAACACAGCAACAGGGGTCTCACAACTGCAATATATGAGGGACAAGTTCCTACAGAGGGGCTATAAGAAACAGGTAGTGGAAAACACGTTGAAAGAAATCCTACCTCACACACAACACAGCCTCATTCACAAAGAGAAGCCAACAGAGAAAGACAACAGATTGATCATGACAACAACCTTCTCACCCAGCACTACGGATGCTGGCAGGATACTAAAAGAGCACTGGCCAGTGGTTGAAACAGATTCCAGACTTACATTCACGCAAAACCTCACACCCATGATAGCCTATCGAAGGGGCACCAACCTCAGAGATGTTCTGGTACGGACAGACCCAAAACAGAGTTATATACAAACAGCTGGTATCAACATTAAAGGCTCATACAAATGCCTGGGATGCATCACATGCAACGGCCTGGTAGCAACAAAGAACTTCCACCAACCACATACAAATAAAATATATACCATCAAACACTCTATGTCTTGTAACACCACATTTGTGGTATACCTCTTGTTTTGCCGACGTGCACACTTCTATGTCGGAAAAATGAGTGGCACACTATGTGAAAGAATGGCGAACCATAGAAGAGCCATACGAGTAGCGTTGTCCCAGGGAGAATCCGACCAACCAGTAGCCAGACACTGTGCACGGATGGCACACCAAGTATCCACTATAAGGTACATTCTGATTGATCACATTCCCCCTCTAGACAGGGGAGGAGATCGCAACAAAGCCCTCTTGAGGCGAGAGGCAGAATGGATATATAGGTTGGGCACTATAGCTCCAGGAGGTTTAAATTCTCCTCCAGACTTTAAGGCACTTATATAGAGGGGAGCAACACACTAGGGTAGGGCTGGAGGCTGCAGAAACCTTTTGTAGCTCTATGTTAGGTATCAGGCCCCTCTTGGGGTAGATCATCGAACATACATAGCACATTTATAGTGGAGGGAGTCACGGAAGTGATCCCCTTCATCTTATGGGGCACAGCCTCTGGGTGGCCAGTTACCCATAAACAAAAAAGGCTCTGTTGTCTCTATTCTTTTAAATAAGTAGCCCTATAGTCATATATTGAAAGCAAGAAAAGGATTTCAATGGCACTGCCTTTTTAATTCTTGTGACTACACCCTATATAGGTTACTGGTTTCTGTTTCATATAGCCGTTGGGTAGATGGTGCTGTGTATTGTATACATTACAGAAAAAACATAGGCCTGAAGGCCATGAAAGAATACACTAATAGCACTCTTGTAGTCCTCTTATGACACACTATGTGTGAGATTTTAGAGATAGAGTACCAATGGTAAGGGGAGTACGCTAGAAATAATTAAAACATAACTTTTATTAGTACGCAAAAAAACGGAGATAAAATAAAGGGATGGGCAATTAAAAACAAAAGCTACCTGGGGAGTGATAAATTATATATCTTTTATCACTATGGTGTCTAGATATGACAATCCTCAGTTGTGATATAAATCAAGTGTGTACAATTGAGATATAGAGTGTACTGACCCCTGTACTTTAAGAGTAATGTTGATACACAATGTTGCATAAATCAACGCTGCAGTTAATCATTAAAGTTAACCATAAGTTTATTGCAGGGGAAAGTTATCGTTTTGAATTGTTACACAAATTATCTTGAAATTCTACGATATTAAAATTGTATGAAGCACATAAATGAGGGCAAAGCGTGCATCATAGGTTTAGCAATCAGTGTGCTTGGTGTATACTTAGGTATTCATATTGGTGTGTTCCTTGTAACACAAGCCAAAACGTTGTATTTGAATCTCAAATGATAGTTTTGTAATCTCTTATATATAGTAAACGATTGGTTTTAAGCCATAAGTGTGCTATAAGTGTTGGTTTTAAGCCATAAGTGTACTATAAATGTGCTATAAGAAGTGTGAATGGCTTAAAACTTATATATAGTAAACGATTGGTTTTAAGCCATAAGTGTGCTATAAGTGTTGGTTTTAAGCCATAAGTGTGCTATAAGTGTGCTATAAGAAGTGTGAATGGCTTAAAACCAATCGTTTACTATATATAAGAGATTACAAAACTATAATTTGAGATTCAAATACAACGTTTTGGCTTGTGTTACAAGGAACACACCAATATGAATACCTAAGTATACACCAAGCACACTGATTGCTAAACCTATGATGCACGCTTTGCCCTCATTTATGTGCTTCATACAATTTTAATATCGTAGAATTTCAAGATAATTTGTTTAACAATTCAAAACGATAACTTTCCCCTGCAATAAACTTATGGTTAACTTTAATAATTAACTGCAGCGTTGATATATGCAACATTGTGTATCAACATTACTCTTAAAGTACAGGGGTCAGTACACTCTATATCTCAATTGTACACACTTGATTTATATCACAACTGAGGATTGTCATATCTAGACACCATAGTGATAAAAGATATATAATTTATCACTCCCCAGGTAGCTTTTGTTTTTAATTGCACATCCCTTTATTTTATCTCCGTTTTTTTGCGTACTAATAAAAGTTATGTTTTAATTAGTTCTAGCGTACTCCCCTTACCATTGGTACTCTATCTCTAAAATCTCACACATAGTGTGTCATAAGAGGACTACAAGAGTGCTATTAGTGTATTCTTTCATGGCCTTCGGCCTATGTTTTTTCTCTATAGTCATATATACCTATAACCTGAACAAGGAGAAAAAACAGAGGGATGCAATGAAGCTAAACATCTCATTAACATGATGAACGGACAAGAGTGTCCAATAAGTAAAAAATTGTGAATAATACACAGAAAAGGCTAAACCAAGAGAATATGGAACCCCAACAGGGGTCTCTTTAAGAGCCAACACGGATGGATATACAGATAATACCACTGAGACTGGGGTCAACTCCATATGTGAACTTCATATGTGCGGTTTTATGCAGGTAAAGCACGCTAGCTGACCACCATGGACAGCAGGAAGTACAGAGACAGTATTGAGTGCCAACAGCACAACCATTGCGGACATTGCATCTAGTCCACCATACTGTGGGGTACACCTGTAGTGTACACCATAGATAAAAGAAATATTGCTTTAGGTTTTGAATTTTTTAATTTTTCTTTGTGTATTTAATTTAACTTTTTTCATTTTTGTAAGCCCCCCTCTATTTCAGTCGTGACTGTGTTTTTGATGCCCAAGTAGCTTGTAGTAATTTATGCAAGCAGTATATGTATACATATGGTAGCCATAACTATGGAATACCACCTTACTGGCAAAGCGGTCCGTATATTGTACACTATTATGTAGACCGCAGATCAGAGCGCCAAGTAGATCCGGCAGCCACTGGCTACCATAGTAACATAGCAAAACAAATCAGACGCTCAGCGCGATAACAAAGTACAGAAGCTCCAGGGGCATCGGTGATATATTTAAGGCAAGTTTAAAAGCCTGCAGATAGAAAGTTGTAAATAACGGAGGCAAAAGGACAAATAGTATGACATATTTATTTTGTTGCAAAATAACAGAGAAAAATAACATTCACGTATTGATTGTGATCACAATTAAGCACAATAATATCACAACCAGGAATGGTACATTTAAGTTATTTTTGGGATAAGTGTTGCACACCAACTTTGCATTGAAACACATTTTTGTATTTATTATTATTTCAAGTTTTGACTTCATTGCCGGAAACACAGGAAGTGTAGGTACTTCCGGTATGCACACAGTGGAACGCAGGAGATGCGTTCCAATAGCACTGTTTAGGCGCCTAGCTCACTGATTTCAACACAGGTATTGTAAATTGATTAATCACATGTTTTGGTTTAAATGTTTGTTTGTTTGACACAAAATTTATGCTGATGACGGGGAAGAAGTCCCTGAAAACGTTACATTAAAGATTTTTTTCTTCACTAAAAAGACCTGAGAGTGCATCCGTTTTTCCAGGAGTATCCATTGCATGTTTGCACCCAGGCAGATGTCCCAAGGAGGGTAACACTGTATTGTGAACGGTATTTTGTATATATACATATATATTTAAAATGTACTGCCCTTCGCTGCGCTAGGTTCTCTATCGTGTGACGTGGAGCCTATGGAAGTGCATTCTTGCAAGCACAAAGCTTCCCTGCAATGTGAACACGAGGTTGCATTTGCATTGCGCTCAACTAGTAATACCACTCGGAATCTGGCCCAAAATGTATAATTTTGTGTCAAATACCTATGTCTAAAGCAGATCAGAAGACGGGCTTCAGGCTAAATAAATAATTGACAGGGCATTTAAATCAGAAGGCAGTTTGTTTACTCCTAAATTCCTCATACACATTAACCTTCATATTTCTGCCATTAACAGCTGGAATGCATGAGTCAAACCTAAGATAGTTTTTGCTTTTTCATATGGGGTAGTCCTATGAGTATAGTAATAATAGTTATTATATTCATTGACATTTTGAGCAGGAAGATTACCTGATCGGTTTTAGGTGTGGGAATGTGTATGTGTTTATCTTTGTTTAGTAATTTGCTCAACAATACACTTCTCTTTGCCAACCTTCTATCAAGTGGCATGTGCTGTCACCAGAAACCATGAATGTCATTAAAGCCCAAAACAGGTTATTTCTCTCTTCTTCTGTCTCCCTTTCTTTTTGTTAAAGGAACATTCTAAGTATGGGAAATTGTGAGCTTAAAGTGAAAGTAAAGTTAGGTGGTCTGCTATACCCAGTTACATAGTTTAGTTAAAAATAATAGGAGTTTAATTCATCGTTTTTTTGAAAGTTTGATCTAAATACCTTTTTCGCAGGAAATAAAGTGCAATTTTTCCGATTTTCAAATCAGCCCGTTTTTCTATAGCCATTTTACTTCCTGGTCACGTTTTTTTTCCTTCCAATTGACTTTCTGGCCGATCGGCGGCCGTGAAGCTACGTCATCAGACAATCTAATCAATTGCGCATGCGGCAAAGCTATTGTACCTAGGATTATGTCGGAGGCTCGTTCCCGATTCGCGCATGCGCTTAGCTTTGTATCTGAAGACCGGGTGATAAGAAAATCGCATGCGCATTGCAGTCACGATCGACTATTTGCACATGCGCAATGCGTTCTGTGCTCGTGAACGTACATTTCTGCTACGTATAGAGCGGGTGGGACCGCTCTATACGTAAAGGCACCAAAAGATAGGAAGTAAAGGGTGGGCGGAGCAAGGATGGTCACGGTACGAAAAATATAAATTAAAAAATAAAGTCACATTAGTAACATAAAAAAACAAAACATAGCGATCTCAATATATTATTGTTATAGAATACATCTATGTGTTGCAGAGCAGAAAAATTTACTTTCACTTTCAAGGGACAGTTTACACCATTTTTTATATATCTGCATGTAATAGACACTACTGTAAAGAAGAATATGCACAGATACTGATATAAAAAAACCTTTAAAAAACTTACGGCTAGATTTAGAGTTTTGTCGGTAACGACCCGCGTAGCTAACGCTGGCTTTTTTTTCCCCGCACCTTTTAAATACCGCTGGTATTTAGAGTTCACAGAAGGGCTGCGTTAGGCTCCAAAAAGGGAGCGTAGAGCATAATTTACCGCCACTGCAACTCTCAATACCAGCGGTGCTTACGGACGTGGCCAGCTTCAAAAACGTGCTCGTGCACGATTCCCCCATAGGAAACAATGGGGCAGTTTGAACTGAAAAAAAACCTAACACCTGCAAAAAAGCAGCGTTCAGCTCCTAACGCAGCCCCATTGTTTCCTATGGGGAAACAGCTTCTAAGTCTGCACCTAACACCCTAACATGTACCCGAGTCTAAACACCCCTAATCTTACACTTATTAACCCCTAATCTGCCGACCCCACTATCGCTGACACCTGCATATTTTTTAACCCCTAATCTGCCGCTCCGTACACCGCCGCAACCTACGTTATCCCTATGTACCCCTAATCTGCTGCCCCTAACACCGCCGACCCCTATATTATATTTATTAACCCCTAATCTGCCGTCCCCAACGTCGCCGCCACCTACCTACAATTATTAACCCCTAATCTGCCGACCGGACCTCACCGCTACTCTAATAAATGTATTAACCCTTAAAGCTAAGTCTAACCCTAACCCTAACACCCCCTAAGTTAAATATAATTTTATTCTAACGAAATAAATTAACTCTTATTAAATAAATTATTCCTATTTAAAGCTAAATACTTACCTGTAAAATAAACCCTAATATAGCTACAATATAAATTATAATTATATTGTAGCTATTTTAGGATTAATATTTATTTTACAGGCAACTTTGTATTTATTTTTACCAGGTACAATAGCTATTAAATAGTTATTTACTATTTAATAGCTACCTAGTTAAAATAATTACAAAATTACCTGAAAAATAAATCCTAACCTAAGTTACAATTAAACCTAACACTACACTATCAATAAATTAATTAAATAAAATACCTACAATTATCTACAATTAAACCTAACACTACACTATCAATAAATTAATTAAATACAATACCTACAAATAAATACAATGAAATAAACTAACTAAAGTACAAAAAATAAAAAAGAACTAAGTTACAAAAAATAAAAAAATATTTACAAACATTAGAAAAATATTACAACAATTTTAAGCTAATTACACCTACTCTAAGCCCCCTAATAAAATAACAAAGCCCCCCAAAATAAAAAAATGCCCTACCCTATTCTAAAATTAAAATAGAAAAGCTCTTTTACCTTACCAGCCCTTAAAAGGGCCTTTTGCGGGGCATGCCCCAAAGAATTCAGCTCTTTTGCCTGGAAAAAAAACATACAATACCCCCCCACCAACATTACAACCCACCACCCACATACCTCTAATCTAACCCAAACCCCCCTTAAATAAACCTAACACTAAGCCCCTGAAGATCTCCCTACCTTATCTTCACCACGCCGGGTATCACCGATCCGTCCAGGCTCCGATGTCTTGATCCAAGCCCAAGCGGGCGCTGAAGACATCCATCCTCCGGCTGAAGTCTTGATCCAAGCGGCGGCTGAAGAAGTCCATCATCGGGCAGAAGTCTTCATCCTATCCGGGCAGAAGAGGAGATCCGGACCGGTAGACATCTTCATCCAAGCGGCATCTTCTATCTTCTTCCATCCGATGACGTGCGGCTCCATCTTCAAGACCTCCGGCGCGGATCCATCCTCTTCTTCCGACGTCCTAAAACAGAATGAAGGTTCCTTTAAGGGACGTCATCCAAGATGGCGTCCCTCAAATTCCGATTGGCTGATAGGATTCTATCAGCCAATTGGAATTAAGGTAGGAAAATTCTGATTGGCTGATAGAATCAGCCAATCAGATTCAAGTTCAATCCGATTGGCTGATTGGATCAGCCAATCAGATTGAGCTTGCATTCTATTGGCTGATCGGAACAGCCAATAGTATGCAAGTTCAATCCGATTGGCTGATCCAATCAGCCAATCGGATTGAACTTGAATCTGATTGGCTGATTCCATCAGCCAATCAGAATTTTCCTACATTAATTCCGATTGGCTGATAGAATCCTATCAGCCAATTGGAATTTGAGGGACACCATCTTGGATGACGTCCCTTAAAGGAACCTTCATTCTGTTTTAGGACGTCGGAAGAAGAGGATGGATCTGCGCCGGAGGTCTTGAAGATGGAGCCGCTCGTCATCGGATGGAAGAAGATAGAAGATGCCGCTTGGATGAAGATGTCTACCGGTCCGGATCTCCTCTTCTGACCGGATAGGATGAAGACTTCTGCCCGATAATAGACTTCTTCAGCCGCCGCTTGGATCAAGACTTCAGCCACAGGATGGACGTCTTCAGCCCCCGCTTGGGCTTGGATCAAGACATCGGAGCCTGGACGGATCGGTGATACCCGGCGTGGTGAAGATAAGGTAGGGAGATCTTCAGGGGCTTAGTGTTAGGTTTATTTAAGGGGGGTTTGGGTTAGATTAGGGGTATGTGGGTGGTGGGTTGTAATGTTGGTGGGGGGGTATTGTATGTTTTTTTTTCCAGGCAAAAGAGCTGAATTCTTTGGGGCATGCCCCGCAAAAGGCCCTTTTAAGGGCTGGTAAGGTAAAAGAGCTTTTCTATTTTAATTTTAGAATAGGGTAGGGCATTTTTTTATTTTGGGGGGCTTTGTTATTTTATTAGGGGGCTTAGAGTAGGTGTAATTAGTTTAAAATTGTTGTAATATTTTTCTAATGTTTGTAAATATTTTTTTATTTTTTGTACTTTAGTTAGTTTATTTAATTGTATTTATTTGTAGGTATTGTATTTAATTAATTTATTGATAGTGTAGTGTTAGGTTTAATTGTAACTTAGGTTAGGATTTATTTTACAGGTAATTTTGTAATTATTTTAATTAGGTAGCTATTAAATAGTAAATAACTATTTAATAGCTATTGTACCTGGTTAAAATAAATACAAAGTTGCCTGTAAAATAAATATTAATCCTAAAATAGCTACAATATAATTATAATTTATATTGTAGCTATATTAGGATTTATTTTACAGGTAAGTATTTAGCTTTAAATAGGAATAATTTATTTAATAAGAGTTAATTTATTTCGTTAGATTTAAATTATATTTAACTTAGGGGGGTGTTAGTGTTAGGTTAGACTTAGCTTTAGGGGTTAATACATTTATTAGAGTAGCGGTGAGGTCCGGTCGGCAGATTAGGGGTTAATACTTGAAGTTAGGTGTCGGCGATGTTAGGGAGGGCAGATTAGGGGTTAATAAAATTTATTATAGTGTTATTGAGGCGGGAGTGAGGCGGATTAGGGGTTAATAACTTTATTATAGTAGCGGTGAGGTCCGGTCAGCAGATTAGGGGTTAATAATTGTAGGTAAGGTAGCAGTGACGTTGGGGGCGGCAGATTAGGGGTTAATAAATATTATGTAGGGGTCGGCGTTGTTAGGGGCAGCAGATTAGGGGTACATAGGGATAACGTAGGTTGCGGCGGTGTGCGGTCGGCAGATTAGGGGTTAAAAATATTTATTATAGTGGCGGCGATGTGGGGGGACCTCGGTTTAGGGGTACATAGGTAGTTTATGGGTGTTAGTGTACTTTAGAGCACAGTAGTTAAGAGCTTTATGAACCGGCGTTAGCTCAGAAAGCTCTTAACTCCTGGCTTTTCTCTGCGGCTGGAGTCTTGTCGTTAGATTTCTAACGCTCACTTCAGCCAAAACTCTAAATACCAGCGTTAGAAAGATCCCATTGAAAAGATTGGATACGCAAATGGCGTAGGGGGATCTGCGGTATGGAAAAGTTGCGGCTGCAAAGTGAGCGTTAGACCCTTTCCTGACTGACTCTAAATACCAGCGGTAGCCCAAAACCAGCGTTAGGAGCCTCTAACGCTGGTTTTGACGGCTAACGCCAAACTCTAAATCTAGGCGTTACTTAGAAGCTCCCAGTTTAGCACTGTTGATGAGGTATTCTGGGACAACCAATGAAAGAAGCTGGGTAAACAAAAAAAGCAGACACTCCCACCCTGCCCCTTTTCCCTACAAAAAGACAGATAACATAAACAGGAGCCTGCAGGAATCTGTAAAGCACTGTGGGGCTTAGTTAGGAGTCTGAAAATCAGCACAATGATCTTAAAAATTAAGCAAAACTAGACATTTTTATAAAATACTACCAGATGGGCTATATAAATGGATCATCTACAAAACATTTTTGCAAAGAAAAATCTAATGTTCAATGTCCCTTTAAAGGGATATGAAACTCGACATTTTTCTTTTATGATTCAGAAAGAACATGCAAGTATTAAAAACTTTCCAATTTACTTATATTATTTGTTTTGATTTGTTCTCTTGCTACCCATGTGCCCCAAGGCAGAACATAGAGTGATCTGAGATGTCATCGCAGAAAATGCAGCATGTCTGCAGAAAGAACAGGAACTGTTAGCACTTTAACTTTTCAGCGCTGCTCCACATTAGTCTGTTCTTTTTAAACAGAGCTGTTCTCTGGTTGCATTGTATAAGTTTTCCTTAACAGTGCATCCAGAGCAAAGTGCTGCTTGAAGTCAACAATCAAATATGCAGTAGTGCTGCAAAGCAGCAGTGCATTGATTGTAGTCTGGCTCTGAGATTTTTGCAAGCTCGTTCCCTAGCTTTTTACAGTCTGCAAAGCTGTTTTTCTCTGAATGTAAGATGTTCGTATGAGCAATGCACCTTTTTATTACTACATGTCTATGTTAGACTATGAGAAAAGGAAACAAATTAATTCAAGAGGCATTTTACAATTACTTTTTTTGTCTGCAGCTAATTTGGAATGCAATTTTCAACTACTACACTAAATTATACAACTTTAAATATTGCTTTATTCTCCAGTTAACCAACACATTGCAATTGATCTGGTGCTTTAGTGTAACTGACAAATTTACAATTTTATTTTATTGAAAAATGACCTGCAGAAAAATATTCACTAAACAAATCTCATCGCAGAAAGTGAAAAAAACTTCTGTCTCTGGGCCCATGTGGCCCTCTCTGCATCGGCCAGCGATGGTGCCGATCTTTGGTGGGTGGAAGGGATAGAGAGGGAGGCGGGTGGGCAGCCAATCGCTTGATCAGTTCCGGTTTGAGGTCCGATGAGAATGCGTGAGGGGGGCGGGAGCGAAAGAGGGGGGCGGGAGCGGGTGGGACCTCTACACTATGGAACAGCTCCAGTAAAGGAAGTTGGGAGAGGGCTATGAATAAAGATTTAGGAAAGGGATCTGGAAGGAGGAGGGGGGAGGGTATTGAGGGGGGCATCTACACTATGGAAAAAATGGGTATAATACAAAATCAGCCTAATTTTACTGTAAACTGGGTACTGGCAGACTGCTGCCAGTACCTAAGATGGCTGCAAATAGGTAGAGGGGGGAGGGTTAGAGAGCTGTTTGGGGAGGATCAGGGAGGTTGTAATGTAAGGGGGGATCCTACACTGCAGAAACATTGCCGCAATTCAACCCGATCGAGTACGATTGGGTTGATTGACACCTCCCTGCTGGCGGCCCATTGGCCGCGAGTCTGCAGGGGGCGGCGTTGCACCAGTAGCTCTTATGAGCTGCTGGTGCAATGCTGAATACGGCGAGCATATTGCTCGCCGTATTCAGCGAGGTCTGGCGGACCTGATCTGCACTGTCGGATCAGGTCTGCCAGACTTTCTTAAATGGGGGCCACTGTGTTATTTGCTCAATTTTGTACTCTTTTTTTCCCCCATGTTATTGTCTTTTGATGAAAAACAAAATGCTGAGGAATATCAGTGTAAAGCTATGCATGAGCTGAAAAATCTTCTTGGTTTAATTTAAACCAAGCATTCAAAGTTGTGTCTCTATAATGTGTTCTTTCTACTGCAGTTTTAATATTGTCTTCAGTAAAATATACTGACTGTTCTCCAGGAAGGTGAACTTGTAATCGCACAATGGTATGCGATTGATGGTGCATATGAAAGCCAAAAAGTCGCCATGCTGCTTGTGGAGCACTAACATATCTGGAATCCATGAATGACGTTATCTCATCATGAAGAAGAGTTTCATGTTCTTTAATTGCAATATTTGCACAGTCATGCCCTTTATAAATATATTTGAATATGTACTTTACACCTTTTTATAGAAGCACAGCTTTCTAATATTAATATGGCAGTTGTATTTTAATGTCAAGTATAGGTTGTATGGTACAACCCAAGAGTTATCAATTTGTTTACCATTTTTTTCAATTGAAACACTTTTTTTGCTTCTCTTGTAATGTGGATAACCATCTATATTGATCAAAGTTTCTTCTTGGAAAGATTTTGGAAATTTCTTAGAGCAAACACCATCAACCATACATGGAGATCTTAGATTATGCTTCCCACGGGGCCCATGTATCATGTGTTTGGTAACAATTGCATGTAACCGTGGATTGATTTGAATGTCAGGTATTTCTGCACAAATAAAGCTGTCAATTACTTGTGCATTTTTAGGCTTACCTTGTGCACATATAATAAGCAAAATATGTGCATGAGGTAATCCACGTTTTTTTAAATTCAATTACATGAAACTTTGGCAGCTGGTTTTACCCAAAACATGTTTCTTTGTGATATCATCAAGAAGTTCTTGAAGTTTTAAATGAAAAATTCTTGCCACTAAATCAGGTCGAAAATTCAACTGCTTGACCTTCTTTCAGATTAACAACAATTTCAGACCATTTTGGGTTACATGTCATAGTTATGAAAAAAAATCAGGCTTCCCATACTTTCTTACAATAGCCGTGGCATCTTGGTAATTCTGTACCATGTTTCTTGGACTACCTTGGATTGTAGATGGAAGTATAACTGCTTTTCCTGGAAGTAAGCCCTGCTCTGCAGCTACACTTTGAAGATGGTCCATGAGACCTGTATACTTTACAACCCTCAATTTTGACTGATTTTGTCTAATATAGTTTAAACAATTACCTTCTGTTTTAATATATGCATCTACAAAGTACTGCTGAGTCAATTTGCCAGCACTCAGAATGGATTAAACTCGTGATGGATGGAAAGTATATACCCATAAAATTGCATTTGTTTGACCCTTTCTCCTGACTTTGCTAAGGATTGAATTCTTATATTTCTAACAGTGGTAGGGTTGTAATTAAGTTTCATTTTAAGTGACCAACTTTGATCCCCAAAAGGGAAAAGAAGTGGATACAACATTGGCTCCAAATATGGATCTAAAATACTAATCCTTTCTGTTTTTTGTTCATTGTTAGGACTTCGACAATGAATAATAAGATCTCGCTCAAGAGAAGGTTCACCATCTGCATTTTGGAAAATAATAGCTACCTCATTACACCGAGGAGCATTATATCTACGTTGATCGTTTTTGCGATCTTGTAATATTGCCATGGTCACAGTTGCAGGTGTAAAACCATTTCCAAATGCATCTTTTAAACATTCCTGTTCTACTTCATATAACATTTTACATGCTTCAGCAAAAGGATTGTTTAAAGCCATAAAATAAATCAACCCAGTCATTATTTCAGGGTTGCAATTTGTATTTTCATCAATCAAGAATATATAGTTGTGCAAACTTTCTATTATCCTCATTGGAAGGATCCAGTTCTGTGATATATTTGTCCATTAATTCTAAAACAGTAAGGGCCATAAACGGGAGGAGGACCAATATTCGCCCCCATTGAAGCAAATACTAAAGAATTATTAAAAAATGACTTCCTGTCATTAAACATTCTATTAAAGGAGCAACTTAAATAGGTTCAATATTTTCTTTTCCTTTGCTGCAGCATTGAATAAATAGTTTTTCTGATGGCTGCTCTTTTGCAAAATGTACAGCATCACAGTTGCTGCATAAAACATTTAGCTCTCCACAGTTATGATGATCAAATGAATCATCATATCTCGCAAGTGCTGCAATGTGTTGAGTATGTTTCGCAAAATTTGTACGAGGGCGTTAAAAAAAAATTGCAGTAAGTTTCCTTTTATGTTTCCTTCCTGTATTGCTTATGCTAACTTGATTTTGTGTTTCTGATTGTTCATTTTCTGAACGTGCTTTTCTATGAGCATAAGCATTTTTTTGTTGTTCTTTATGTCTCTGATTTTAAGTCATATTTGCTCTCTCTTTTCTTTTCTGAAATGCTTTTGCTTCCCTTAAATGGGCCCTTTCTTCATCATTTTTTTTACTTTGATATATTCTCTCTCATTTCGTCTCTTTTTTTGCGTCAGATTGTTCTTCTAAAGATAACTTTCTCTTAGGGGGCATGTTTTCTTAAAATTATTTAAATTTTTTTGATATATACATTGTATATATGAAAGCTACAACAGTAGCCAAACCCAGACTTATTATATATATATATATATATATATATATATATATATATACAGTATATATATATATATATATATATATATATATATATATATATATATATATATATATATATATATATATACAGTATATATATATATATATATATATCCAACAAGTGTAACAACACCCTTATTTGAGTTTTAAATCAATATTTTATCTTTATAATTAGGCTACAAAAGTAGCAACACTGTATTTTAAAAATGATCTTTTATATATATTTATATTAATCTACAGGTCTCATTAAACTCTATTTGAATGATCTACCATCCTATGTATATAATTAATATACAGGTGAATTTGAATGGACTGGTGTCCTAAATATATTGAAAATATGTTATTTCTAATAAAGCTACCAAAGTAGCTAAAATGTATTATGAAAACTGCTTTAACCTTTATATAAATATTTCTGCAGGTGTAGTGACAGCCTTTTTATGTTTAACTGTAATATATATATAATAAATATACCAGATTTGCCAAACCCTATTTGGCAAACTTATTGAAAATGTACATATATATATATAAAACCAACAGGTATGTGACAACCTTATCTGGATGGACTGTTGTCCTAAATATATAAAATATATCATACATAATAAGGCTACAGATGTAGCAATAATAATGTATTTATGTTATAATGTTACATATAAAACAACACTTTAGCAATGCTGCTTTTATCTATCTATCCATCTATCTATCTATCTATCTATCTATCTGTCTATATATATATATATATATATACATAAAGTAATCTACAGGTGTTGTAACACCTTTTTTTGAGGAGCTGATTTCCTAAATATATATATTAAATATATATGTAATCTAAAGTTATATTTGGAGAACCTATTTGCACAGACTACTGTCCTTAATATATATATATATTTTGTAAATAATTATATAGATTTCTATGTAATATATATAATCTCCAGATGTAGCAACCCCTATTTGCTATGTCTTTCTTAACTATAGTTGAATTTACAACTATTTTTGAAAGAAATAAAAGTAACAACATTTTTTTTTGCTTTATAAAAAATAGTATACCTTATAAATAGAGTATACTTTATATTACATATATATTATATTTTACTGTGCTACTTATGTAGCAAAATACTATTTTGATTTTTTTTTTGTTTGTTAATGCTATAGCTTTAAAAAAGCTTTATAACATGAATTATCTTCCTTTTCTTTAGCTTTCTAAAAAGTTTATGATGTCAAATGTCCTATCGTTTTTTGTTTATTTTGTCACCACTAAAGCTTTGAAAAAAACTGTTAAAAATAAAAAACAACAGGCTTATCTTTAGCTTTTATAAAAGCTTTTTGATTGAAATAACTAATAATGCTAAAAAGTTAAACAAAATACGATCTTCCGCTATTAAACTAACTGATCTCGCTCTACAACAACTCTCCTCACAGACTGCTTTTTCCTAACTGCAGAAAAACAAAAAGTATGAAGTCCCAAAAGCACTTGACAAGTAAAAACGTTTGTTTATTGGGTCCAATTAAAAAAACAGAGCAAAGACAAGCTTGTGGGAAACAGTGCAAGAACAGAGATAAAGTTTAAGTGAGTGCGGCACCAGTGGCTTACATGTTTCGGCAGAGAGCCGTAATCTGTATGTGTATGAGTCCCTCATCTGCTCCTCATCTCGCTGCGAGTGCCGGGTGAAGACATTAGTGACACACCCCCCATCACGTCATCACTGACGTATTGTCTAACATTCACAACCACAGCCGCTGGCCGGGAACTAAGGATAGAGGCGGAAGAGAAGGAGATCAGCAGAGGACGCTGCTGTCAGATGTTGTTCCAATTTGTTTGGTCAAAAATTCTCCTAACTTTCAGTGCGTATTGGTACACCTCTGACGGCTGTAGGAAACTGACGTATTCGGAAGGGTGAGTGTGTTTTGCCTTAAGTCCCGGTTACCTGAGACGGCATAAATGCAATTGCTATAGGGCTTTACCATTTTCTCACTTTTCTTTTTCCTAACTGCGTCAGATAATGTTAAAGCTTAATATTTAAACTGACTAAACGGCGAGAGGAAGGGCGTGGTTAGTTGCGAGCGACACACGCGTGGCTTTCCACAAACGTGCAGTGTTTGATTGACACTGACGTATATGTAATTTCCTATGCTCGTAAAATATTTTCGGAAGTTGCGATCAGCAATTTACGTAGCTCCGCCCACACATAATTTATACTGTAACAATGCATAGTTACTTTATCAATAATGTAGACACTGACAGCGAAAAAATAAGCATTAATAAAAATGTCAGTGTCTACATTATTTATACAGTCACTATGCATTGTGACTGTATAAATAGACTGAGCCGCCTCCCAATAATAAACCTAAGACTTCTTTACCTATATTTCCGCCATCCCCCAAAAATCTCAAATAAAAATAAAATTAATAACCCCTAATCCGAGAGAACCCACATCGCAATTAACCTAATATAGTTATTAACAACTAAACCGCCAAACACAAAGATCGTAATGTATAATTTATAAATTAACTCCTAATCCGCAAATGAACTAAACATTTACATTTTTAAACTGCAAGTAACCCACAACGCAAAATTCTATTTTAAAGAATTAACCTATAAGCCGCCATTAACCCACAGCGCAATTAACCTAATTAAACTAATAACGCCTAATCCGCCAATAACCCAGATCGCAATAAATTTAATCTATTAACCCCTAAACCGCCAAACCCAAAAATCGCAATAAACCTAATTTAATTACTAAGCCCCCTAACACCCCCTAAATTAACCCCAAATTACATAATATACTAAAATACTAAATTATAAATAAAATAAAATCTCCAAACAGTACTTTAAAAAAAATAACCTAAAATTAAATTAAAATAATCTATGATTACAAAAAATAAAAAAGGCTAAAATTATGGAAAATAATAAACCAAATTATCAAACTTTAAAAAATTAAACCTAATCCCTATGAAATTAAAAAGCCCCCCCAAAATAAAAGCACCCCCTAATCTAAGGCTAAACTACCAACAGCCCTTAAAAGGGCTTTTTGTAGGGTATTGCCCTAAGTTAAACAACTCTTTTACATTAAAAATAAACAAAGTCCCCCCTAACAGTAAAAACCCGCCACCAACCAAACCCCCCAAAATAAAAAACCTAACACTAAAAAAACCTAAACTACCCATTGCCGTGAAAAGGGCATTTGTATGGGCATTGCCCTTAAAAGGGCATTTAGCTCTTTTGCACTGCCCTTAAAAGGGCATTTAGCTTTTTTGCAAAGTGCCCAAAAAACCTAAGCTAAAAAATAACCCCCCCAAAAAAAACAAAAAAATAACATTAAAGCCCCAAATAGATACTCACGGGTCCTGAACAGTGTTAATTTCATCGACTAAAACTAGACTAAAATGAGTATAAAACTAAAGAAATTCTGATAACTAAAATACAACTAAAACTAAAATGGCATTTTAGTAAAAAGACTATAACTAAAACTAAATCAAAATTTGCTGACAAAAACATTTGATGCAAGATGCTATAATCAATCTATATCTAATTACTGATCTTTTGTAAAATTTACAAAACTTAATTTTATTCAATTTTATGATAACAGTTACATCTATTAAATCTGTATTGCATGTTCAAACCTTAATACCATAAATAAAAACAGGTTAATAAACCTTTACTCCAGGAGTATATAATGAGTTTAGAAGTTCTAGTGCAGTGCTAATATCGTTGCCAAAATTATTGAATCTGTGAACAATCAATTGATTCTTCCTATAGAAATAAGCATAACCCACGAGTATGGGTTTAAGTTATGCTGTGCAGTGTGCCTGTGCTAGCTGCAGAAACTTTTTATTGTGTTGAGTTACTTGATACTTATTTTAATTATTAACACAGAACTGTTAAAGTTTTTATATTGGGTAATATGTGCAATACAGCCAATACAGTTTACAGTTTTGTTTTTTTATATTTTAAAGTTGAACTTCTGTTTGTTTATGAAACTTTATTTTATTTAATTTGAAGTTTAATAAAGATGTTACATATCACAACGGCTAAATCTGTGTCTGTATTGCATGTTTAAACCTTATTATCGTAAATATTAACAGGTGTTATGTTTACTCCTGGAGTATATAATCAGTTTGCAAATTATAGATAAATGCTTAAATAATGCATTACACTTTAACTAAACCCCTTAGATTTTAGTTGACTAAAATCTACTGGAGATTTAGTCGACTAAAATCTACTGGAGAATCAGTCGACTAAAACTAGACTAAAACTAAAACAATTCAGATGACTAAAATACGACTAAGACTAAAATGGCATTTTAGTCATAAGACTAAATCGAAATTTGCTGTCAAAATTAACACTGGTCCTGAAGTCCGATGGAGGTCTTCTTCCAGGCAGGTCCATCATTTTCATCCACAGCGAAGGCGGCGCAGAGCAGAGTTTCCAGATGTGGCGATCCTCTGAGGCGGCAATAGTCCTTGGCGGCGGTGCTCCTCTGCAGCGTGGAGGTTCCTCTTCATGCGATCGTCCGCCGCACACTGAAGATTAAATCCAAGGTACCCCATAATTTCCTATTGGCTGACATTTTCACATCAGTCAATAGGATGAGAGCAAGTGAAATCTTATTGGCTGGTGAAAAGCCAATAAGATTTCACTTGCTCTCATCCTATTGTTTTTTTTAGTGCTAGGTTTTTTATTTTGGGGGGTTTGGTGGGTGGGGTGGTTTTACTGTTAGGGGGGACTTTGTTTATTTTTAATGCAAAAGAGTTGTTTAACTTGCAATGCCCTACAAAAAGCCCTTTTAAGGGCTATTGGTAGTTTAGCCTTAGATTAGGGGGTGTTCTTATTTTGGGGGGTCTTTTATATTTTCATAGGGATTAGGTTTAATTTTTTTAAAGTTTGATCATTTGGTTTATTACTTTCCGTAATGTTAGCCTTTTTTATTTTTTGTAATGATAGATTAATGTAATGTATTTTTTTTAAGTAATGTAGTTGTTTATTATTTTATGTAATTAAGGGGTTAATTTAGGGGTTGTTGGGTTAGGGGGTTTAGTTTGTAACTTATTTATTTGCGTTGTGGGATTGGCGATGTAGGAGTTAATAGCTAATTTAGTTGACTGTGTTGGGGGTGAATGGCAGTTTAAGGGTTAATAAATATTTAGTAATTTGCGATGTTAGGGTTAGTGGATTTAGGGATTAATAATTTTATTTTATTTTTATTTTTAAATACTTGATGCGGGCGTTTATGATTAGGTTTTTTGTTTTAATACTTGATGCAGGCGGTTCTGAATAGGTTTTTTTTTTAATACTTAATGCGGGTGGGTATTTTTTTTTTTTTTTTTGTAATGCTCCGTTTACCTTCGCTGCATCCCAATGGATTCCAAAAATGGCAGCTTCGGTGGATTTTTTCACCGCTCTGCCATTTTCGGAATCCACCTGGGTCAGCTGTGTCCATTTAGGACCTGCAGTTCTCTGTGGCTCCTGAGTAGTACTTGCAGAGGTCAAACACATTGGGGTAAATTTATCAGGGTGCAAACAGACATGATCCGCTACAGTGGATGCTGGTGCAATACCGCCCCCTGCAGATTCGCGGTCAATCGGCCGCTAGCAGAGGGTGTTGATCAACCCGATCGTATTCAGAGGTGGTGGACGAATTAAGGAGCAGTGGTCTTAGGACCGCTGCTTCTTAACTTCCGCTTCAGGCGGAACTGAAGCGTAGTGTGTCGGAAGCAACATCTGCTGCTTCATAAATCGACCCCTTAGACTTGCAGGGTCACTAGTACTAAAATGGAATGCTTTAATGAATAATTGCATGTCATTTTTTAACTATAATGGCCGTTTAATGTCTTCACCCTTCAAAACCAGAAACATTTATGGAGACAAGACAAAGAGATTTACGTTCAAAAAAGACATTGCCCCCCCCCAAAAAAAAGGGCTAGCTAGGAACTATTGACTTTCAATTGTTTCTTTCTATTGAACTTTAGTTTTTTAGTCAGAATTGCTCTTTACTTTCATAAAACAGCAAAAGTCCTTCTCTGTTCCAATTAAATTTTGTGCATTGAGATGTGATTATGACTCATTTTATAGTGGTTAAGATAAAGTAAATATTTATTACATTTTTTTAAAAGAATGAAGGCAAAAAAGAAATGATTTGTAACAGTATGCACGGCAATCTTCGTAGTTATGTGTAGGAGTATACTCAAACACAAGGCCCGTCTTTATTATATATGCTAGGAAGCTCAACGCCAGATCATTAAGATGAGAAACAAAAATACAGAGGATAAAGATTTTAAAGACCGGCAGCATATAGCCTTGGGATCATGAAAGTATGAAGTTGAATTAAGGTCTTTTTATGAAGCAACACTTCTTTAATGTGCATTTATTAAAGTGGTGTTACTCATCTTTCATCCTGGGGATAACTCAATGTATTTGAAATTTAAGAAATCAACAAAAAATGTTTCTGTACAATAAATAGCATATTGCAGCACTGAAAAAAACGCATTCAAATGTTTTATAAGCATATAAAAGAGAACTTTCAGGGCTAGATTACAAGTGGAGCGCTAATTTATTGCGTGCCCATATTTGGGCAAATTCGCCATTTACGGGTATACAATAAATAACCAGCCATTACAAGGTGATGTTATTGCTACCGCAAGCTCGCTGTAGCAATTAGTGCTCAAAAAATTAACCAGATGTCAGACCTCTGGTTAATTTAAAAAATGCCCCCCCTATTGTCCTCAAAATTAAGAGTTGTGTTTGCTTTTAAAATAAAAAAAAATGCATGAAGCAGTTATAAGGGGTTAAAGTGAGGTGTTAATATGAGATCAAATCTCTGGTTAGTTTTCTAAATGTCCCCCAATTTGCCCCAAATTTAAGAGTTTTTTATTTTTATACTAAGCAGTTTTTAGGGTTTAAAAGTGGCAGGTGTGGAGTGTCCCCTGTAAATATCTAGGTATTTGCTAACATACATATATATTTAATATTTGCTGCCCATCGCTGCACGACTTTGCTGCGGTAGGTTCTCATGCCGTGTCTCATGGGATGAGAACGAGGCACCCATTGGAGCCTATGGAAGCGCGCTCTCATGAGCGCAATGCTTTCATGAAATGCGAACACAAGGTCGCGTTTACATTGTGGCTAACTTTTAATACCAGCGCATATTTGCGTGCAATGGTATTACTAAGTGGAGCGCAAATATCGCTTTCACGTAATCTAGCCCTCAGTGTTTTACTATATCAGAGCAGTCCAGGGCTTTTTCATCTTTCATTCTCTTAACACCTACCCTGGAAAAATAAGACTCTTTAAATCAAGTCTCTATTCAAATATTCCCAGTCTCCTTAAATTAGATTGCCTCAAAACTGATTTAACATCTTGTTTATATATGCTTCATTCTACTGCTTGTCCATCTACTGTCTGCCTCTTGACCAAATACTCCTGAGAAAATACAAAAACTAAATTAGTAGTGACCAGCTCATTGTTAAAGAACAATTGGTAATGTCTTCATTAGGCTTCTGTTGACCACACTGTCCTACTGTATAATATCTGCTTTCTTGGCCCATGTGACACTGCTCTCTTGTACTCTCAATCATACCTACCCTATCATTCTTTCAATATCTCCATGTTTCTGATACATCCTCATCACTTTTAACACTGTCCCTTAGGATACTTTAGGCTTAGCCTACTCTTCTCAATCTATATATAAGTTAACTTGTGTTTCCGCACCATCTCTATGTTGATAAAAACCACATTATTCCCCCATTTTCTCCCCTTTCTTCTGCAGTATGAAACCTTGAATATCTGCAAGATCTCTTCCTTGATTGCCCCCACCCCATAGTCAATATGTTCAAGTTACTCATTCTACCTCCTACACTAGTTCAAAACTAGATAATATCTCTCCCTTCTGATAGCCCACCACCAAATCAGTGCCCCTTGTCTGCTGCCTTATATTTGAGACTGCTATTTCCTTCACCCACTAAATTTATTTTCTCAACAATTCCTCCAACTTACGCCTTATGAGCATTGATAACATTTGTTACATATTTACTACTCTCCTTAACAGTTTTGTCTTGCACTGCTTCTATTAGCTACACATTTCTTATTTGATGTGCAAGTCTTAAAGGGTTAGTTGATCATATTGTCTTCTAGTGCATGCTTAGTTTGAAGGTTGAAAATTAGGACATACAGAGAATTTAGAGACATTATGGAGATAGGTGTTAGGGTTATATAAATCTGTGTACTTGTAAAGCACTGAAAAGTTTGGGTTAATTACATAAAAAAATATTACAAATTATTGTTGAACTTTAAGTTATGAATTGAGAAAAAAAAGAGGTTTTACTTACTTATTTTCCTTTTACCTATAACCATATACTGTATTATCTGTGATGTAACAAATGAGAAAATGTACTTTCAATATTATGGACGGTATGAACTTTTATTTATTCCTTTGTATACACAAGTCTTTTGAAATATGGTATTACTGTAACATTGCTATGTAAACCTCAATAAAAATTTATTTTGAAAAAAAAAAATACTGTTTTTTCTGCACCTGGTTTGTATCAGGTTGGGAAGCTTCATCCACCCTAACACAGAAGTGGTTAATTTGATTTCAGCAGTGAGGAGTAAAATAAAGGCTGCAATACTTTTTTTCTAGGTTCCTCGTGTATAATTTTTTAACCCCCTTACCGTTAACGAAACCTGTGTGTCGCTGGTCGTTAAGGTTTTGCCAGCTCATAATAGAGCGGGTCTTGCCTCCAGCAGCAAGACCGGGCTATAATGACCTCCCTCTCTACTGCGGGCCTACTGAAATAGCGCAGTCTCGTTGCTGGTGCCAAGACCACGCTGTAAATAAATCATGGCCCATAGAAATACCCAGTATGTGGCTGCTTTGCTATACCTTACATCATGCCTAGTACATGAACTGTAAAAAGTAAAATACAGATGTAATACCTGTATGTACTGAAATCTTTTACCTGTAGCATTATGAAGTAGCTGGGTGGGGGAGGGGCAGTGTAATAATTTCTAATATTATAACATTTTCTGCTATCCAAAGCAGACATTAATTGCATAATTTAAAGGGACAGTCTAGGCCAAAATAAACTTTCATGATTCAGATAGAGCATGTCATTTTGAACAATTTTCCAATTTACTTTAATCACCAATTTTGCTTTGTTCTCTTGGTATTCTTAGTTGAAAGCTTAACCTAGGAGGTTCATATGCTAATTTCTTAGACCTTGAAGGCCACCACTTTTAAGAATGCATTTTAACAGTTTTTCACCACTAGAGGGTGTTAGGTTACGTGTTTCATACAGATAACACTGCTCGTGCACGTGAAGTTATCTGGGAGCAGGCACTGATTGGCTAAACTGCAAGTCTGTCAAAAGAACTGCAATAAAGGGGCAGTTTGCAGAGGCTTAGATACAAGATAATCACAGAGGTTAAAAGTATATTAATATTATTGTGTTGGTTATGCAAAACTGGGGAATGGGTAGACTGTCCCTTTAACATAAATTGATGTAATGATAATATGTGCAATAAACAAGGACATTTTTTAATATTAGCTAATTTTAGCATAATATTCACTAAAATTTTAGCCAGATGGTCAGTAAAATCAGCCAGGTGGTGCACTCATGAAAAATGTCCTGAGGAAAACACTGTAAGTATAAAAAATACTAAAATGTGCGGGGGCGTGTCTAGGCAGCGGCCATGTTAGGTCCCAATATCTGTGGCTCCGTGTATGATCTTCCTAACCCGCCGGTTATCAAGCTAATCCTGCAACCCCACTAGAATAATTCTCAGCTTTGATCGGGTAATATATAAACCTGATCCGAAAAATACCAAAGTTGCAGAGATTATGAATACAGGTACCCAGATCTGGACCATTGGAACCTCAGGCCGTGGCCATACCACAAGGCTACAACTACCGCCTGCCCAATATATGTGGTATTGCAGTCATTTTTAGACTGCCTTTTTCATCACCAAGAGGGAGCCATTATTTGTACTAAAGAGAGTATTCGGATCTAGTGATTCCACTAAACCCACAGAGCGCAAATGGAGGCCTTGGCAAGATGGGAGGAAAGGATGAGCCGGCTCATACAGAATCACTTCCAGGCTCTAGAAAGGGACCTACATGCTATTCTCTTTGCGGTGCAACCAGAGAATGAAACACGCAGAGAAGTCAGTTTTTCTCCTCTACCTCGGAACGCCCTCCAGCCCAGAAGCTTCTGAATCTGTGTTCCTTTGTCAGCTACCAGTCACATAGCTCCCCACTCCTACTGTCTTACAGCGCAAACCTAATAGAGAACCCAAGTCGATCCGCAGTAACCAGAGCCAGATTGAATTCCAGCAACAACAAAATCCCAGGCTCTGGAGAGATTATATCCCTTACCTAAAGCACCATTCCTTATTCAGAATCCCTTCTGCTGAGCAGTGCGGAATAGGATTAAACAGAACTTCATAATGTTTGAACAGTTCTACTGAGCTTATTATAAACTATAAGTTATGTACCGCCTGCTCAGAGATATCCTTCTTACTATGGGTAACGCATATATATATAAGGACATTTTGTATGAGTTTTAGTTAAGGGCTATCACCTGCGTTAACCTACCTTTTGTTGCACATTATCGTTATTGTTGCACATCGTTATACATAGAGTTAATATTTATGTTAGCTATTTAATTCATGTCTACTGTTGGGCTACAATTATTATATGTTGTAAGAATCCTACATGATATCTATGTGTCTACTAGACTTAAAAACTGAATAGAAGAATACCAGCATATATTTAGAGTTGATATACTGTATACGCTATTGTATAAACATACTAGTAACTGTTTAGTTTAACCTTACAAATGAATAGATTTGCAATCTTGCACAGCGCTATTGTTATGTACAACCAGGTTTCCTAGGGCCAGCTTAGAATACCCACATCATATGAAGATTAATGTACACTTTATTCACAAATGCCCAAAGATCTAACGTTATATATAAAAAGATTTTATAATAAATTGTGGGTTGTAACAATACCTCCATAACCGCTACCTACAGCTCTATCTTATTTTAACTATACTAGATACCAAACTCCCTACACAGACACATAGTAATACTGTGGTGAGGTCTGATATAGCTCAATTACTCCCTTCGAGTACGTTTACTGTCACTAGAATATTTTTATACGGATTGAACATTCTGCTTACTGCTGTAAGGGTATTAACCTCTCCAATGTAGGTTGGCTGTTTTAAATATACTATATGCTGATGATGGGCTATCTGCGGATTATATAGCACATCTCAGCCTTCTATAATATACTGCTATCGTTAACAACAGTAGGCTAGTGATTGTGTGGTAGAATATATTTTACACAACAAACCCTTTACCTTATAGTCTTCAAACAATCCAATCTCTAACCCTGGGCTCAGGGGAGATATTTATTTTTGAAGGTCTACATTAGCAGTAACTCATTCTCCAAGTCCTAGTTTGGTATCTATAACACTTAGGTTGCCTTTCAGCATTGATGTTTCCCTCAGCAAGGCATCTGTCAACATTGACAGATGTTGACAGATATGTTGTTCAAATATTAAACCCTTAAATATTTTTCAAATTCTTGCAAGTCCATCAGCCCCTATCTAAGTGCCTGATCATATAACCACATCTCCCCCCCCCCCCAGGAGCATTCACCTGGTGAGGCCACGCCGTGATTGGAGGAAGCCGGTATCGTTATTGCTGTGATAGTACAGCAGGAAGAAGCAAGCGGGGCGATTGACGATCCAGGTGTTTGAGGAGAAGAAGGTAAGTATTTGTAAAATCCGGTGCAATGTAAACTGTCATGAATAAAATTGCCCCTGTTTTTAATAGTGTTTTTACTAATAAGGTATACCAAAGCGCCAACTATACGAAGGCTTGGTCTGGACCAAATGCAATATTATCAAACGATTACAATAAACAATTTATTGAGTACACAAATAAGTTAAAAACATGGATCCATGTATAAACAATCAAATTTATACAACAATAATAGCTAAATGAATAGTTAAAACAAATAGTTATGTAACAGATATAGCATTTAATATTGTGCAAACATTGCTCTTAAAAATATTCCTAAAAAATTCCAAATTTAGTATAAGGCTCACAACATAAATTCAACTTTGTGTTTACCACATACACAAATTTATACAGCCATAATAGCTAAATTAATGGTAAAAACAAATAGTTATGTAACAGATATAGCATTTAAAATTTTGGAAACATTGCTCTTAAAAATATTCCTAAAAGATTCCAAATTTAGTATAAGGCTCACAACATAAATTCAACTTTGTGTTTACCACATACACATACACAAATTTATACAGAAATAATAGCTAAATGAATAGTTAAAACAAATAATTATATAGCAGATATGGCATTTAAAATTGTGCAAACATTGCTCTTAAAAAATATTCCTAAAAAATTCCAAATTAAGTATAAGGCTCACAAAAAAAAATTCAACTTTGTGTTTACCACATACACATAATAGGTGAAATATATTAGTCAGTTATATAATATTATCTAACCAAAAATTTTCTCGATTCTATGCAATGCTCCTAAATATTGCCAATAGTAACTCGTGTGTAAGGCTCTGAGTAAGACCTTTAACTGTGTGTTTAACACATACGCATTGTCAAGTAAAAAATATTGTGACAGCAATATGCCAATGTAAAAAATGTGTATCAAAAAAGTCGTGTGCAAAAATTAGTGTACAAAAATTATTAATTGTCAAAAAAATAGGTTGATTTTCAAAAAACGTGAATTAGGAACAAAGATTGTGAAAAATGAAAAACCAAAAATTTACAAAAACATTGTGGTGTGTTCAAATAGTTTACTTATATAAATGTAAATAATAGTCCAAAAAATAGTCCAACAGTGAAAACTTAATAGAAAAAATAATCCAACAATAAATTATAATAAATAGTGTGTCTCTTTAAGAAAAAACAATAATCCTTAAAGTGTTGTGAATCCTAACAGCAATAGTTATGGTGATTTTCCAAGTGTTTTATACTGAATAGCAGTGTCAGTACTTGCTAGCCGTTTTCCAACCCAAAATTCTATCTTCTTGGCAAATATTTTGTTATAATCCCTGGATGATCCTTCTGTAAAAGATATGATGGTGTAGATTGTTTTTAGATCAATAGAAAATGAAATTGTGCTTACCAGTCTGTAGATAATTTTTGGTTTTTCATTTTTCACAATCTTTGTTCTTAATTCACGTTTTTTGAAAATCAACCTATTTTTTTGACCATTAATAATTTTTGTACACTAATTTTTGCACACAACTTTTTTGATACACATTTTTTACATTGGCTTATTGCTGTCACAATATTTTTTACTTGACAATGCGTGTGTTAAACACACAGTTAAAGGTCTTACTCAGAGCCTTACACATTAGCTACTATTGGCAATATTTAGGAGCATTGCATAGAATCGAGAACTGACTAATATATTTCACCTATTATGTGTATGTGGTAAACACAAAGTTGAATTTTTGTTGTGAGCCTTATACTTAATTTGGATTTTTTTATGAATATTTTTTAAGAGCAATGTTTGCACAATTTTAAATGCCATATCTGCTATATAACTATTTGTTTTAACTATTCATTTTATTATTGCTGTATAAATTTGTGTATGTGTATGTGGTAAACACAAAGTTGAATTTCTGTTGTGAGCCTTATACTAAATTTGAAATTTTTTAGGAATATTTTTAAGAGCAATGTTTGCACAATTTTAAATGCTAAATATGTTACATTACTATTTGTTTTAACTATTCATTTAGCTATTATTGTTGTATAAATTTGATTGTTTATACATGGATCCATGTTTTTAACTTATTTGTGTACTCAATAAATTGTTTATTGTAATTGTTTGATAATATTGCATTTGGTCCAGACCCAGCCTTCGTATAGTTGGTGCTTTGGTATACCTTATTAGTTTCATCTTTCCATTTTGACAACTAGCAGGCCCATTTATCAAAGGTCTTGCGGACCTGATCCGACACTGCGGATCAGGTCCGCAAGACCTCGCTAAATGCGGAGAGCAATACGCTCTCCGCATTTAACATTGCACCAGCAGCTCACAAGAGCTGCTGGTGCAACGCCGCCCCCTGCTGACTCGCGGCCAATCGGCCGCCAGCAGGGAGCTGTCAATCAACCCGATCGTATTCGATCGGGTTGATGTCTGGCGATTCCTGTCCGCCTGTTCAGAGCAGGCGGACAGGGTTATGGAGCAGCGGTCTTTTGACCGCTGCTTCATAAGTTGTGTTTCTGGCGAGTCTGAAGACTCGCCAGAAACACGGCCCTTCAAGCTCCATACGGAGCTTGATAAATGGGCCTGTAGGTGTCAAATTATCAAAGCCAGAGGTCTTATTTAGTAGGTGCTAGGTGTACTCCACTATCAACTTTTAATAGTTTTTTTAAAAACCGGGCACTATATCATGAAAGTTGACATTCACTTTAACCACATCTCTGAAATCACGGTAATGGTTCAGCGCAATCGCGATTTTGCTCAACTTGTAATATCAGCACACTAAAAAGAAGTGCAAACGATTCTGAAAATGATATTATGTATTTAAAGTAAGTTTGTTATTTAAATAATCATGTTGTTTTCCTATTAGGAATATTTTGTGTACAGGATATTAATATCCCATAAAAGACAGTAGCCAAGGCTTTTTTTGTTGTTTTAGTACTGCGTTTTTTTAAACATTGCACTATGTAAAACATTTTTTAAAATTAGACAGATTTTTTAAAGGGATAGAAAAGTCAAAATTAACCTTGCATGATTCAGATAAAGCATGTAATTTTAAGATAATTTTACATTCACTTCTATTTTCAAATGTGCTTTGTTCTCTTGGTATCCCTTGTTGAAAATGAATATGCACATATCCTACACTAGTGGGAGCTAGCTGCTGATTGGTGCCTGCACATATCTGTCTCTTGTGATTGGCTAACTAGTTGTGTTAAGCTAGCTGCCAGTAGTGCAATGCTGTTCCTTCAACAAAGGATAACAAGAGAATGAAGAAAAATTGATCATTTAACCCCTTAGTGACCACAGCACTTTTCCATTTTCTGTCCGTTTGGGACCAAGGCTATTTTTACATTTTGGAGGTGTTTGTGTTTAGCTGTAATTTTCCTCTTACTCGTTTACTGTACCCACACATATTATATACTGTTTTTCTTGTCATTAAATGGACTTTCTAAAGATACCATTATTTTCATCATATCTTATAATTTACAATAAAAAAATTATAAAATATGAGGAAAAAATGGAAAAAACACACTTTTTCTAACTTTGACCCCCAAAATCTGTTACACATCTACAACCACCAAAAAACACCTATGCTAAATAGTTTCTAAATTTTGTCCAGAGTTTAGAAATACCCAATGTTTACATGTTCTTTGCTTTTTTTGCAAGTTATAGGGCCATAAATACAAGAAGCACTTTGCTATTTCCAAACCACTTCTTTTTTTTAAATTAGCGCTAGTTACATTGGAACATTGATATCTTTCAGGAATCCCTGAATATCCCATGACATGTATATATTTTTTTTTAGAAGACATCCCTAAGTATTGATCTAGGCCAATTTTGGTATATTTCATGCCACCATTTCACCGCCAAATATGATCAAATAAAAAAAATTGTTCGCTTTTTCACATTTTTTTTTTTACAAACTTTAGGTTTCTCACTGAAATTATTTACAAACAGCTTGTGCAATTATGGCATAAATGGTTGTAAATTTTTCTCTGGGATCCCCTTTGTTCAGAAATAGCAGACATATATGGCTTTGGAGTTGCTTTTTAGTAATTAGAAGGCCGCTAAATGCCATTGCGCACCACACATGTATTATGCCCAGCAGTGAAGGGGTTAATTAGGGAGCATGTAGGGAGCTTTTTGGGGTAATTTTAGCTTTAGTGTAGTGTAGTAGACAACCCAAAGTATTGATCTAGGCCCATTTTGGTATATTTCATACCACCATTTCACTGCCAAATGCGATAATATAAAAAAAGAAAAACTTTAAATTTTTCCAAATTTTAGGTTTCTCACTGAAATCATTTACAAACAACTTGTGTAATTATGTCACAAATGGTTGTAAATGCTTCTCTGGGATCCCCTTTGTTCAGAAATAGCAGACATATATGGCTTTGGCATTGCTTTTTGGTATTTAGAAGGCCGCTAAATGCCGCTGCGCATCACACGTGTATTATGGCTAGCAGTGAAAGGGTTAATTAGGTAGCTTGTAGGGTTAATTTTAGCTTTAGTGTAGAGATCAGGCTCCCACCTGACACATCACCCCCCCTGATCCCTCCCAAACAGCTCTCTTACCTCCCCCACCCCACAATTGTCCACGCCATCTTAAGTACTGGCAGAAATTCTGCCAGTACTAAAATAAAAGGCATCCTTTTTCTTTCTTTTTTTTTCCTGTGCATATTTACATATGCTGCTGTGTAGGATCCCCCCCCCCAACAGCTCTCTAACCTCCCCCTCTACCTTCTTGGCAGCCATCTTGGGTACTGGCAGCTGTCTGCCAGTACCCAGTTTACAATATTTTTTCTCTTTTTTATTTTATTTTTTATTTTTTTCTGTAGTGTAGCTTCCCCACGACCAACCCCCACCCCCACCTACCTCCCAGATCCCTTAGATTACTTTTTTGGGGCATTTATTCCCCCTCTTCCTCCCACTTATACAGGATCATTTCTGTAGTGTAAGCGGTTCCCATCCGCTCCCTCCCCGTGCACGCGCCCGCCTGCTGCCCCCCGTGCACGCGCGCGTGTCTGTGCGCGCCCCTGACTGTCCCGCCCCCGATCCCGCCCCCCTCGGTGTCTCAGAAACCATTGATGGCCGCCCACCCGCCTCCCACTGCAGCTCCCACCCACCAACGAATGCGGCCATCGATGTCCGGTGAAGAGAGGGCCACAGAGTGGCTCTCTCTGCACCGGAGGGGTACACATTGTTATTGCAGGATGCCTCGATATTGAGGCATCCTGCAATAACCGGAAAGCAGCTGGAAGCGATGAGGATCGCTTCCAGCTGCTTTCCAAACCGAGGACGTACGCCATACGTCCTCAGGCGTTAACTGTATTTTTTCTGAGGACGTATGGCGTATGTCCTCGGTCATTAAGGGGTTAAATAAACTGGAAAGTTGTTTAAAATTGTATGTTCTTTCCAAATTATTAAAGAAAATGTTGGGGTTTCCTGTCCCTTTAACATTGTATTTGTATAGTCTCTACAAGTTTTCACTGCATTGAACATACTTAGTTCTAGTAACACAATTGCACTGTACCAAAACGGTTATAGGTTAATAACACGTTTGTTACAATATGGCCACACAATTAGAACCTGTTAAGCACAGTGTGAACTTACTTTGGTTTATTTATAATTTTGATATCACACTGTACCAAACGTGTTCTATTTTAGTAACACATTTGGTACATTGTGATTTCAATATTAGAACTAGATGCATTCAATACCAGTGAAAACTTGTAATGGCTACAATGAAACCATTTATACATTTTCTGAATACACAGTATATGTTGTGTAAACATGCTTTGAAAACATGCCCTCTCCACACTGCCAAGATCTGCAGTCACTGGTGATGTGGTTGCATTGCTGAAAAGGAAGCAAGCCCTATATTATCCTATGGAAGACAAATCCCCACTCATCGTTATAGAGAGAATCACCTCACGTTTTTCTAAGATTTCACCCAGCAGAGACGATTTGCTAGACTGACAAGATTGACTGACAAGATTGACTGACAAGATTGACTGACAAGATTGACGGACAAGATTGACGGACAAGATTGACGGACAAGATTGACTGACAAGATTGACGTATAAGATTGACGGACAAGATTGACGGACAAGATTGACGGACAAGATTGACGGACAAGATTGAAATCAGCATTTCTTGAAGACCTGACAATCCTCTGAACATCAGGCTGAATATCAACAAATTATTACTGGATCAGTAAAGCTCAGTACAGTATATATAAACTATTTATTCTGCTCAACAAATATTCCTAGAAATAATTAAAAGTGAAATGTGAAATAATAAGTTTCACCATCCAGGTGTCCTTTTGATGTAGTTAGTGGCATTCTGTGTCTATCTGTCTCTACTCATTGTTCAACAGTTACTCTACATGTGATGTATGAATAACATTGATTACTTTATTATACTAAATTCTGGGATTTCAGAAACTACATAAACAAATTCCCCCTAAACTACTACTTCCTTTATGCACTGTAGTTAAATTATTTTTATTAGAAAGTGCATGGATTATGGTCAACTGTTTGCTTGTATGAAGCTTGTAGGTTAAGCACTTTCAAGAAAAACAAGTGCATGTAACCTCGAAACTGATTCTGTTTTTGGCACATGGGAATGAAAATGAACAACTAAAAATAGCACATGTATTTTTAAAGGAACTCTGAACAATAAGCTGTAAATGATCTTTACGCAATATGCAGTGTCTCGTTATGAAGCCATTGAAACTACAAATGCAGTAACAAAGAATAGAGCTCAATAACTGTATACAAGCTGCTAATACAAGATAAGGACTTGATAATGATTCAAAACCAGACAAGCTTCACGTTGTTCATGTAAAACATACTGAAAAAATATTTAGAGATACAAAATAAGGTATTTAAGAGTCTGCCATGTGATAAATGATGCCTTTAATATACAAAAAAATTGTTTCCTTAATACCTTTCAGCTATATATATAGGGAGACTTTAAAGCAGTGGTTCCCAAACTTTTTCCAGACAATCCCCCATTGGTTCCATAAACTCTTTATCAGCCCCTAGCTTACCCGTAAGAAATATTCAGCACTTTAATATTTTAAATATTTTTTAGTTCCCTCAATTTATATTGTATTACCTTGATATTGCAATACAAGCTTTTGAAAGATGACAGTGACTGTGAAAGAGTCTTATATACAACATTTAGTAATTATTTCACTATTCAAAAATCTGTTAATATGATA
This sequence comes from Bombina bombina, assembly GCF_027579735.1. Taxonomy (NCBI): domain Eukaryota; kingdom Metazoa; phylum Chordata; class Amphibia; order Anura; family Bombinatoridae; genus Bombina; species Bombina bombina. The sequence continues at coordinate 116,901,389 of NC_069502.1, forward strand.
CCATTGTCTGGTTTTATGTCACCTTAGTAGGCGTCTTAAAGGGATAGTAAAGTGCAAATTAAACTTTCATGATTCAGATAGGGCATGTCATTTTAAACAACTTTCTAATTTACTTTTTTCATCAAATTTGCTTTGTTCTCGTGTTATTCTTAGTTGAAAGACAAACCTAGGTAGGCTCATATGTTAATTTCTATGTCATTGACAGTTTTTCACAGCTACAGGGCGTTAATGTGTTTCATATAGATAACATTGTGCTCACGCACATGGAGTTATTTAAGAGTCAGCACTAATTGCCTGCACTGCAAGTCTGTCAAAAGTTCTGAGATAAGGAGGCAGTCAGCAGAAGCTTAGATATAAGGTAATTACAGAGGTAAAAAGTATATTTCTATAACAGTTTTGGTTATGCAAAACTGGGGAATGGTAAATAAAGGGATTAACTATCTTTTTAAACAATAACATGTTTGGTGTTTACTATCCATTTAAATCACCATGTTTAGAAATCTGGAGTTGATTTCTTTGTTGAATCATAGCTGTACAACTGCACTAATAAACTTTATGGACATGTATAAAAGTGTTATGCAGTGCACACAGCACAGTTTATTTCTGGACAGAAGACTAGAAAGCCATTGTCAGATTGTGTGCAAAGCTACTCAGACAGGCACAACTGGCCTTTTGCTATGTTTCCTGTTACTACACAGTAATTCTGAACTGTGCAATTAATGTTAACAAAACGTACTAATGTACAGCACTGGTAAAACAAACAATGCAAGCCTTCTGTACATAGGTTGAACTCAATGGACTTCTGTCTTTTTTCAACCTCATCTACTATGTTATGGTAAAATGGCAAATACAAAGCAAAAAAGTTGTTTAGCTTTAGACTTCTAGACTAAAGAGCAACTAATTATGAACAGTGAGCTTGAGGGGACCCATTGCCATACTCTTCCACTCCTAACCTATTAGTGCCGCCTATGATAATCCCAGCTCCCCCTTTCATCTTTCATGCCTATCAGTGCCCGCTTCAGTAATCACCCCCCACCCCCACCCCGGGGCAGTGCCGCCCACTTTGAAACCACTGCTTGATACTGTTAAAATCTTTCTTTCTTTATTTCCTTTTTGTATTCATGGTTTGAAAGGAGTGCCCCTCTCCACCAATAATAATGTGGAGGTTGCCTTATCAGTTAATCAAGGTTTTCCTCATTTAAACTCTTCTGCTAAGGACAATTAGGCCTAGATTTGGAGTTCGGCGGTAGCCGTCAAAACCAGCGTTAGAGGCTCCTAACGCTGGTTTTAGGCTACCGCCGGTATTTGGAGTCAGTGATTAAAGGGTCTAACGCTCACTTTTCAGCCGCGACTTTTCCATACCGCAGATCCCCTTACGTCAATTGCGTATCCTATCTTTTCAATGGGATCTTTCTAACGCCGGTATTTAGAGTCGTTTCTGAAGTGAGCGTTAGAACTCTAACGACAAAACTCCAGCCGCCTGAAAATAGCAGGAGTTAAGAGCTTTCTGGCTAACGCCGGTTCATAAAGCTCTTAACTACTGTACCCTAAAGTACACTAACACCCATAAACTACCTATGTACCCCTAAACCGAGCTCCCCCCACATCGCCGCCACTCGATTAAAATTTTTAACCCCTAATCTGCCGACCGCCACCTACGTTATACTTATGTACCCCTAATCTGCTGCCCCTAACCCCGCCGACCCCTATATTACATTTATTAACCCCTAACCTGCCCCCCACAACGTCGCCGCCAGCTACTTAAAATAATTAACCCCTAATCTTCCGACCGCAAAGCGCCGCCACCTACGTTATCCCTATGTACCCCTAATCTGCTGCCCCTAACACCGCCGACCCCTATATTATATTTATTAACCCCTAATCTGCCCCCCTCAACGTCGCCGACACCTGCCTACACTTATTAACCCCTAATCTGCCGAGCGGACCTGAGCGCTACTATAATAAAGTTATTAACCCCTAACCCGCCTCACTAACCCTATCATAAATAGTATTAACCCCTAATCTGCCCTCCCTAACATCGCCAACACCTAACTTCAATTATTAACCCCTAATCTGACGACCGGAGCTCACCGCTATTCTAATAAATTGATTAACCCCTAAAGCTAAGTCTAACCCTAACACTAACACCCCCCTAACTTAAATATAATTTTAATCTAACGAAATAAATTAACTCTTATTAAATAACTGATTCCTATTTAAAGCTAAATACTTACCTGTAAAATAAATCCTAATATAGCTACAATATAAATTATAATTATATTATAGCTATTTTAGGATTAATATTTATTTTACAGGCAACTTGGTATTTATTTTAACTAGGTGCAATAGCTATTAAATAGTTAATAACTATTTAATAGCTACCTAGTTAAAATAATAACAAATTTACCTGTAAAATAAATCCTAACCTAAGATATAATTAAACCTAACACTACCCTATCAATAAATTAATTAAATAAACTACCTACAATTACCTACAATTAACCTAACACTACACTATCAATAAATTAATTAAACACAATTGCTACAAATAAATACACATAAATAAACTTGCTAAAGTACAAAAAATAAAAAAGAACTAAGTTACAAAAAATAATAAAATATTTACAAACATAAGAAAAATATTACAACAATTTTAAACTAATTACACCTACTCTAAGCCCCCTAATAAAATAACAAAGCCCCCCAAAATAAAAAATTCCCTACCCTATTCTAAATTAAAAAAGTTACAAGCTCTTTTACCTTACCAGCCCTGAACAGGGCCCTTTGCGGGGCATGCCCCAAGGATTTCAGCTCTTTTGCCTGTAAAAAAAAACATACCATACCCAAGCCCCCCAACATTACAACCCACCACCCACATACCCCTCATCTAACCCAAACCCCCCTTAAATAAACCTAACACTAAGCCCCTGAAGATCTTCCTACCTTGTCTTCACCATACCAGGTTCACCGATCCGTCCTGGCTCCAACATCTTCATCCAACCCAAGCGGGGGTTGGCGATCCATCATCCGGTGCTGAAGAGGTCCAGAAGAGGCTCCAAAGTCTTCCTCCTATCCGGCAAGAAGAGGACATCCGGACCGGCAAACATCTTCTCCAAGCGGCATCTTCAATCTTCTTCCATCCGGTGCGGAGCGGGTCCATCTTGAAGCAGGCGACGCGGATCCATCCTCTTCTTCCGTTGTCTCCCGACGAATGACGGTTCCTTTAAGGGACGTCATCCAAGATGGCGTCCCTCGAATTCCGATTGGCTGATAGGATTCTATCAGCCAATCGGAATTAAGGTAGGAATTTTCTGATTGGCTGATGGAATCAGCCAATCAGAATCAAGTTCAATCCGATTGGCTGATCCAATCAGCCAATCAGATTGAGCTCGCATTCTATTGGCTGTTCCGATCAGCCAATAGAATGCGAGCTCAATATGATTGGCTGATTGGATCAGCCAATCGGATTGAACTTGATTCTGATTAGCTGATTCCATCAGCCAATCAGAAAATTCCTACCTTAATTCCGATTGGCGATAGAATCCTATCAGCCAATCGGAATTCGAGGGACGCCATCTTGGATGACGTCCCTTAAAGGAACCGTCATTCTTCGGGAGACAACGGAAGAAGAGGATGGATCCGCGTCGCCTGCTTCAAGATGGACCCACTCCGCACCGGATGGAAGAAGATTGAAGATGCCGCTTGGAGAAGATGTTTGCCGGTCCGGATGTCCTCTTCTTGCCGGATAGGAGGAAGACTTTGGAGCCTCTTCTGGACCTCTTCAGCACCGGATGATGGATCGCCAACCCCCGCTTGGGTTGGATGAAGATGTTGGAGCCAGGACGGATCGGTGAACCTGGTATGGTGAAGACAAGGTAGGAAGATCTTCAGGGGCTTAGTGTTAGGTTTATTTAAGGGGGGTTTGGGTTAGATTAGGGGTATGTGGGTGGTGGGTTGTAATGTTGGGGGGCTTGGGTATGGTATGTTTTTTTTTACAGGCAAAAGAGCTGAAATCCTTGGGGCATGCCCCGCAAAGGGCCCTGTTCAGGGCTGGTAAGGTAAAAGAGCTTGTAACTTTTTTAATTTAGAATAGGGTAGGGAATTTTTTATTTTGGGGGGCTTTGTTATTTTATTAGGGGGCTTAGAGTAGGTGTAATTAGTTTAAAATTGTTGTAATATTTTTCTTATGTTTGTAAATATTTTATTATTTTTTGTAACTTAGTTCTTTTTTATTTTTTGTACTTTAGCAAATTTATTTATGTGTATTTATTTGTAGCAATTGTGTTTAATTAATTTATTGATAGTGTAGTGTTAGGTTTAATTATATCTTAGGTTAGGATTTATTTTACAGGTAAATTTGTTATTATTTTAACTAGGTAGCTAATAAATAGTTATTAACTATTTAATAGCTATTGTACCTAGTTAAAATAAATACCAAGTTGCCTGTAAAATAAATATTAATCCTAAAATAGCTATAATATAATTATAATTTATATTGTAGCTATATTAGGATTTATTTTACAGGTAAGTATTTAGCTTTAAATAGGAATAAGTTATTTAATAAGAGTTAATTTATTTCGTTAGATTAAAATTATATTTAATTTAGGGGGGTGTTAGTGTTAGGGTTAGACTTAGCTTTAGGGGTTAATACATTTATTATAGTAGCGGTGAGGTCCGCTCGGCAGATTAGGGGTTAATAATTGAAGGTAGGTGTCGGCGATGTTAGGGAGGGCAGATTAGGGGTTAATACTATTTATGATAGGGTTAGTGAGGCGGATTAGGGGTTAATAACTTTATTATAGTAGCGCTCAGGTCCGCTCGGCAGATTAGGAGTTAATAAGTGTAGGCAGGTGTCGGCGACGTTGAGGGGGGCAGATTAGGGGTTAATAAATATAATATAGGGGTCGGCGATGTTAGGGCAGCAGATTAGGGGTACATAGGGATAACGTAGGTTGCGGCGGTTTACGGAGCGGCAGATTAGGGGTTAAAAAAAATATGCAGGTGTCAGCGATAGCGGGGGCGGCAGATTAGAGGTTAATAAGTGTAAGGTTAGGGGTGTTTAGACTCGGGGTACATGTTAGAGTGTTAGGTGCAGACGTAGGAAGTGTTTCCCCATAGGAAACAATGGGGCTGCGTTAGGAGCTGAACGCTGCTTTTTTGCAGGTGTTAGGTTTTTTTTCAGCTCAAACAGCCCCATTGTTTCCTATGGGAGAATCGTGCACGAGCACGTTTTTGAGGCCGGCCGCGTCCGTAAGCAACTCTGGTATCGAGAATTGCATTTGCGGTAAAAATGCTCTACTCTCCTTTTTTGGAGCATAACGCAGCATTTGTTTAAACTCTCGATACCAGAGTTAAATTTATGGTGCGGCCAGAAAAAAGCCCGCGGAGCGTTAACAGCCCTTTTACCGCCGAACTCCAAATCTAGGCCTTAGATATTTATTGCTCCACTCGTAATCTGGCTAACTCCACTATAATTAAGCTTTTTGCACGTCGGGTAGCAATCATATTACAAGTTGAAAGCAAAATGTTTTTGCTCAAGCAATAACCAGACGTGCGCAAAAAGCCTAAGTTAGAATATCGCAACTGCGCTAACGTATCCCTTATAGAAGTCAACAGAGCAACAAAAGTGGAGAAAAAAACCCTACTCCCGCGCATACCCAATTGAATATTCTGACATGAAAATATGAATATTTCCCATTCTAATGTTGTTCACATAGAAGAATATGTTATATTCATTCATAAATACATATTTCTACATATATCTGATGGTGTTTTGGTTCAATATATATATATATATACATATATACATACATACATACATACACACACACAAACGCACACACGTTATTGTCACACTGCTGTAGTCAACTCTTGTGAAGGTGATCTACAAACAGCTGGGCTCTAAGGCTTACATTCTAAGGGGGTTCATGACGGATAGTAATGGAGGAGAGGGACTGGTATTAGGAAATGTTAGTGTAGGTTGTATGCATCCCTGAACAGAAGAGTCTTAGGGAGTGGTTGAAGCTTTCAAAACTAGGGGAGAGTCCTGTGGAGCGAGGCAGAAAGTATGTATTTAAAAATACATAGAACATATTCTGCTATGCGCAGAACATTGGAATGTGAAATATTTACAGTAAATACACAGTATAACACTATTAAATATGAATATTGCATAAAAATGATTTTTCATGTTTTCATCTACTTGACTGCAAAGGGCTCAATGCAATTCTATATACGTATACATATGTGTACATATGTATTAATGTGTTTTTATGTGTATATATGTCTATAAACACATTTATGCACATATAAATACATCTGTCCACATATATATATATATATATATATATATATATATATATATATATATATATATATATATATACATACACACACATATATAGATGTACATATTTAGACATGTATATGTATCTATGTATCTCTACGTTAAAGCCCTTTGAGCCTTTTTTTATAACACCTGAAACCTTATATCTTTAAGCCATTTTAACTTTTTTGTCCAATATTTTTTTGAAATAATTTTTATTAGATAGTGTTATTGTATTTTATTTGATGTGTTTTGTGAAACTTTTTTGTTTCGCAAAACTGTTAACCAGTGCTCTGAGGTCACACTATCCTGATGTGTTAAATTCAATGGCAGTCAAGTTATCAGATTTACTTTCGACTTGTAATACAAGAGCTACAGCCAAGGCGTGCAAACAGCTGCTGATATAGCTTGCGCTTAACTGTTAGTGCACCACTCGTAATCTGGCCCATAGTGTGCAAACAACAGCTGTTTGGAATATAGCAATGTTAAAGGTACTTTAAACCATGTTAAATAACCATTGCTTGTACACTTTATATGTCCCTAATTATCCTCAGCAGAAGAGATTAAATAAGGGAAACCATTACTTTATAGAAACTAAATTACTTTTTGGAAACTAAAAGGTTACACTTATTTCTTCAAAATGAAAACAACAAATATAATTAAAAAATATACATATTCATATTATACTCAGGCTAATCATCACTATATCAATATACATTATAACATTTATTTAGAGTTTAATGTCTCTTTAAGCACTATGTCATGCAATAACATGCAATTCCTGACCGTTTTAGTACCATTTTAAACTGCTTTCACTTAACCTTTTCCTATGCAAAAATATTTTTAACATATTTATCTGCTGATCTTTTAGGCATGTGATATTTTTTTTAAATGTAATTTTCCTTTAAATATGTTAAAGGGCAAAGGTAGTTTATTTTGTGTTTTACCATAATTAAGAAGCAAAACTGTAGTGTCTTTGACAAATGTTTTGGTCTTTCACATCAAACACGAACCGCTAGCAACGTGAAAAAACAATAATTACAACCACAACACTTAGGACACAAAATAACACACTTGTTAACCCTTTAAGGACACAGCTTTCTGTTTGTTCAATTGTTTTATGACGGAAAAATTCCGTCATATGTCCTTAAGAGGTTAAATAGCTTATGTAAATATTTGTAAAAGTAGAATATCTTTATGTCCATTGTGTTATGGTTGAGTAGTCTCATTGGATAGAACAAAGGGGATGGTTGTGGCTGTTATGGGGCATTTTAGAGGAGTCTCGCTGGATAGAACAAAGGTGCTGGTCTTGGGAGTTCTGGGGCATTCTAGAGGAGTCTCACTGGGTAAAAAAAAGGGCTGGTTGTGAGTGTTATGGGGTGTACTAGAGAAGTCTCATTGGATAGAACAAAGGGGTTGGTTGTGAGAGTTCCAGGGCATTCTAGAGGCGTATCATTTGGTAAAAATATGGCTGTTTATGAGTGTTAAAGGGTGTGCTAAAGGATCTCACTGGATAGAACAAAGGGGTTGGCTGTGAGTTTGTGAGTGTTATGGAGTGTTCGAGAGCAGTCTCTATGGATAGAACTAAGGGGCTATTTTTGAATGTCCTGGGGCATTCTACTGTAGAGGAGTCTCACTGGATAGAACACAGAAGCTGTTCTCAAGCTTTGTTTTATGCATATGTTAGAGTGGACCACTTTATAAAGCAAGGTAGGCTCATAGGAGCTCAATAGAGTGCACGTGTCTATGGCAGCATTGTTTGCAAAAATGTTTAACATTACTACAAACATTGTTGTAAATACTTCTACCATAGAGTGCTAAAGACAAGTTTACTCTCCTAAGTTCTTTTAAACCTAATTTGATAACAGAAGCAAATTGTAAAGTTTAAAATGGCATGCTCTATTTAAACCATGTAAGTTACATTTTTGGGCCGAATTATCAAGCTCCTGTTTCCATGCGAGCCTTCCGGTTTGCCGAACATAAGTTATGACTACAGACTGCTGCTCCATAAGTTGTCCGCCTGCTCTGAAGCCGCGGACAGAAATCAACCAGCATATGCTGTTGGCGTTTATCGATGTGCAGCGGACATGATATGCTACATTGTATTATGTCCGCTTGCACTATGATAAATCTACCCCTTTGACTTAAAGGGACAGTATACTGTAAAATAGTTTTTCCCTTAATGTGTTTACAATTGCTTTTTTTACCAACTGCAGAGTAAAAAATTTATGAAAATTAGCTTTCTTTCATGTAATTAGCAAGAGTCCATGAGCTAGTGACGTATGGGATATACATTCCTTCCAGGAGGGGCAAAGTTTCCCAAACCTCAAAATGCCTATAAATACACCCCTCACCACACCCACAATTCAGTTTTACAAACTTTGCCTCCTATGGAGGTGGTGAAGTAAGTTTGTGCTAGATTCTACGTTGATATGCGCTCCGCAGCAAGTTGGAGCCCGGTTTTCCTCTCAGCGTGCAGTGAATGTCAGAGGGATGTGAGGAGAGTATTGCCTATTTGAATGCAGTGATCTCCTTCTACGGGGTCTATTTCATAGGTTCTCTGTTATTGGTCGTAGAGATTCATCTCTTACCTCCCTTTTCAGATCGACGATATACTCTTATTTATATACCATTACCTCTGCTGATTTTCGTTTCAGTACTGGTTTGGCTTTCTACAAACATGTAGATGAGTGTCCTGGGGTAAGTAAATCTTATTTTCTGTGACACTCTAAGCTATGGTTGGGCACTTTATTTATAAAGTTCTAAATATATGTATTCAAACATTTATTTGCCTTGACTCAGAATGTTCAACATTCCTTATTTTCAGACAGTCAGTTTCATATTTGGGATAATGCGTTTGAATCATTCATTTTTTCTTACCTTAAAAATTTGACTTTTTTTCCCTGTGGGCTGTTAGGCTCGCGGGGGCTGAAAATGCTTAATTTTATTGCGTCATTCTTGGCGCGGACTTTTTTTGGCGCAAAAAATCTTTTCTGTTTCCGCCGTCATACGTGTCGCCGGAAGTTGCGTCATTTTTTGACGTCCTTTTGCGCTACAAATGTCGGCGTTCCGGATGTGGCGTCATTTTTGCACCAAACAATGTGGGCGTATTATTTGGCGCCAAAAAATATGGGCGTCGCTTTTGTCTCCACATTATTTCAGTCTCATTTTTTCTTTGCTTCTGGTTACTAGAAGCTTGTTTATTGGCATTTTTTCCCATTCCTGAAACTATCATTTAAGGAATTTGATCAATTTTGCTTTATATGTTGTTTTTTCTCTTACATATTGCAAGATGTCTGACGTTGCATCTGAGTCAGAAGATACTTCAGGAAAATCGCTGTCTAGTGCTGGAACTACCAAAGCTAAGTGTATCTGCTGTAAACTTTTGGTAGCTATTCCTCCGGCTGTTGTTTGTATTAATTGTCATGACAAACTTGTTAAAGCAGATAATATTTCCTTTAGTAATGTACCATTGCCTGTTGCAGTTCCCTCAACATCTAAGGTGCAGAATGTTCCTGATAACATAAGAGATTTTGTTTCTGAATCCATCAAGAAGGCTATGTCTGTTATTTCTCCTTCTAGTAAACATAAAAAATCTTTTAAAACTTCTCTCTCTACAGATGAATTTTTAAATGAACATCATCATTCTGATTCTGATGACTCTTCTGGTTCAGAGGATTCTGTCTCAGAGATTGATGCTGATAAATCTTCATATTTATTTAAAATGGAATTTATTCGTTCTTTACTTAAAGAAGTACTAATTGCTTTAGAAATAGAGGATTCTGGTCCTCTTGATACTAATTCTAAACGTTTAGATAAGGTGTTTAAATCTCCTGTGGTTATTCCAGAAGTTTTTCCTGTTCCTAATGCTATTTCTGAAGTAATTTCCAGAGAATGGGATAAATTGGGTAATTCATTTACTCCTTCTAAACGTTTTAAGCGATTATATCCTGTGCCGTCTGACAGATTAGAATTTTGGGACAAAATCCCTAAAGTTGATGGGGCTATTTCTACCCTTGCTAAACGTACTACTATTCCTACGTCAGATGGTACTTCGTTTAAAGATCCTTTAGATAGGAAAATTTAATCCTTTCTAAGAAAAGCTTATCTGTGTTCAGGTAATCTTCTTAGACCTGCTATATCTTTGGCTGATGTTGCTGCAGCTTCAACTTTTTGGTTGGAGACTTTAGCACAACAAGTAACAGATCATGATTCTCATAATATTATTATTCTTCTTCAGCATGCTAATAATTTTATCTGTGATGCCATTTTTGATATTATCAGAGTTGATGTCAGGTTTATGTCTCTAGCTATTTTAGCTAGAAGAGCTTTATGGCTTAAAACTTGGAATGCTGATATGGCTTCTAAATCAACTCTACTTTCCATTTCTTTCCAGGGTAACAAATTATTTGGTTCTCAGTTGGATTCCATTATCTCAACTGTTACTGGTGGGAAAGGAACTTTTTTACCACAGGATAAAAAATCTAAGGGTAAAAACAGGGCTAATAATCGTTTTCGTTCCTTTCGTTTCAACAAAGAACAAAAGCCTGATCCTTCATCCTCAGGAGCAGTCTCAGTTTGGAAACCATCTCCAGTCTGGAATAAATCCAAGCCTTCTAGAAAGGCAAAGCCTGCTTCTAAGTCCACATGAAGGTGCGGCCCTCATTCCAGTTCAGCTGGTAGGGGGCAGGTTACGTTTTTTCAAAGAAATTTGGATCAATTCTGTTCACAATCTTTGGATTCAGAACATTGTTTCAGAAGGGTACAGAATTGGTTTCAAGATGAGACCTCCTGCAAAGAGATTTTTTCTTTCCCGTGTCCCAGTAAATCCAGTGAAAGCTCAAGCATTTCTGAATTGTGTTTCAGATCTAGAGTTGGCTGGAGTAATTATGCCAGTTCCAGTTCTGGAACAGGGGATGGGGTTTTATTCAAATCTCTTCATTGTACCAAAGAAGGAGAATTCCTTCAGACCAGTTCTGGATCTAAAAATATTGAATCGTTATGTAAGGATACCAACGTTCAAAATGGTAACTGTAAGGACTATCTTGCCTTTTGTTCAGCAAGGGCATTATATGTCCACAATAGATTTACAGGATGCTTATCTGCATATTCCGATTCATCCAGATCATTATCAGTTCCTGAGATTCTCTTTTCTGGACAAGCATTACCAGTTTGTGGCTCTGCCGTTTGGCCTAGCTACAGCTCCAAGAATTTTTACAAAGGTTCTCGGTGCCCTTCTGTCTGTAATCAGAGAACAGGGTATTGTGGTATTTCCTTATTTGGACGATATCTTGGTACTTGCTCAGTCTTTACATTTAGCAGAATCTCATACGAATCGACTTGTGTTGTTTCTTCAAGATCATGGTTGGAGGATCAATTTACCAAAAGGTTCATTGATTCCTCAGGCAAGGGTAACTTTTCTGGGTTTCCAGATAGATTCAGTGTCCATGACTCTGTCTTTAACAGACAAGAGACGTCTAAAATTGATTTCAGCTTGTCGAAACCTTCAGTCACAATCATTCCCTTCGGTAGCCTTATGCATGGAAATTCTAGGTCTTATGACTGCTGCATCGGACGCGATCCCCTTTGCTCGTTTTCACATGCGACCTCTTCAGCTCTGTATGCTGAATCAATGGTGCAGGGATTACACAAAGATATCTCAATTAATATCTTTAAAACCGATTGTACGACACTCTCTAACGTGGTGGACAGATCACCATCGTTTAATTCAGGGGGCTTCTTTTGTGCTTCCGACCTGGACTGTAATTTCAACAGATGCAAGTCTCACAGGTTGGGGAGCTGTGTGGGGATCTCTGACGGCACAAGGAGTTTGGGAATCTCAGGAGGTGAGATTACCGATCAATATTTTGGAACTCCGTGCAATTTTCAGAGCTCTTCAGTCTTGGCCTCTTCTGAAGAGAGAATCGTTCATTTGTTTTCAGACAGACAATGTCACAACTGTGGCATACATCAATCATCAAGGAGGGACTCACAGTCCTCTGGCTATGAAAGAAGTATCTCGAATTCTGGTTTGGGCGGAATCCAGCTCCTGTCTAATCTCTGCGGTTCATATCCCAGGTATAGACAATTGGGAAGCGGATTATCTCAGTCGCCAAACGTTGCATCCGGGCGAATGGTCTCTTCACCCAGAGGTATTTCTTCAGATTGTTCAAATATGGGAGCTTCCAGAAATAGATCTGATGGCGTCTCATCTAAACAAGAAACTTCCCAGGTATCTGTCCAGATCCCGGGATCCTCAGGCGGAAGCAGTGGATGCATTATCACTTCCTTGGAAGTATCATCCTGCTTATATCTTTCCGCCTCTAGTTCTTCTTCCAAGAGTAATCTCCAAGATTCTGAAGGAATGCTCGTTTGTTCTGCTGGTAGCTCCGGCATGGCCTCACAGGTTTTGGTATGCGGATCTTGTCCGGATGGCCTCTTGCCATCCGTGGACTCTTCCGCTACGACCAGACTTTCTGTCGCAAGGTCCTTTTTTCCATCAGGATCTCAAATCCTTAAATTTAAAGGTATGGAGATTGAACGCTTGATTCTTAGTCAAAGAGGTTTCTCTGACTCTGTGATTAATACTATGTTACAGGCTCGTAAATCTGTATCCAGAGAGATATATTATAGAGTCTGGAAGACTTATATTTCTTGGTGTCTTTCTCATCATTTTTCTTGGCATTCTTTTAGAATTCCAAGAATTTTACAGTTTCTTCAGGATGGTTTAGATAAAGGTTTGTCCGCAAGTTCCTTGAAAGGACAAATCTCTGCTCTTTCTGTTCTTTTTCACAGAAAGATTGCTAATCTTCCTGATATTCATTGTTTTGTACAAGCTTTGGTTCGTATAAAGCCTGTCATTAAGTCAATTTCTCCTCCTTGGAGTTTGAATTTGGTTCTAGGGGCTCTTCAAGCTCCTCCGTTTGAACCTATGCATTCATTGGACATTAAATTACTTTCTTGGAAAGTTTTGTTCCTTTTGGCAATCTCTTCTGCCAGAAGAGTTTCTGAATTATCTGCTCTTTCTTGTGAGTCTCCTTTTCTGATTTTTCATCAGGATAAGGCAGTGTTGCGAACTTCTTTTGAATTTTTACCTAAAGTTGTGAATTCCAACAACATTAGTAGAGAAATTGTGGTTCCTTCATTATGTCCTAATCCTAAGAATTCTAAGGAGAAATCGTTACATTCTTTGGATGTTGTTAGAGCTTTGAAATATTATGTTGAAGCTACTAAGTCTTTCCGAAAGACTTCTAGTTTATTTGTTATCTTTTCCGGTTCTAGAAAAGGCCAGAAAGCTTCTGCCATTTCTTTGGCATCTTGGTTGAAATCTTTAATTCATCTTGCCTATGTTGAGTCGGGTAAAACTCCGCCTCAAAGGATTACAGCTCATTCTACTAGGTCAGTTTCTACTTCCTGGGTGTTTAGGAATGAAGCTTCGATTGATCAGATTTGCAAAGCAGCAACTTGGTCCTCTTTGCATACTTTTACTAAATTCTACCATTTTGATGTATTTTCTTCTTCTGAAGCAGTTTTTGGTAGAAAAGTACTTCAGGCAGAGGTTTCAGTTTGAATCTTCTGCTTATGTTTTTCATTAAACTTTATTTTGGGTGTGGATTATTTTCAGCAGGAATTGGCTGTCTTTATTTTATCCCTCCCTCTCTAGTGACTCTTGCGTGGAAAGATCCACATCTTGGGTAATCATTATCCCATACGTCACTAGCTCATGGACTCTTGCTAATTACATGAAAGAAAACATAATTTATGTAAGAATTTACCTGATAAATTAATTTCTTTCATATTAGCAAGAGTCCATGAGGCCCACCCTTTTTTGTGGTGGTTATGATTTTTGTATAAAGCACAATTATTCCAATTCCTTATTTTATATGCTTTCGCACTTTTTTATCACCCCACTTCTTGGCTATTCGTTAAACTGAATTGTGGGTGTGGTGAGGGGTGTATTTATAGGCATTTTGAGGTTTGGGAAACTTTGCCCCTCCTGGAAGGAATGTATATCCCATACGTCACTAGCTCATGGACTCTTGCTAATATGAAAGAAATGAATTTATCAGGTAAGTTCTTACATAAATTATGTTTTTTAAGGCTTATTTGTGTATATTAAAGCTCTGATTTTGTGTTTTGAAGCCACAACCTAATAAAATGGGTTGAGCTTGTAGGTATAATCAGACCTCATTACTGTATCACATTGTGTACATATACCTGCTTCTTTATCTTATATCTGTCTATAAAACAATCACCAGTACTTTGAGAGAACAATGGAAAATCAACATTGTATTACCTTATCTCTGCTATATCTGACTGGGAGTGTAATTTCTTCTGCTGGCTGTGTTTACAAAGCTTATCTATAGCTGGTACGCGCGGCCACAAACTTTCAGAATAGGTGGGGATACCACATGCTAAATTAACAATTTCAAATGCCAATATAAGGGTAAAGGAGCTACTTGTAAACAATTTAATACACTCCAGCAGGTAAAGTGGATCATTGGGAACAAATTAAAGGGGAGACATTTTTTGAGTAAACTGTCCCTTTAACTGCCCCTTTAAATCAATTAAAAAAAAAAGTCACCTAGGGGGTCATAAACATAGATAACAAGGCTACAAATATGGGAGAATTGTGCATATTTATGGCAAGTCTCTACCATCTTTGTCTCATCTGAAACATGTTGCCTGATTTTGTGACTACATCCTTTTTGTGACATGGGACTTATCTGGCAATTGTTCACCTGTGCTGTGTGGCTTTGTCCTGTGTTGAAACAATGTGCTTGTTTATTATAAATTTTTACTTCTTTTCATGTGTTTAACTGGATATTCCTGTTAGAATCTTCACTAACTAAAGGGACAGTCTACTTCAGAATTGTTATTGTTTAAAAAGATTGATAATCCCTTCATTAACCATTCCCTGGTCTTGTATAACCAAGACGGTTACACTAATATACTTTTTACCTTGTTTCTAAGCCTCTGCAGACTGCCCCCTAATTTCAGTTCTTTTAAAAAAACTTTAATTTTTAGCCAGTCAGTGCCCTCTCATAAGTAACTCTATGGACGTGAGCACAATGTTATCTATATGGCACACATGAACTAACGCCCTCTACCTGTGAAAAACTGTCAAATGCATTGAGATAAGAGGTGGCTTTCAAGGGCTTAGAAATTAGAATATGAGCCTACCTAGGTTTAGCTTTCAACTAAGAATACCAAGAGAACAAAGTAAATTTGATGATACAAGTGAATTGGAAAGTTGTTTAAAATTGCATGACCTATCTGAATCATTAAAGTTTAATTTTGACTAGACTTTCCCTTTAAACTGGTTTTACTGATTAAAACTGTGGCTCTTTCTGTAGTAAGCTCTTTGCCCGAAGACTGAAATGTAACACGAACCGTAACTACATCCTTTCGATAAAATCCACAAATAAAATATACTACGATACAGCAGCTATTGCTGAATCCTTTCGTGCTTACTACGAACGATTGTATAACCTATCCACTACATTCGAGAACTCCCATCCAAGCAAACCACAGGACCCCCTACACTATATAAACCAGTTTCTCTCTGACATAAACTTCCCAGCAATAACAGAAGACCAGCAAGCATTTCTTGAAAATCCCTTTACCCTACTCGAAGTTAGAAATACTATAAAAGACCTTCCTACTGGAAAGGCCCCAGGCCCGGACGGCTATACAAATTATTACTACAAAAAGTATATTGACCTATTAGCCCCACACTTACTTACCCTTTTCAATTCTATCACACCTAACAGCCCATTTTCCACACAGACGTTAGAAGCATACATCTCTATCATACCTAAACCTGGTAAAAGCCCTGAATTCGTAGAAAATTACAGACCAATCTCTCTTCTAAATACAGATCTCAAGATCTACGCCAAAATGCTTGCAACATGATTAAATACTGTTCTGCCACAGCTGATTGGAAATGATCAGGTTGGATTTGTCCCCAAAAGGGAAGCGAAAGACAATACGGTCAGGATCACTCAGCTTATAGAATACGCCACTAATAAAAACATTCCGCTCCTGGTTCTGTCGACTGACGTGGAAAAAGCTTTTGACCGCGTTGGTTGGCAGTTCCTGAGAGCGGTACTCCAGAAAATGGACATAGGACAAGAATTCCTGGACCGTATATTTGCAATGTACTCCACCCCAACTGCTAGAGTCTACATTAATGGGTCCCTCTCAGCCCCTTTTAGTATTACGAACGGCACTAGACAGGGCTGCCCCCTCTCCCCACTACTATTCGCGTGCGCAATAGAAGCCCTTGCACAAAAGATTCGTAATCACCCGTCCATAACAGGAATACAAACTCAAAACTCACACCATAAAGTCATGCTGTATGCGGACGATATCCTATTTTGTATATCAAACCCTCTAACCACTATCCCCCACATCATCAGTCAATTAGATGAATTTGGTAGGGCTTCCAACTTTTTAGTCAACAAAAATAAATCAGAAGTCATGAATATTAATATCCCACAATCCGAAATACACTCAGTCCAGCAGATATGTCCATTTCATTGGCAACAGAACTCACTTAAATATCTGGGAATTCAACTCACCCCAACACCAGACCAACTATTCACACAAAATTATAAACCTCTGCTTAAACAGATAATCACAGATCTCTCCTCTTGGAAAAGAAAGTATATCTCCTGACTAGGAAAGATTAACATTATTAAAATGAACATTCTTCCAAGAGTCCTTTATCTTTTTCAAACACTGCCTATTCCCCTCCCCAAAAGTTTCCTAGATTCATTGCAGTCGAATATTTTGAACTTCATCTGGTCTAACAACAGAGCCAGAATTAGTAAAAAAATTATGCACCTCCCTGTGGAGATGGGAGGCCTGGGTGTCCCGGACTTCCGTCGATACAGGCAAGCCACTTTCCTACAACGTATTATAGACTGGCACTCCAACCAAGCTGAAAAAACCTGGGTTCAATTAGAACATGACCTTACACAAAATCAACACTTAGGGCAGTTATGCTAGACTCCAAAAGACAGGACTAAATTTTTAAAATTCTCCTCCCAATCAATTTCAGAAACATTTAAAATCTGGGACAAGATCCTTACAGAATACCCCAACATTTCATCCAAATTTTCGCCCCTCACACCATTAACACATAACTACGAATTCCGACCCGGCCTCTCAATAGCCCCTAAATTAATAGGCACACCTACACGATCCTTGCAAATCTATCACCTTGGAAATGAATTCTACTCCCCGAACATAGAGGAACTAATTTCTGCAGGTCTCTTTGTCTTCAAAGACTGGTTCTTCTACAGACAATGTCACTCTTATATTACCTCACACCCCCAATCCAATAACCTAACAAGATCAATGACGCCATTTGAATCTCTTTGCAATAAACCCACCCCGACAATACATGCACTCTCAATCATTCATACAATGCTGTCGCAACAGTCGCAGGGTTCACTTCCATATTACATTGACAGATGGAACCTAGAACTAGGCATAGACATGTCCCATGTGGATGCCTTACAGATTTTTACCAACATTAAAAAAACTTCAGTCTCAAGTAAATTTGTAGAACTTAACTTAAAAATCTTACAGAGGTGGTACCTGACCCCTGAAAGGTGCAAAAAGATATATAGACTTAAATCGGCACATTGCTGGAGATGTGGGTCCCAGGAATGCCACATGTCCCATATTTGGTGGCAATGTAATAAATTAGCGCCCATCTGGTTAGAAATAGCTAAGGAGACAAGTGAAATCCTGGGCGTAAATATACCCCCTGATCCATGCTTGTGGCTTTTTAAGTCCCCAAAAAATTCCCTACCCCATCAAAAAAACTACTATACATTCTAAGCAACAGCTTTAAAATTTTGATAGCCAGGAAATGGAAGTCTGAGGACGTACCGTCCCTTATTCAGTGGCACTCAGAGTGCCACCGCACAATCTCCCTAGAGGGATATTCCTATATGAAAAACAAAAACACAGACCTATATGCCCAAATGACGTCTATGTGGGAGTCATATATACAAAAATACCCCTCACAGTCACACTGAGATACACATAAATAGATCTACCCTAATTATTATCTAAAAAATTGATGAAGTAATAACCAATGTTTGTTGAAACGGAATGTATGCTAAGAGACTCTTTTACTTTCTATTTGTTATCTATTGATTGTAGCCATACTTTGATTTCATCTATATGTCCCCACCCCGCCTATTTTATTTTGTTTACAAATCTGAAGTGTAATGTTTTAAAACGCTATTTATTCTAAGCGTCTTATTTTGATGTAATTGTTTTGATTTCAATAAACTTTTGAAAACTTAAAAAAAAAACAAAAAAAAACTGTGGCTCTTTCTAATGGATTGGAATAGCTCTGATGAGTTGGAATGGTCTCAAAGAATGTGCGCATTGGATGTTTTTATTTGCCTGCTCTGCCCACTTTTTCTGAGGTACTATGACATGGGCACAAACATATTTCATTAATAAGAAACATTTCTGTGCCAATTTGTTCCAATGAAAATTCCTTTTTCACCTTTGCAGTGTGATACATTCTTCAAGCAAACAGTCTTGGGTTTAAATACATAAAGTGATGTATTAATGAATTCTTCACTTTCAGATCTTTGATCTTTTGACCGCTCAATGTGTTTGAAGGTACTTGGTGTACGTCATAACAGGCAGTTACACACAGAATGTGACGTTAGAATATTCCACTTACCTATAATGGAAAGGCGTTTTCCGTAAGGTAACTGATTTGCCTGACTACAAATGCAATTTTCTAAATATTATGCTTATAATTTCTGCACCAAGCTCTTTTGCACCATATGATGATACTGATAAGCGCTTACTTATCAAGTGGCACCTTGAAACTGTACATTCCATAAGAGGTTATGTATAGAAACATTGTTAAAATATGCTCTGCTTTTTTGTAATAACACAGACTATTTCCTTTTCATAGAAACCCAAGTAAAGTTAAAGGGACACTAAACCCAAAATTTTCTCTTTCATGATTCAGATAGTGCATGCAATTTTAAGCAACTTTCTAATTTACTCCTATCATCAATTACTATCTTTATTTGAAAAAAAAAAAAAAAACAGGAATCTAAGCTAAGGAGCCTGCCCATTTTTGGTTCAGCATCCTAGTGGAACCCAGATGCTAAACCAAAAATAGCCCGGCTCCTAAGCTTACATTATTGCTTTTCAAATAAAGATAGCAAGAGAACAAAGAAAAATGCATAATAGGAGCAAATTAGAAGTTGCTTTAAGGGACACTCAAGTCACCATTAAAATTGCATGATTCAGATAGAGGATGCAATTTTAAACAACTTTTCAATTTATTTCCTTTTTATATTAACAAATTATTGAGTTACCAACTCCTACTGAGCATGTGCAAGAATTCACAGAATATAAATTTTTGCATTTGTGATTGGCTGGTGGCTGTCATATGATGCAGTGGGAGTGGAAAAAAATCTACTGCTTATTTGAGACTAAGTGCTATTCCACTGTCTTTTTATCATGAAATTGTTGATTATGCAAATCTACTGTATTTATTGGTCCTTTAAAATTGCATGCTCTATCTGAATCATCAAAGAAAACATTTGGTATTAGTATCCCTTTAACTGGAAACTCTAAACATTGTATTGTCCTGTAGTTTCTTTAGAAGCTATGGGGTTAAAAACACTGTGTAAATCAGTTTTTAACCTACCTTGAGAAGTAACTGTCCTAACCCGAGGACATTCCAAGATTGCTTCAAATTGTCAAGCACAAACTATTTTAAAAAGGTTGTAGTGTCATACATTCGCCTAGATTACGAGTTTTTGTCGGTAAGGCTGTGCGGGGCTAACGAGCCTTTTTTTCTTACCGCTCACTTAAGCTAACACTGGTATTACAAGTTTTCTTCAAAGTGAAGAAAAGTGAGCGTTGAGCAAAATTTAGCTCCACATCTCACTGTAATACAAGCGTTGCTTATGGTAGCGGTAAGCTGGCAAAACGTGCTCGTGCAATATTTCCCCATAGGAAACAATGGGGCTGAGCTGGCTGAAAAAAAACTAACACCTGCAAAAAAGCAGCGTTCAGCTCCTAACGCAGCCCCATTGTTTCCTATGGGGAAATGAATTTTATGTCTGCACCTAACACCCTAACATGAACCCCGAGTCTAAACACCCCTAATCTTACACTTATTAACCCCTAATCTGCCGCCCCCGCTATCGCTGACACCTACATTATATTATTAACCCCTAATCTGCCGCTCCAGACACCGCCGCCACCTACATTATACTTATGAACCCCTAATCTACTGCCCCAACATCGCCGACAACTTCATTATAGTAATTAAACCCTTATCTGCCCCCCAACGTCGCCGCAACTATATTAAATTTATTAACCCCTAATCTGCCGCCGCCAACGTCGCTGCCACTATAATAAATTTATTAACCCCTACACCTAAGTCTAACCCTAACACCCCCCTAACTTAAATATAATTTAAATGCATCTAAATAAATTTACTACAATTAAATAAATTATTCCTATTTAAAACTAAATACTTACCTATAAAATAAACCCTAAGCTAGTTACAATATAACTAATAGTTACATTGTAGCTATCTTAGGATTTATATTTATTTTACAGGCAACTTTGTATTTATTTTAACTAGGTACAATAGTTATTAAATAGTTATTAACTATTTAATAACTTCCTAGTTAAAATAAATACAAATTTACCTGTAAAATAAACCCTAACCTAAGTTACAATTACACCTAACACTACACTATAATTAAACTAATTACCTAAACTACCTACAATTAATTACAATTAAATTAAATAAACTAAACTACGAAACCCCCCCCACTAAATTACAGAAAATAAAAAACAAAATTACAAGAATTTTAAACTAATTACACCTAATCTAATCCCCCTAATAAAATAAAAGCCCCCAAAAATAATAAAATTCCCTACCCTATACTAAATTACAAATAGCTCTTAAAAGGGCCTTTTGCGGGGCATTGCCCCAAAGTAATCAGCTCTTTCATCTGTAAAAAAAAAATACAATACCCCCCAACATTAAAACCCACCACCCACACACCACCCACACACCCAACCCTACTCTAAAACCCACCCAATCCCCCCTTAAAAAAACCTAACACTACCCCCCTTGAAGATCATCCTACCTTTAGACGTCTTCACCCAGCCGGGCACAAGTGGTCCTCCTGAGGTTCCAAAGTCTTCATCCTATCCGGCCAGAAGAGGACCTCCAGACCGGCAGAAGTCTTCATCCAGGCGGCATCTTCTATCTTCATCCGGAGCGGAGTGGGTCCATCTTCAAGACATCCGACGCGGAGCATTCTCTTCATCCGACGGCCAACGACTGAATGACTGGTCCTTTAAGTGACGTCATCCAAGATGGCGTCCCTTGAATTCCGATTGGCTGATAGAATCCTATCAGCCAATCGGAATTAAGGTAGGAAAAATCCTATTGGCTGATGCAATCAGCCAATAGGATTGACCTCGCATTCTATTGGCTGATTAGAACAGCCAATAGAATGCAAGATCAATCCTATTGGCTAATTGGATCAGCCAATCGGATTGAACTTCAATCCTATTGGCTGATTGCATCAGCCAATAGGATTTTTCCTACCTTAATTACAATTGGCTGATAGGTCTCTATCAGCCATTCAGAATTCAAGGGACGCCATCTTGGATGACATCACTTAAAGGACCAGTCATTCGGCCGTCGGATGAAGAGGATGCTCCGCGTCAGATGTCTTGAAGATGGACCCACTCCGCTCCGGAAGGATGAAGATAGAAGATGGCATCTTGATGAAGACTTCTGCCAGTCTGGAGGTCCTCTTCTGGCCGAATAGGATGAAGACTTCGGACCCTCTGGAGGACCACTTGTGCCCGGCTGGGTGAAGACATCTCAAGGTAGGGTGATCTTCAAGGGGGGTAGTGTTAGGTTTTTTTAAGGGGGGATTGGGTGGGTTTTAGAGTAGGGTTGGGTGTGTGGGTGATGGGTTTTAATGTTGTGGGGGTATTGTATTTTTTTTTACAGGTGAAAGAGCTGATTACTTTGGGGCAATGCCCCGCAAAAGGCCCTTTTAAGGGCTATTTGTAATTTAGTATAGGGTAGGGAATTTTATTATTTTTGGGGGCTGTTTTATTTTATTAGGGGGATTAGATTAGCTGTAATTAGTTTAAAATTCTTGAAATTCTTTTTTTATTTTTTATAATTTAGTGGGGGCTTTTCTCCGTAATTTATTTAATTTAATTTAATTGTAATTAATTGTAGGTAATTAGTTTAATTATAGTGTAGTGTTAGGTGTAATTGTAACTTAGGTTAGGGTTTATTTTACAGGTAAATTTGTATTTATTTTAACTAGGAAGTTATTAAATTGTTAATAACTATTTAATAACTATTATACCTAGTTAAAATAAATACAAAGTTGCCTGTAAAATAAATATAAATCCTAAGATAGCTATAATGTAACTATTAGTTATATTGTAGCTAGCTTAGGGTTTATTTTATAGGTAAGTATTTAGTTTTAAATAGGATTAATTTATTTATTTGTAGTAAATTTATTTAGATGTATTTAAATTATATTTAAGTTAGGGGGGTGTTAGGGTTAGACTTAGGTTTAGGGGTTAATAAATTTAATATAGTAGCGGCGACGTTGGGGGCGGCAGATTAGGGGTTAATAAATGTAGGTAGGTGTCGGTGACGTTAGGGATGGCAGATTAGGGGTTAATAAAATTTAACTAATGTTTGCAAGGCGGGAGTGCGGCGGTTTAGGGGTTAATACATTTATTAAAGTGGCAGCGATGTCCGGCCGGCAGATTAGGGGTTAAACATTTTAGTTAAGTGTTTGCGATGTGGGGAGGGCTTGGTTTAGGGGTTAATAGGTAGTTTATAGGTATTAGTGTACTTTATAGCACTTTAGTTAAGAGTTTTATGTTACAGCGTTAGCCCATAAAACTCTTTACTACTGACTTTTAAATGCGGTAGAAGTCTGGACAGGAGAGGGTCTACCGCTCACTTTTTCAGGCGATCGTAATACCGGCATTAGGAAAATCCCATTAAAAAGATATTATACGCAATTGACGTAAGGGGATTTGACGTAAGCTAAAATCGCGGAAAAAAAGTGAGCGGTAGACCCTCTCCTGCCTGACTCGTAATACCAGTGGGCGTTAAAAAGCAGCGTTGGGACCCCTCAACGCTGCTTTTTAAGGCTAACGCAAGACTCGTAATCTAGCCGATTGTAAATTACCTATGTATATTTCTTAGTGAAGAGGTTTATTTTATGTAATGATTTTACATTCATTCTGACTAATGTAAAAAAGGCAACCACCAAGAGAGGGAGACCTTGGTGACAGGATCTATCTGAATCACTTGGGTCAGGTCTGAATGATCTCCATTGCATTGTCTTAGCATGCACAGTTGTAGAGGTCACAAGTGAAACCAAGCAAATGGCATTGCTACCTCCATGCACTGAGCCACCTAGGGACATGGGGTGGACTGAAGGCACGGATATGCAGATTGGAGCTTGACTTTGCATTGATCTGTGAGAAAAAAATTCATAACCAAGGAATCTATAATCACTCCTAGAAAACTCTCTCTTGTACAAGGCACAAGAGCACTCTTTTCCAGATTTACTTTCCAACCATGAGTCCAAAGACAATAAAGTAACTTCTCTGTGTGAGAGGCTGCTGATTGAGAAGATAGAGCAAGAACCAAGAAATCGTCCAAGTAAAGGGCCACAGCAATGCTCTGTAACCTGACCACTGCTAGGAGAGCCCCCAATAACTTTGTAAAAACTCTTGGGGCCGTGGCCAAGCCAAAGGGAAGAGCTGTGAACTAGAAGTTTTTCTCCAGAAAGGCAAATCTGAGATACTGATAATGATCCAGATGAATTGGAATGTGTAGGAAGGCATCCTTTAGATCTACCGTAGTCATGAATTATCCCTGTAGAACAAGTTGTAGAATAGATCTGATTGTTTTCATCTTGAAGGAGGGTACCCTCAAGAATTTGTTTTGAGATTTAGGACACGGTTCCTTCCTTTTTTGGAACAATGAAAAGATTTGAGTAAAATCCCTTACCCAACTCTTCTGGAGGAACTGGAACAATCTCCCACCTTGCTTGAAGGTCTGAAACACACTAAAGAAAAGTCATCCTCTTTTCTGGCCTTCTTGACACTCGGGACAAAAGAAACTTGCCTCTTGGAGGCCAGGACTGGAAACCTATTCTGTAACCTTGGGAAAGATCTCCTGTACCCAAGTGTCCTGGATAGGTTGGGCCCAAACAGGGGGTTTATTCTGACGAAAGAATCAAAATCGACCCACTGTCCTACCCTTTTTTCTAGCCTTTTCATTCTGAGGAATACAGGCTCTGTTTCCTCCGGTGACAGAAGAAATACTTGGAACAAACAAGGTCTTACTTTTAAAGGCTAATGACAGCAATCTAGATTTGGAAACTATATCTTCAGAACAGGATTTTAACCTCCTGCCTAATACAGCAAGGCTAGTATTCTTAGCATCGATAGGTACAATTTTAATAATTGCATCACAAATGAGCAAATTAGGCTTGAGAGCCTGGATATGGTGTTGAATCAACTGTATTCCACAACTCCAAATGAATATCGGGAACAGGGAATAATTTCTTAAAAGAAGGAGAAGGGGAGAATGGTTCCCCAGGGTTCTCCCACTCCTTAAAAATGTTTAAAAATGATGGTTTTTTTCTGTACCGGTTTATGCTTAGCTGGTTTAGACTCTTCTACACCCAGAGTCCTGAGTAACTCCTTAAGCAAATATCAGTAATATCCTCATCATCCTTGTCTGACTCTCTAGGAGAATCAGAGAACGAAAGTACGCCCTCCGTACTAAACAAGGATTTGTCATCATCAGAAGGTTGCAATTGTTGGACAGAAAACCCACCAGCAGTCACTGGCTCTAGATTCTGAGGGACAATGTTTAACCTTCCCCTTGCACTTACCCATGGGTGGCAAAGCTCCCAAAGCCACCGATACTGCAGATTTCAGTTGAGAAGTGAAATCGGGAGGCAATGAGGTTATGCCACCCTGAAGCATTGGGCCAGGCATGCAATATTAGGGTTTACCAATTGAAAATGTTTTTCGAGAATCAGATGGGCATACTGCAGTATCCAGATTACTAGGGCCTGCCATCTGAGGCTGAGGAATTGAGACTGCAGAACAGATATTAAACAGGAACTGCAGAGCTGAGCCGGTGGACACACCATTTTTACTTTGCACAACAAACATTTTTTTGCATTAATAAGCATCTCAGATGCCTCTCCTTCAGAATGTTCAACAGCTCCCAAATGATCCATCTCACCCCAGTTATGCACACTACAGAAGCAGTGGCGTCGCTACAGGGGGGCCAGGGGGGCATTTTCCCCCCTTGTATTATGGCTTGCCCCCTGTCTGCCCCCCCAGCCCCAGCACTTGCATAATGCTGAATGTGAATTGTCGGATATATACTTTTTTTTATATTTGTTTTATTCTGGGCCAGTAATTTTTCTTTCAAATATGCCTTAGAGTGACTGAGAAATATGCGCAGCAGCAGCATGTCTCACTATGTTCCCCATGCATGCTGGCGCTATTTGCTCCTCCTCTCCAGTTCCAGGCAGGTCATGTTCCTACACAGCAGCACAAGGAACATGACTGGAGACTGAACATGAAGAGGGAGGAGCAAGCCAGTAGGTGCTTTTGTGTGCAGGACAGAGCAAGCAGAGAGCGCGGGAAGGAGCAGCACGAGCAGGCACTGGCTGTTTGGGACTGTCAGTGGCTGTCAGTGGCAGCAAAGACAGATGACGATAGTCTGAAGATCTGATTCTGGGGTTGGGGTAAGATTAAACTGATTCTGTAGAGTTGACTGTAGGCACACATTATAGGATAGGCTGTTTTGAGGCTCTCTGATAATCAGCTCAGCCCTAAACAATAATCATAGGATTTCAAATAGCTAACATTATTTTCTGTTAGCACATAGTCCCTTAGTATAGCAGTTTCAGTATCACCCCCTCCCCCGCCACTCGCGACCCCCCCCGGCGGGGGTGATACTGAAACTGCTATACAAAGGGACTATGTGCTAACAGAATCTAATGTTAGCTATTTGGAATCCTATGATTTTTGTGTAGGGCTGGCAATGTGTGTGTGTGTTTTATACATACACACACACATTTATATATATATATATATATATATATATATATATATATATATATATATATGTGTGTGTGTGTGTTTTCTATCTTCCTTCTAGGGATGACTATAAAATTATACATCTATACACACACACACACACACATATATATATATATATATATATATATATATATATATATATATATATATATATATATATATATATATATAAAAATATTTTTACTTGAGAGAAATATACATCTGTACATTAAATCCAAATATTTTTTTCATGATTCAGATAGAGAATACCATTTTAAACTTTCTATTTAACTTCTATTATCTCATTTGCTTCATTCTCTTGATATTCTTGCCTGAAAAGCATATCTAGATAGGCTCAGTAGCTTCTGATTGGCGGCTTCACATAGATGCCTCATGTGATTGGCTTTTCCGTGTACATTGCTATTTCTTTAACAAAGGATATCTAAAGAATGAAGCAAAATAGATAATAGACGTAAATTGGAATGCTGTTTAAAATTGTATTCTCTGTCTGAATTATGAAATAATTTTTTTTGGTTTAATGTCCCTTTAAGAGAGAGGATTCAGCACTCTTTTATTGCTCAAAGCGGTCTCCCAGAGGGAGAGACACCCACACCACAAACAGACCAAAAACTGGCGGCCAAATAGATATTAAAGTGCAGAGACCATTTATTAAGTCAATGAAAAAACATTGGACAGTTCAGTGATGCATCACAAAAATAAGCATATATATATGCTTATTCAATATTTTCCACATATATAGTACAGTACAAGACCATAAATAGGCAAATAGCCACTAATATAAATCAACTAACTGTACAATTAGTTGATTTATGTTAGTGGCTATATGCCTATTTATGGTCTTGTACTGTACTATATATGTGGAAAATATTGAATAAGTGTATATATATATATATAAATGGACTCTGCACTTTAATATCTATTTGACCGCCAGTTTTTGGTCTGCTTGTGGTGTGGGTCCCTCTCCCTCTGGGAGACCGCTTTGAGCAATAAGAGTGCTAAATCCCCTCTCTTAATTATATACAGATATATATTTCTCTCTTTCAAGTAAAAATATTTTTATATCTATCTTAGAGGGTCTGCACCACTACTTTTTGGCGTTTGAAAGTACGCACAGTAGTTTTATAAATTATCTAAATTCTTCAGATTAATTACATACTCTCTCCCTATCTTTGTAGTATTTAAAAAAAAAATATATATATATAATATAACTCACAATGTGTTATGAAAAAAAATCTGTACATTTTACAGTGAATTTAAATTTTACTCTTTTCTGCTGCAGAAAAAAAATTGAATTTAAAATCCCTGTAAAATTAACAGATTTTTTCATAACACATTGTGAGCTATATTATATATGTATATCTGCAATGATTTGCAGACAAGTCTACCAATCTTTTTCTCAAAGGGGGCTAAAACAGCTCCAAAAAGTAGCGACACTACCCAGAGTAGGCCTTTTTATTATACTTTTGACTGAAAATGGAGTACAGAGAATCACGTGAGACACAGTCAGTACCATAGGTTTTACAGAGCTGCTACCCTGCATACATTGTATGAACCAAGGCTTAGGAAGGGCAATGTGAGCGCTCTGTGTTACCTATGGAGCAGGATGTACTGAATTTTCCACCCGTCACTTTAAGGTAGCATTTTTAACACCTTGGAGATATTCTCTTTCACTCGTGGACTGAAAACAATTAAATTAAAATAACACTATAGTATGTGTATGTATGTATGAGTGTTTCTATGCATGAGTTTGTGTCTGTATGCATTAATGTGTGTGAGTGTGTATGCATTAGTGTGAGTTTGTATGTGTGAGTGTGTTATGCATTAGTGTGTGTGAGTATGTGCGTGCATGTGTATGTGTGAATGCATTAGTGTGTGTGTATGTATGAGTGAGAGCGTGTATGTGTCAGCGTGTGTATGCATTAGTGTATGTATGAGTATTTTGTGAGTGTATGTATGAGTGTGTGTGCATGTATGCATGTGTGTGTATGTATGAGTGTTTGTGCGTGTGTATGTGTATGTATGAGTGTGTGTGTATGTTTGTGTGTATGTATAAGTGTGTATATGTATGAGTGTGTGTGTGTATGTATGAGAGAGAGTGTGTGTATATATATGTATGAGTGTGTGTATGTATATGTATGTATGAATGAGTGCGTATGTATGTATGAATGAGTGTGTATGTTTGTATATTTAGGGGTATAATTTAGTGGTAAAAATGATTAGTGCCCCCTCAGTTTTGACTGTGGTATCTTATGTGCCCCCCCTATATATTGTTCCTAGAGTCGCCACTGTACAGAAGTAACGAATCCCCTAGGGACTATTGATTAATGACACCTCTGTGAGTAAAGGGTTACCACTGGACTAAGTACGGTGCCGGTAACAAACTTAAAGGGACATTCAACACTGCCCACAACATTAATCTATGTTTCAAAACTAATTAAAAAGATCAAGCTCCAAGGTGCCCCCTTTCTCTTACTTACCGCCTTCACTGTTGAATCGTCATTGTTATCTTCCAAATTGGTGTCCTAACATGTCTTCCTAACTCCCCCCACCGTGACGTCTTCGCCTTCTTTCTCAAACTAGCAGCCAATGAGAGCCCATTCCCCGGACTGAAATCCAAGCGCGTTCACGGCCTTTAGCACATGCGCAATATACTAGGAACACTAAAAGCGGAACCAAAATAATCCAAGTTGTTTCCGCTTATATTACGTAATGGAGTACTATAAGTAAGATAATCGGAACGGAAACAACTTGGGTTATTATGGTTCCGCTTTTAATGTTCCTATTGTATCGCGCATGCGCTAACGCCCGTGAACGCGCTGGGATTGAAGTAGGAGAAATGGGATATAACTGCCGGCTAGTTTGAAGAAGACGACTTATACGTCACAGTGGGGGGAGTTAAGCAGCCATATTAGGAGACAAATTTTGAAGTTATCGATGAGGATTGAACAGTGAAGGCAGTAAGTAAGAGAAAGGGGGAACGTTGAAGCTTGCTCTTTATACTTAGTTTAGAAACATAGATTATTGTTGTGGGCAGTGTTGAATGTCCCTTTAAAAATACCTCTCTGCACCGCTTCTAATACTCTGGTTAGGAGTCTTACCTCCACCTGCTTAGCTGACTTGTCACTGAGGTAACTGCCTTCTGGCAGTAAGATACGCTGCTGAGGCCGTAGCAGTGCACGGGAGAAAGAGGCGGAGCACACACTGAAAATGATTTGCGGCGGGACAAGGTAAAGAACTTGTCTCCGCCGCTAGGCAGACATGTAAAAGCGCCTGGGCTCCTATCGATGCCAAGATAAGAGCTCCATGTAGATCATAAGAATGGTATTGGATCACTATGGTAAAAGGGCATGAGGGAAGCCCTAAGACAGCATACACTACCCATGGTCACTTTTCCCCTTCTCTATGACAGGAGGAATGACCCAAAGCACCCAACTAGCATACTAAAGGCAATTCGCCTGTATAGTGGGACAGAGGAAAAAAGATTAAAGTACTTACCCTCTGTGCTGCAGATACAGTGATCACAACACTCATGTCCTCTCACATTGTAACTGTCAGGATTTGGACTCATATAGGAGTACATCTTGACTAACAGGAGAAGACTTAGGAATTCCCTCCAACCCCAGGTTTGCTTAGTCCTGCACTCAAACTATGAGATTAATAAGGACTGCAATGACTCCTCTACACCCTCTTCTAGGAACTATCCATTGATGGTTTGTTTCTAAGAAATATTTTGCAGAGCACCTCTAGCCCTGTTTTTAATATTGGGCAGAAAATATCTTGTTGATTACAGTCAATTTTGAAATGACTTTTCAACACCTTAAAGGGACAGTCAACCATAGAATTGTTATTGTTTTAAAAGATAGATAACCCCTTTATTACTCATTCCCCTTTTTTGCATAACCAACACAGTTATATTAATATACTTTTTACCTTTGTAATTACCTTGTATCTAGGAACCTTCTTCCAGCCCCCTGATCACATGACTGTGACTGTTTATTATCTATTGTCTTAAATTTAGCATTGTTTTGTGCTAGATCTTAAATAACCCCCTGTGCCTGAACACAGTGTTATCTATATGGCCCACGTGTACTTTCTGTCTCTTTGTGTTGAAAAGAGATTTAAAAAGCCTGTGATAAGAGGCAGCCCTCAAAGGCTTAGAAATTAGCATATGAGCCTACCTATGTTTAGTTTAAACTAAGAATACCAAGAGAAAAAAGCAAATTTGATGATAAAAGTAAATTGGAAAGTCAATTAAAATTAAAAAAGTCCTATCTGAATAATGAAAGTTTAATTTATACTTGACTGTCCCTTTAACCAGGCTAGTTTCGACTTTTCAAATTCAACACCTCAAATGGACAGTGAGTTGTCCCTGTAAAACCCAGTCACAAAAGGCGTAATCTCGTTTGAAGGTCTACTAGGTAGATACAATGTTGCAAGGGAGTGGGTTCCTGCTTTACAATTTCAGATCTTTAAAAATCCAGAAAAAGGCAATATCAGTCTTTACCATAGAAGCCCGTAGTTGCTATCTTGTTTTAAGAACAAGGCAAATGGAAATAGTGCTTTAACAAAAAAATAGAAATAAATATTGAAAAAAAAAAATACTTGACAAAGTTTAAAAGTAAGACCATAAAGTGATAG
Source organism: Bombina bombina (assembly GCF_027579735.1). Classification (NCBI taxonomy): domain Eukaryota; kingdom Metazoa; phylum Chordata; class Amphibia; order Anura; family Bombinatoridae; genus Bombina; species Bombina bombina. Next base: position 116,932,563 of record NC_069502.1, read on the forward strand.
AAAAATTGAGTTCAGTCTGCCCATTGTGCCAACATATAATTGGCATTTAGACGGATTAGTAGTGGTGTGGATGGAAACGGATTACAATATGTTCCTATGAAAGTCAAAATTACGTGATCCGATTTTAAAATGCATTTATAAAATAACTCTGTACTGATAGTGAAAATGTGACAGTGTGAGTGTGACATTGGCTGATCCAATCAGACAATAGAATGCAAGCTCAATCCTATTGGCTGATACAATCAGCCAATAGGATGAAAGCTCAATCCTATTGGCTGATTGCAACAGCCAATAGGATTTTTTCAACCTTAATTCCGATTGGCTGATAGAATTCTATCAGCCAATCGGAATCTAAGGGACGCCATCTTGGATGACGTCATTTAAAGGAACATTCATTGTTCAAGAAGACGTTGATGGAAGAGGATGCTCTGCGTAGGATGTCTGGAAGATGGAGCCGCTCCATGCCGGATGGATGAAGATAGAAGATGCCGTCTGGGTGAAGACGTCTGCGGGCTTGGATGAAGACTTCTGCCAGCTTCTTGGAGGATGGATGTCGGATCTTCAAAACTGTAAGTCGATCTTCAGGGGTTAGTGTTAGGATTTTTTAAGGGTTTATTGGGTGGGTTTTATTTTTAGATTAGGGTTTGGGTGCAATAGAGCTAAATGCCCTTTTAAGGGCAATGCCCATACAAATGCCCTTTTCAGGGCAATGGGGAGCTTAGGTTTTTTTAGTTAAGCTTTTTTTTGGGGGGTTGGTTGTGTGGGTGGTGGGTTTTACTGTTGGGGGGGTATTTGTATTTTTTTTTTACAGGTAAAAGAGCTGATTTCTTTGTGGGAAAAGCCCCGCAAAAGGCCCTTTTAAGGGCTGTTTGTAGTTTATTGTAGTTTAGGGTTTTTTTTTATTTTGGGTGGCTTTTTTATTTTCATAGGGCCCTTAGATTAGGTGTAATTAGTTTAAATATTTGATCATTTCTTTTTTTATTTTTTGTAATTTAGTGTTTATTTTTTTTTGTAACTTAGTTGTTAGTTTTTTGTAACTTAGAGTTTGTTATTTTTTGTAACTTAGTTGTTAGTTTTTTGTAACTTAGTAATTGTTTAGTGTAGATTTAAATTATTTGAGTAGGGTTAGGTTTCTAAATATATAATATAGTTAATTTAATGTGTAGTTTGATGTAATTTTATTATAAAAGTTAAGTTAGATTAATTATTAATTTAATATAGTTTAATGTAATTTTATTATAATAGTTAGGGTAGGTTAATTATTAATTTAATATAGTTTAATGTAATTTTAAAGGTAAGTTTAAATTTATTATAAGATAGGGATACATAGTAACATAGTAACATAGTAGATGAGGGTGAAAAAAGACCCAAGTCCATTGAGTTCAACCTATACAAATCTAAAATATATACAAAAAGCTCCAGTTAAACTTAAATAATCCCACTAAAAGGTGACCCATTTAATTTTAGCAATCATATCCATTAATTTTGTTTATAGACAGAAATGTATCCAAATAATTTTTAAATGTATCTAGGGTATTGGCATTCACTACCTCCTTTGGTAATGAGTTTCACAATTTTATTGCTCTTACAGTGAAAAAATGTTTCCGTTGCAGGAGATTAAATCTCCTTTCCTCCAACCTTAAATTGTGACCTCTGGTCACAAACAATTCTCTTGGAATAAACAGAGCTTCTGCCATCTCTGTATATGGGCCTTGAATATATTTATATAAAGTAATCATGCCACCTCTTAAGCTAATTTTTTTCTAAAGAAAACAGACCCAGTTTGGCTAGCCTCTCCTCATAGGTTAAATTCTCCAATCCCCTTATTAGCTTTGTGGCCTTTCTCTGAACTTTTTCTAGTTCTACAATATCTTTTTTTGCGATTTGTCCCCAGAACTGCACTCCATATTCAAGGTGAGGTCTTACCAGGGCTTTATATAGTGACATAATTATGCTTTCCTCCCTTGAGTCAATGCCTCTTTTAATACAAGCTAGTATCTTATTAGCCTTTGAAGCTGCTGCCCTGCATTGTGCACCCATCTTCAGCTTGTTATCTATTACTACCCCCAAATCCCTTTCCTCCTGTGTTTGGCTAAGTCTTGTCCCATTTAAATAATACGTTGCCTGCTTATTTTTTTTACTTTCAAACAAGCTTTATTTAATCAAAATAAAATTAAGTTCCATACATACAGTGATAAACTTTAAATAATCTTTACATAGCAGACATTAAGAAAAATGTATAGTTCACATAAAACAGTGTATGCTACTCCAATCTATACAAACTCCCATTTTTGGGACTTCGCTGTACGTCTTGATGAGCTTTGAGCTTGTGGTGTTTTTGAATTTTTCTTTCTTTACTCCTCTCTCTCCCAAACAAGATAGGAAATGAATATTGAAATGTTGTGTGTCAACAAGCAAAGCAAAACAAAACAAAACAATACAGAGAAAAAAAAAAAAGGTGTGGGGGGGGGTCACTCATAGGGTAAGGGGGGAAGGGCTGGGGGAGCTGTGGTTGTCCCTTCAGGTTAGTCTCAATTTGTTAAATTTCTAGACCTCTCCAGACTGCCAGCATCATCTCATGTGTACCTAACTTGTTAGTTTTGTAGTAATGAAATCTTTCTAGTGCAAGCAACTCTTCTACCGTATGTACCCACTCCTCGATTGTCGGTACTACTCCTGATTTCCACCTCCTTGGTATCAGTTTTTTGGCTCCCGTGAGCATTAAGAGTAGTAGTGCCTGGGTGTGCGCAGCTTTGACCTTGGGCAATTGAAAAAGAAAGATAGCGTCTGGGCCTGGACTCTTTCCATTAGGGAGATCTTTGATAGCGTGTGAAAGTTCCTCTAAAGTTATAGGAAGGTCAAGTCTGTCTGAGTCCTCGTTAGATAAACAAGGTAGGTTTAAAAGGGCTAGGTAGTCATCTATTTGCCTCTCCCTCTCTAATACTTGAGCTGAGATGTCATCCTTTTTATTAATGTTATATAGGGCTGTATAGTAGGTGTGAAATGCACCCGCTATCTGCCTGCTGCTTTTTAGTTTGGTACCATCTCTACTCGTTATACTGTGGATGTGGGAGCGGAGTTGTTGCCGTCTTATAGAGCGGGCTAGGAGCTTCCTTGGTTTGTTGCTATTTTCATGGTAGCGTTGCTTAATGGATAGCATCTTACTCTGATAAGCTCCGGTAAGAAGCTGTTTAAGGTCTGCCCTGACGCTATTAAGTCTCTGTATCGTCTCACCATGTGTAGTGTTTTGTTTATGTCGGGATTCTAGTTCTGATATCTCCTCCAGAAGGGCTATGTGTTTGGCTCTGTACTGTTTGCGCAGTCTAGCAGCGTGTTTTAGGAATTCACCGCGCATTACGCACTTATGAGCGTCCCATGTAATGTTTGCTGATGTGAGATCAGGAGGATTATGTAGGAAGTATTCAGCTAGTGATTTGTGTAGTTCTGCCTTAACTATAGGGTTTTCTAGGAGAGCGTCATCTAATTTCCAGATGAATGATGTGGGTGGGATGTCTGGCCAGAGTACCTCACACGTGACCGGGGCATGGTCTGACCAAGTGATGTGTCCTATTTTGCAGCTACCTATCATGTCTAGACCCACTGAGTCTGTAAATATGTAATCTAGGCGGGAGTATTTGGCGAAAGGGTGGGAGTAGTAGGTAAAGTCTTTTGATGTAGGATTCATCACCCGCCACGTGTCATGGAGATGTAAGTCCGTAAGTGTTTTTCTAATTGATTTAAGTGTTTTGCCACCTATGCTTGTACTGCCATTAGAAGTATCGAGTAGTGGTTCCAAAGGAACATTGATGTCGCCTGACATAAAGATAGGGCCTTTTGCATTGTCCAATAGGGACTTTGACAATCGCTTAAAAAATAAATGCTGATTCGTGTTTGGTGCATACACCGATACGAGAGTGATAGGGTGTTCAAAGAGAGTACCTGTCAGTATCAGAAAGCGCCCCTCCGGGTTCCTTTCTATGTGTGTAGGTTTAAAAGGGATGGTGTGATGTAGCAGTATGCCTACTCCATTTCTCTTTGTCGTGCCGGACGCCAGGAAGGCAGTGGGGTATTTTCTATTATACCATTTAGGTTCCCTGCCTCTCAGGAAGTGCGTTTCCTGCAAGAACAAAACATGGCTGTGTAAGTTTTGGAGGTCTCTAAAGGCGATAGAGCGCATACCCGGACTGTTAAGCCCTTTAGCGTTAATTGTGGTAAAGATGAGGCTATGGGTGTGGAATTTGCTGGCTCGTCCACACATCTTGCTGATAGAGAAGGGAGGGTATAGGGTTGGAAATGAGTCAGGGGAAGGTGGGGTTTTAGGGAAAATGAGGGGGAAGAGGGAAAAAAAATAAATTAAACTGTTGCCTAACACTCTAAACAAACACAATACTTTATATAAGCAAGTTGAGTAGTACACAAAATTCAACAATAATTCTGCAAGGTTGAAAAATAAAAAGAAAAAAGAGAAACCAAGAACGGGATTAAAAGTTCTAGAAGGTGACTTTGAGGATAGTAACTCTGGAAATGGAGCAACGGCAAGGAGAATTACTGAACCTGTAAATCCTCTTATGGAGGATCCAGGCGATGGAGTGGCCCCAGGGACCGAGATATCTAGTGGTGGGGGGGTTTGGGGATATAGTTGTACAATAATTAAGGGAATATTCATTTAGGCAGTCATATAAGGTCTTATAGAGCAAGGGTCAGTTTCCCGTGATAATCGGGTAGGTTTAATTAATTGCCCAGGTGGGAGTACCGGGAGGGGGGGGGGTTAGGTCAAGTGTGTATACCATGATTACCAGGCCGTGAAAGGGGGGGGGGGCGCCAAGGTCAAGGTGACAGGGGATTATATTGAAATTCTGACTAGTTAGATTCTTTGTATTTTGGTAAAGTTGGGCGGGGGGCGGCAGATCCTCTGAAGAAGGCGATTATCATAATTGGGCATCATTCTAGGGGCAGGTACCTCAGAATGGATGAAGCCCCATCCTGCAGCGAGGCTTAAAGATTATAGTAAGCAATAAGGTAATTAACAGCAAACTGGGGCACAAAGAAAACGGTTACCTCGAAAAACATAAACCAATAAACAGAAAACTGTAACAATGTCATTGCATGTCCTGCATCTAATCAAATGTAACAGGTTGATTTTTACTGTGGACATAAATCACTTAGGGCTCAAGACTCTGTAGCACGCTGTGCAGTCAGATGTTCTGTTCAGATAGGGCAACAGAGTGAGCCAAGCCCTTTGCATGGAAGTGAATAACTGAGTAATAGACTTGGCTATCAAATCCCCTCATTTTTGCGTAGAAGAGAGCGTGGACTCCAGGAAATGGGGTCCCAGCTCTCGCCAGGCAATCAACAGCAAACTGGGATACATAGAAAACAGTGACCACGGGAAACATGAACTTATAAACAGAAAACTGTAACAATGTAATTGCCTGTCCTGCATCTATTCAACTGTAATAGGATGATTTTTACTGAGGATATGAGTCACATAGGGCCCAAGATTCTGTAGCAAGCTGTGCAGATAAAAGTTCTGTTCAGATAGGGCAACAGAGTGAGCCAAGTTTTTTGCATGGAAGTGACTAACTAAGTGTAAGTCTTGGTTATCAAATCCCCTCATTTTGCTTGGAAGAGGACATGGACTCTAGAAAATGGAGTTCCAGCTCTCGCCAGGCAAGAAAAGTCTGGTGTCTCAAGTCATTTTTAGTTTATGAAGCTATTCCTTGAAGAATCCTGGGAGTTCCCGGGATTAGCAGAATCCGCAATATTGCCCCTTTGTGAGGAGGCATCTCGTCAAGGTCTGTTAGGAATGCCTGCAGGTCTGCCCCTGGCCTATAGATCAGCGACCTGTTTCCGTGGTTGACTATTAAGGATACTGGGAATCCCCACCGGTAAGGGATCTTGCGATTTCTCAATTGCGCTGTGATGGGAGCCATGTCGCGCCTCTTCTGCAGTGTGGCTGGAGATAAGTCAGAAAACAGCTGTATTTTGTTACCTGCGTGATGGACCCTTGGTTCTAGCACAGCGTAAGAGTTCTTCCTTATGTTTAAAATTGAGAAATTTAATTATAATATCTCGTGGGGGCGCCTTAGGAGGGGGTCTAGGCCTCAAAGCCCTGTGTGCACGTTCCATTACGACCTCGGCAGATGTTGGTGTACCTTTAACCGTGCGAAACAAACTTTGTAAGTAGCCCTCTATAGCAGGAGGGTACACGGTCTCAGGGACCCCCCTGACTCTCAAATTGTTTTGGCGTCCCCGATTGCCCAAGTCTTCCAATTTGTCTGACATAGATTGTATCAACGCCCTGTGCTCCTGTAGTTCAGTGGTGTTGGACTGTAAGTTGGCGTTTGTGGAGGACTGTTTTTCTTCTACTACTGACACTCTTCCTTCTAGGGAGCTAATGTCCTTGCAAAGATCTTGAAATAAACTGCGCATTTCCAATAGTACATTTTGTATGTCTTCTTTGGAAGAGAGGTGCTGGAGGTCCCCTTTAGTGACAATTGCTCCTAGATGTGTTTCGTCAAGGGGGTTCTGGGTGATAGGTGCAGATAGATGTACCTCCATGTTCCCTTTATCTTGGGTGGAATGCTGTTCCAAGGGCCTTAGGGATTTGTTCAGGGGTTTTTGGGCTGATCCTTTTTCTGATCTTAACTGCTTTTTATTAGGCATTCCCTGTATTAATAGGTAAATAATTCAGCATCTGATGTGAGTTCAGTACTGCCCTTATAATACGGGTGTCACTACCACAGGACAGAAATTCCCAATTTGTGTATAGTATATGCAACCCACCACTCAGTCTGGATCCACAGGCCTTTACCCCCAACTTTATTATTTGCTATTTCTGCTATTAGACTCTTATTATGGAGCGCCTTGTTGTCTGTGCTTTTTACTTTGTAAAGTGGTAATTGCGGTACTGCAGCAACTGCTGCCAGAATATTGAGGGTTAAGGAAGCGCTGCACCCACAGTTTATATGCACTTTGTGCAGTCTCCAACAGGTCAGAGGTCTCAGGCTTTTAACGCTTATTTTGATTACAGTGCGTGTTGTGAGGCGCTTTATCTAATGCGCTCTGAGGTCTGTGCCCCCCTCTATGTAATTTGTTTGCTGCGGAGGGGGATAGAAGGGGGAGATGAGACACTGCACTCACATGTCTATGGCTGATGTCCGCCGGAACACCGAGAGGGATCTGAGGATGGGCGGTAATCTGCTGCTAGGTCTTGCGGTGTGAGAGGAGCTGGAAAGGTATGTGGCGCTTTAGATTAAAGCTGTTCAGCCCCTCTGCTGCCCTAACGGCAGGATGTGCGCTGTAAATGGCGCCCGGTGTGGCGGCGAGCAGGGCCTTCTTGGTAGCGTGTCTGCTATGCACAGCATTCACTGCAGATCGTGTCAGGCAAGTTATTAGATGATTGCTAAGTTGTTTCAGACCCCATATTCTTTGGTGTAGATGTTGTTTTGGGGTCCCTGGGGCCAACTATATTCGTTGCAACAAGTCCAGGGTTTGGAGCTTACTAATTTGCGGCCATTCACTTGCGCGGCCAAGCTCCGCCCCCTGCCTGCTTATTTTTACTTCCAAAATGTAGAACCTTGCATTTTCCCGTATTAAATCTCATTTTCCATTTTCCTGCCCATACTTCTAATTTTTGCAGGTCCCTTTGTAACAAAAGTTCATCCTGCTCTGACCTAATGACCTTACTTAACTTAGTATCATCTGCAAAAATAGAGATGTCGCTATTTAATCCTAGCTCCAAGTCATTTATAAAAACATTAAAAAGAATAGAGCCCAGCACTGATCCCTTGGGTACTCCACTGATTACCTTTGTCCAATCTGAGTATGATCCATTTACTACTACTCGTTGCTCCCTATCTTTTATCCAGTTATTTATCCACAAACTAACATTTTCAGCTATTCCCAGTCCCTTCATTGTGTGCATTAATCTCTCATGTGGCACTGTATCAAACGCCTTGGCAAAATCTAAGTATATCACATCAACTGATTCCCCTTTATCTATATTTTTACTTACTTCCTCATAGAATCTAATTAGATTAGTTTGACATGATCTATTTCTCATAAAACCATGCTGATTAGAGCTCATAATCTTGTTTACACAATATAATCCCTTGAAATATCTTCCCCACTATTGATGTCAGACTAACTGGTCTATAGCTTCCTGGATCCTCCCTACTTCCCTTTTTGAAGAGTGGCACCACATCAGCTTTAAGCCAATCATTGGGTACCATGCCTGAGGATAATGAGTCTTGAAAAATTAAGAGTAGAGGTTTGTCTATAACAGTGCTAAGTTCCCTTAACACCCTTGGGTGTATTCGATCTTAATATTATCCAATTTGTTCCTGATATCCTATATACATAACCCAATTAATGGTATGGACTGGCATGTTCTATTTTGTTCCAAAGTATCATCCAATGGTTCCTCTCTTGTGTATACTGAAGAAAAAAACTGGTTTAGTATCTCAGCCTTCTCCCTGTCACTGTTAATCATGCTACCCTCCCCGCATTTTAATGTACCTATATTGTCTTTCTTAGATTTTTTGCTATTTATGTACTTAAAGAACCTTTTAGGGTTAGACTTTGCAATTCATTTTTCATTTTCAATTTTGACTACTTTGATTGCTTTTTTGCATGCTTTGTTCCTTATAAATATGTAATTTTGAGTCTGTACTATTTTCTTTGAATAATTTAAATGCCCTACGTTTTTTCCTAATTTCTCTTAATATTTAATATACAGTTAGCTGGTTGTTAGGTTTAGGGGTTAATAGGTTAATTTAGTTTATGGTGATGTGGGGGGCTGGTGGTTTAGGGGTTAATAACATAATGTAGGTGGTGGCGGTGTAGGGGGCAGCAGATCAGGGGTTAATAACATAATGTAGGTGGTGGCGGTGTAGGGGGCGGCAGATTAATATTTAATAACATAATGTAGGTGGCGGCGGTATAGGGGGTGGCAGATTAGGGGTTAATAAGTATAATGTAGGTGGCGGCGATGTAGGGGGCGGCAGATTGGGGGTAATAACATAATGTAGGTGGTGGAGGGGTCCGGGAGTGGCGCTTTAGGGGTTAAAAACTTTATTAGAGTTGCGGTGGGCTCCGGGAGCAGCGGTTTAGGGGTTAATAACTTTATTTAGTTGTGATGGGCTCTGGGAGCGACAGTTTAGGGGTTAATAACTTTATTTAGTTGCGGCGGGGTCTGGGAGCGGCGATATAGGGGTTAAACAGTTTAGTATAGTGGCGGTGCTTAGTGACAGTATACAAATAAAGCTGTGAAAAAGCCGAATAGCAGCGAGATCGATGACTGTCAGTTAACAACAGTCCGCTGCTCATCGCCCCATACTTGGTGCGCGGCTTTTTGACAGCTTTTTTGATAACTATAGAGAACGTTTTCAGGTCCACGGCAGCGATGTTAGGCAATGTCAGGCGAGCGTATTGGTGCCGGAGAATGCAGCACAGTTGACGGCTTGATAAGTAGGCCTCATTGTGTTCTTTTGTAGTTGTCTTCTAACAATAATGATGGTAGTTGTTGATAGTATTTATTTTTTAAACAGTCCCAGGTAATGCACTCTCTAGCTACATAATTGTTTCAATTGAGCTTGTGGTGAAATGAATGAAACAAGAAAAAAAACACCCTAATCTATTGGCTAAATACATGACTCATGACGTGATCCTAGCTCATGTCAATCTCTGTGTGTGTGGGTGGAGCTAGGTCCAGTCAATGAGTCTCTGAGGGAATCAGTTCCTGTGTAGAAAACAAGATGGCTGCCTTAAACAGTAACACAGTACACTGTGTTTACAGATGTTTGCCTGAGGAAAATTCTATTAGCACAAACAAGGACTGTGATTGCCCCTCTGGGAGGAAACATTTACCTGCTTAATATAAAATGCAGTATATGTGCATTATACATGTGTATCAGTAACTAATAGAGACTGTGCAGTTCCTCCTCTGAGATCACACTATATTTCCCCCCCTGAGAAACTGATTGTGATGAGAGCAGGATGTGATGTCACTAGTTGGGGGTGGGGCTTAGGCCCAGGAGTCTGTGTCGCAGTTAGTTAGTGAAATCAACCTGACTAGATGTATGTTTCTGTGCTCTGTAATAAAATAGAGTTGTACCATCATTGCTGTGTCCTGCATATGTCCTGCATCTCATGACATGGTGTCAGAAGTTCTGGCCTGCGCTTCTGTTCCTGATCGATTGCAATGTCAAAGTTTACCCCACCTGAGCCTTTTGACTTCTCTCAGCCTGCAGCTTGGCCCACATGGCGTCAGCGGTTTCAGCGCTTCAGGATTGCTTCCAAACTGAACAAGGAGAGTGGTGAAGTACAAGTTAATTCTCTTTTATACTCTATGGGGAAAGATGTGGAGCCAGTGTTCAATGCTTTTACTTTCCAAGAAGGGGAAGAATTTAACTTTGATATAGTTATGGATAAACTCAGTGCCCACTTTGTGCCCAAAAGAAATGTGATTCATGAGAGAGCTTGTTTTCACAAACGTAATCAGCGTGTGGGAGAATCTGTGGAGTCATTTGTGCGCAGCCTGTATGAACTAGCTGAATTCTGTGAGTTTGGTGTTGCTAAAGAAGAGCAAATCAGAGACAGAATAGTTATTGGAATTGCAGATGCTGAAGTCTCACTGAAGCTGCAGTTAGAGCCTGATTTAACATTAGATGGGGCTATTAGGATGGCCCGCCAGAGTGAACTGGTGAAAAAGCAGAGTGCTGATCTGAGGTCTGAGAGTATTGTGGATGAAGTGCAACAGTCCAGGAAAACTGCTAGTGAAAGGCACAGTGTGAGCGGTAGATCTAAAATAATGGAAAGGCCTAGAAGTGGATGGGCGCAACATGCCCGATGCACACGGTGCTACCGTGCCCATGATCAGAGTGTTATATGCCCGGCCAGAGATAAAAGATGCAAAAAATGTAACAGAATGGGCCATTTTGAAGTGGTGTGTAAAACTGAATACATTAAGGAGATGCAGGTGGACAGTGACCAGGAGGGTTAGGAAGTGTCTTTTGTGGGGTCCGTTGTGGAACGGCCAAGCTCAGAGGAAGATTGGAAAGTTACTTTTACTGTAATGGGAGCCAAAGTTGATTTTAAGATTGACACAGGAGCAGATATCACTGTAATGTCTTTTGCTGAATTTATGAAACTGCCTCGACAGCCCCAGCTGGCGAAGGTTACTACAAATGTCCATAGTCCTGGTGGACGCATTGATTGTGTGGGGAAATTTCTTGCCAGCTGTGAGTACAAGCAAAGAAAGTTCACCATGTGGGTGCATGTGATTCGAGGTCAGTGTGTTAACAATTTATTGAGCAGAAAAGCAGCCTGCGACTTGGGCCTCGTGGCCAGAGTGAATGAGGTTTACGAAGATATGTTTGGCGAGTTGGGCCTACTGAATTGCAAACCAGTCCGTATTGCACTTAAAAGTGACGCAGTCCCATACAGTATTTCTACTCCCCGTAGAATTCCGTTCCCGCTCATGCCTCAAGTGGAGAAAGAGCTTATGCGCATGAAGTCTATGGGGGTTATTGAAGAGGTTGTTGAAGCGACTGATTGGTGTGCCCCCATTGTTCCAGTTGCAAAGAAAAACGGAAAGGTGCGCATCTGTGTGGACCTGAAAAGGTTGAATGAGGCAGTGAAGAGAGAGAGATTTGTGCTGCCGACATTAGAAGATATAGCTCCAAAGTTGGCTGGGGTGAAGTTCTTTTCCACATTAGACGCTTCTAGCGGCTTTTGGCAGATCCCCCTGGATCCAAAGTGCCGCAAACTGACTACCTTTATCACACCGGTAGGTCGGTTCTGCTTCTGCAGACCCCCCTTTGGGATATCCTCCTCTCCTGAAATCTTTTAAAGGGAAATTAGTTCTCTCCTGAGTGACCACGTGGGCACAGCGGTCTTCATGGACGACATTCTAGTGTATGGGTCTACAGTGGAGGAGCATGATCAGTGTTTAAGTTGTGTGCTACAGGCTATCAAAGAGTCTGGGCTGAAGCTGAATAAAAAAAAATGTCATTTTAGGCAAACTGAATTATGCTACTTTGGGCATATCATCAACGGGGATGGCATCAAGCCAGACCCCGAGAAAATTTGTGCTATTGAACAGATGAAAAGTCCTTCTGATGTACATGAGCTGAGACAGATATTGGGCCTTGTAAATTACGTGGGCAAGTTTCTTCCAGATTTATCAACAGTTTTACACCCTATCACAGAGTTGCTTAAGAAAGACGTTGCCTGGGTCTGGGGACCTTAACAAGAAAAAGCTTTTTTGCAGGCCAAGTCCCTGCTGGGGTCTGCCCCAGTGCTGGGGTTCTACAACCCTTCAAAATAGACTGTGGTTAGTGCCGATGCAAGCAGTTATGGGTTGGGGGCTGCACTCCTGCAGTTAAATAAACTACAGCCCATCGCCTACTGTTCCCGCACACTGACGGCTGCGGAGTCAAAATACGCGCAAATTGAGAAAGAGTGCCTGGCTGCAGTTTGGGCTTGTGAGCGCTTTCAGTGTTATCTAGTGGGTTTGGAGAAATTTAGTCTGGAAACTGACCACAAACCGCTAGTCCCTCTAATCAACTCTTATGACATTGACAAAACACCCTTGAGATGCCAGAGACTTTTAAAGGGACAGTCTAGTCAAAATTAAACTTTCATGATTCAGATGGGGCATACAATTGTAAACAACTTTCCAATTTACTTTAATCATCAAATTTGCTTTGTTCCCTTAGTGGTATTTTTGAAATGCTAAACCCCTAGGTAGACTCAAACTGATTTCTAAACTGTTGAAAACCGCCTCCTAGCTCAGAGCATTTGAAAGTTTTTCACAGTTAGACAGTACTAGTTCATGTGTGCCATATAGATAACATTTTGCTCACTCACGTGGAGTTATTTAGGAGTCTGCTCTGATTAGCGAAACTGCATGTCTGTCAAAAGCACTGAGATAAGGGGGCAGTCTGCAGAGGCTTAGATACAAGGTAATCACAGAGGTAAAAAGTATATAAATATAAACGTGTTGGTTCTGCAAAACTGGGGAATGGGTAATAAAGGGATTATCTATCTTTTTAAACAATAAAAATTCTGGTGTAGACTGTCCCTTTAATGAGACTGCTCAGGTTCAATGTTCAGGCAGTGCATGTGCCGGGGGAAACAACTGGTGGTGGCGGATACACTATCCAGGCTCCCGCTGGCTGCTGCTGAAGAATCCTCTACAGAATCTGATGTGAAAGTGTATGTTGATTCAGTTCGGGCCTCTAAGTCCATTTCTTCAAGGAAACTGGAGGAAATAAAGAAAGAGACATATTTGGACACAGGTCTGCAAGAGGTTATAAAGTACATAAAAGAAGGCTGGCCCGAGAGCCGGGCAGCCTGGATGTCTTTAAGCGCTTACCAGCCAGAGAGGTCGCAGCTCACGGAGCTGGAGGGGTTGGTGCTGTTTCAAGACCGCATTGTAATTCCTGTCAGCATGAGGAAGGAGATGTTAAACAGGATTCACGATGGCCACTTAGGCATTACAAAGTGCAGAGAAAGGGCAGCTACAGCTGTGTGGTGGCCTGGGATCAGCTCCGACATTGCAAATCACGTGTCTAAATGTGCCTTTTGCCGGGAATGCCGGCCTACTCAGAGAAGGGAGCCCTTGATTTCTACTCCGCTGCCTGCGGGGCCGTGGCAGAAAATAGCTGCTGATTTGTGTGAACTGCACGGAAAAAAGTTCCTTGTTGTGATCGACTACTATTCCAGGTATTTGGAAATTGCACCCCTGAATGATATCACAAGTCAAGCCGTTATCATTCGCCTGAAGAGCTTGTTCGCCCGGTGGGGCATTCCAATGGAGCTGGTGATTGATAATGGTATGCAGTTCACTTCTACAGAGTTCAGTGCTTTCAGCAGGGAATATGACTTTGTACATTCCACATCAAGTCCACATTATCCGCAGGCCAACGGAATGGCTGAAAGGGCAGTTCAAACAACAAAATTCATTCTAAAGCAATCTGAGCTGTACCTGGCCCTCTTGTCATACAGGGCGACGCCCATTCAAGCTACCGGGTTTAGCCCGGCACAGCTGATGCTAGGACGCCAGATTCGCACCACTTTACCCTCAGTGGGTGTCTTCAAGCCGTCTGGCCCTGTTCCTCGGGACGAAGTCCTTAGGAGGGATGAAGAGGCCAAAAAGAGTTATCGTTTCTTCTACGACAGGAGACATTCTGTCAGGCCCTTACAGGAACTGAATGCGGGCAAACTGTCAGAATTAAACTGGATGATGAGAAGAAATGGAAGACCCCTGCTACGGTAGTTGGCCGCTGTCCAGAACCAAGGTCTTATACAGTCCTTACTGAGGGAGGGACGGTTACACGCCGTAACTGAAGACATCTTCAGCCTGTACCTGAGAGTCTGGAACTGGATGCCTCAGTACCACCGCCGGTGGGATCCCCTGTTCTAAGAGATGTGCCTTCCCCTCAGCAAGATCACAGCGGGGATATATCTTTGCCTCCAGCGGACTCTAATTCACCATCTTCTGTATCAGAGGACAGTTCATGCAAAGTTACATCAAGCGGAAGAGTGGTGAGACTTCCGGCCCGATATAGGGACAGACTTTAGCTAGAACAGTGACCGGAAGTATGGGCAGAATAATCCCATGGTCACTGTGGACTAGGGTAGTCTACCCCGATGCCCAAGTCAGGATGTAATTTATGTGTTTATATTTTCTGAACCTATTTGTTTATATATTGTTCGAAAAAAAATGTTGTTGTATACTCTGTTCGTATACCTTGTTATTTGTTATATTCAAATGTATGCTTCGCCTTTGAAAAAGGGGAAGATGTGATGAGAGCAGGATGTGATGTGACTAGTTGGGGGCGGGGCTTAGGCCCGGGAGTCTGTGTCGCAGTTAGTGAGTGAAATCAACCTGACTAGATGTATGTTTCTGTGCTCTGTAATAAAATAGAGTTGTACCATCATTGCTGTGTCCTGCATATGTCCTGCATCTCATGACACTGATGATATTTTTTTTTATAGAACAGTGATTCAGTCATTATCTTATTTAAGATATATATGAATATAAGCTGCAGAGTTCATTACTGTTCATGTCTATACATAAATGCATCTAGCAGTGTGTCAAGTTGTCAGTATACAATCTCACCAGTGACAAACAGCTAAAGCACAACAGCAGCGACCAATCAGCAGCTAACTTCCAGCAGTACCTACTTAGGTATGCTTTACAACAAAGGATACAAAGAAAATGAAGTAAACTGGGGGGGGAATTAAAGAATCATGGTTCTGATAGAATTATTTGAAGAGAATTTTTGAGTTTATAAAATCAACTTTGTTCTCTTGGGTTCCTTTGAGTCACAATGCACTATTGTGAGCTAGCTAGTAACTGATGGATACACAAATATGCCTCTTGTAATTGGCCCACCAGATGTGATCAGCTAGGTCTCAGTAGTGCATTGATGCTCTGGAGCTGACTTTAACTATGTGTTTAACCATTTTGCAGGGGTTATACTCATAGGTGTAAATAAGCAACAGTGCAAAAATAAAATACTTTCACACATTAGACAATTTCCTTTTTGTACTTTTACGTCACTTTAATTTTTACTTTCATATGAACTCTGTACTCATATTTTTTTTGTTGCCATTTGTGTAAGAACCCTGCAGTAATATTATAAAGCAGAGTATTATCAGCACAGCACATGAGCCCGTGCATTGCAGCACTCACAGCTTGTGCAGACACAAAGAGGATATCAAAGGAACATTACATTCCAGCTTCCTGAGCAGCCATATAGTCATTCAGCTACTTCCCTTTCCTGACATATTCAGCAGCATTTTCCTTAAGCACTTCCAATAGAAGTGCAGAACTGTGTGAGAGGCAGAAGTGCGCAGTCAGTGGAAATGCTACTTTGCGTAATTTAATTGAAGAAAAACGTAACTTGTAGACAGACAAGACAGATAACATTAACTTTTCATCGCTGCTATATAATCGAGTAGGCTGTTTTCAGGAAAAAAAAGAAGGGAAGCACAATAGAATGGAAGAATATATTCAGTTACAATCAGTGTAAGGAATATAAAGCGTATAGGACCAGATTACAAGTGGAGCGCAAAATTGAGCTTTCGCGAGCACGATATCTGCGCTCCACTCGTAATACCAGTGCAATTTGCACTGGTATTTTAAGTAAAGCACAATGCGTTCGCATTGTAGTGAAGCTTTGCTCTCAAGAGGGTGCGCTTCTATAGGCTCCAATGGAAGCCTCATTCTCATGCCGATAGCCACGGCAGAGAACCTAGCGGAGCGAAGGGGGTAAGCCGCGCAGGGATGGGCAGCAAATTTAAAAAATATAAGTATAGGAGTATATACATATATATTTATGTGTTTATATGTTTAGAAGAATATAAATATATATTTACAGTGAACACACAGTCCCCATAGACCGCAATGTAAAGGTACATGCGCTCACTTTAACCCCTTATAAATGCTTTGACCCGTTAGTAAAAAAAAAAAAAATTAAAGTGCTGATAATTTTTATTTATATAAATAAAAAATACACTTAATTTCAAGCAAATTGCTACCGTAAGCTCATGGTAGCATTAACTAGCCACTCGTAATGGCTGGTTATTTAACGGGCACCCGTTTACACACACACTTGAAATTAGCGCTCCACCTGTAATCTGGCCCATAACGTCTTAGATATGCATAAAATGTAATAGTTTGTATCCAGTATTAAAAAGGGGAATCTAAATGGTAAAACACTTTGTTTAGTGCAGATTACATATTATAAGGACTGAATTTTCAGTATTAGACTAAATTAAAGAAATAGGAAAGTCAAAATTAAACTTTAATAATTCAGACATAATATGTAAATTGAAAGGGATATGAAATGCAAATGTTTGTGTTCCATCACTGCCCAGGTCAATTTCACATTAAAAAAAATTTCACTGCTATCTTCAATCTTAAATCAGCCCCTTTCTAAACAAACTGTCGGACTAATTTGCATAGTCCAATCACGGTAGGCAACTTGGGTTTCTTTGTTCTGAATACCAACACATGCACTATTCAATCTTGTGGTCCCACGCATGTGCAATGTGTCTCAGACTGCTTCAGCCGACGTCATCCTCTATTGCGTTCATGTGACCAGAGTGTAATCGCAGCCGAAGCCACAGTAGTAACAGAGAACAGGGAGTTAAGGAGCAGAGTTGTACATGCTCTTCCCTTGATAAACGAGCTAATTTAAATTAGAACGCTTAAATTATCGCACGCCTGCAAATGTGCAAATTTGCCCGTTTTGGGCGCGCGATAATTAACCAGCCATTACAAGTGGCTGGTTATTGAAAGCTTGCGGTAGCAATTAGCACTCAGAAAAATAACCAGAGATTAGAAATGCGACAGTATTCATTAGGTTTTTTTTTTAAATTATCTGTAAGCGGTTAAATACTCACCTCTAGCGTGCTGGAGAGGCGCGCTAACCCTGATTCTTCTTCTCAGAGCCCCGGCCCGCTCTAATAGGAGGCTTAGCACTGCTGATCCCAGAGCCTGTGCTAAAGAAGAAGTTCTTTTAATACAGGCCCAGGGATCCGCCGCACTAAGCTTCCGAGAAGAAGGATCAGGGTTTAGCGCACCTCTCCAGCGTGCTAGAGGCAAGTATAATGCTACAGGTGAACTTTTTCAGCTGTGGCAAAGGAACATTTACATTTCTTTAAAGAAATGTTCCACGAATAGTGCGGCAGACGAGTATTCAGGGGAAAAGAATTTCCACAAATATTTGTCCCGAAAGATATTTTAGTGCTGCACAAGTCTATTACATATCCTCAGCAGCAGCAATGCACAAATGAGAGCTAGCTGGTGGCTTGTTGTCTCTTGTCATTGGCTCAGCAGATGTGTTTAGGTAACTCCCAGTAGTGCATTGCTGCTTGGAGCAACTTTAACGGGCCATTGTACACTAGATTTTTCTTTGCATACATGTTTTATAGATGATCCTTTTATATAAAACCTGGTGAGTGTTTTTGTAGCAATGTATAGTTTTGCTTATTTTTTAATAACGTGACTCCTAACTCTACTGTATCAAATGTATACATGCGTTTACAGACTACTGCTGGCTCCTGTTTCTCATCTGTCTTTTCATATGCAGGGAATTGGGGGGAGGGGGAGAGTGTCTGCTCTTTTTTTTCCAGCCCCTTCACTGAGCGTCCCAGTCAACCTACTCAACAGTGCTAAACTAAGAGTAGTAGTGTCTATCACATGCAGTTTTATGAAAATTGGTGTGCACTGTCCCTTTAATGTAATTTTAGCACTGGTGACCCCACAACTCTATGAGGTATATTTAAGAAATGTCTTGCGGACCTGATCCGACAGTGCGGATCAGGTCCGCAAGACATCGCTGAATGCGGAGAGCAATACGCTCTCCGCATTTAACATTGCAACAGCAGCTCACAAGAGCTGCTGGTGCAACGCCGCCCCTGCAGACTTGCGGCCAATGGGCTGCCAGCAGGGGGTGTCAATCAACCCGATCGTACTCGATCGGGTTGAATTGTTGCGATTCCTGTCCGCCTGCTCAGAGCAGGCGGACAGGGTTATGGAGCAGCGTTTTTTGTGACTCGCCAGAAACACGGGCCGTCAAGCTCCTTTCGGAGCTTGATAGATAGGCCCCTATGTGTTTTACCCAAAGAGGTTAAACAGTTAAAGTACTGCTCGAGAGCCACAGAGAACTGGTGACATTGATCCAATTAGCAGCAATAAAGACACGATTCAGCTAGTCGCTAGTGTTAAAATTACATGTGTTAACCAATCAGAGTATGTCATTTTCCCTCTTTACTGTCCCTCTCTAATATATATATATATATATATATATATATATATATATATATATATATATATATATATATTCTGAAAGGGTCATTAAAATCTTTGAGGTTGTAATATAAAATAGATACTATACACTTGTGAAAACAATTGAGCTGGTGTAGCACCTTATAAATCAAAATAAATGTGAATTTAAAAAAGTAAGTAAATAAACCACATGCAGAAAAAAAAATCCATACAAAAATTAAAAAGGATATTTATTCCTTGGACTAAAAAAATCTCTGTCAATTGCTCTTCCTCTTAGGGATAAGGAAGTTTCATCAACCAAGAAAGATGAAATAGAGCAATAGTGTAACACAGTTTAGTATCAAATGTAATGCTATAAAGTACATTCTTCTGAGCTTTTCATCCAGCTCTAAGTATTCATGGCTTGTATTAAAGTTGTTGTTTTTTTGTAGATGCACCAGATGCTCCAGAATATATAAACATTTACTAATTTGCTAAAACTATAAAAAAAGGTTCAGGGAATACATGTTTTTCAAGGGCACACTTAAAACACTTGTAAATCCCACCAGAAAAATCCGGGAGTTATCTTACAGCTCTGAGTGTCCAGAATGCCCTTCTAGTCCCTCCTCTTGTTTTAAATAAAACCAATGTCCCCTCTTCCTACGCGCGGTTTCACCAACTTTGTTAAGCTTTTTAAAGATAATCTTTAATTCTGAGCATCATTCTTTTTAAATCCATTTGTAATTCCCAGTGGTGTATTCTTCCAAATCTATTCCTTCTTTATGTTACAATTTATGTTTAAATTTAAAAAAAAAACATTGTAAGAAAGTCATTCATTCTATATAAAATATTTTAAATATTTATATACACTTATGCTTTAAATATTTAAACAACTAATATCATTTTAAAAATACAACTGCATAAAATTCTCAGCCTAATCCATGCTTTTAAAAAAATATCTGTCTATCTAGTAGACTTGTGCAGCATCGAAAAATGTGGTTTGTCTGAATCTTTAAGAACAAATTCAGAAAAATGAGCTAATTAAACAAATACAAAATGTTCACCTGTAGCATTATACTTACCTCTAGCGTGCTGGAGAGCCAAACTATTCCCGAGCATTCTTCACAGAGCACTAGGACGGGCTAATAGAAGGCTTAGCGGGTTGGATCCAAGGGCCTGCGCTAAAGGACCTTCTCCTTTAACGCATGCTCTGGGATCCACCGCACTAAGCCTCCTATTAGCACAACCCAGGGATCTGTGCAGAAGTGCCAGGATTAGTGCAAGCTCTCCGGTGAGCTAGAGGTAAGTATTTAACCCCTAAAGGTAATTTAAAGGAAAGAATGAATACTGACGAATTTCATCAGTATTTCTTATTTTTCTTTAAATTTAGTTGGTGCATTTGTTTAGATATTGGTTTCTTGAAAATAAAATGAATATCCATGTCTTTGTTACAAAATTCACATTTGTAATGACACAAATGCACAGGCCTGCTATCTAGCAATCATTTAGTGTATAATGTCCCTTAAAAATCACTCGTCTATGAGGAAGAGCTAGCCTTTTCAATATATGAGTAACCTCTCATGTTTCTTCTAACTCTTAACCAGAATTAGACCATAGGAAATATACAGCGGACACCAGAGAGATATAAATTATTATTAATAATAACAATAAGAGTTAGTATTGCTTCTGTTCCTATAATGCTAAGCACTAGTATTTTACAAGCCAAGCATGTGACAGTGTTGAGAAACTCAAGTGAAAATGAATCTTTGCATCACTGTTATGCAAGTCTGATTCTTGTGTTTGGATTGTCCTTTTCCTTTAGACTGTGTCTGCCAGAAACAAACTCGAGGGCTGTACATGTTATCTGCTATCACTCAGCTTAT
Source organism: Bombina bombina (assembly GCF_027579735.1). Taxonomy (NCBI): domain Eukaryota; kingdom Metazoa; phylum Chordata; class Amphibia; order Anura; family Bombinatoridae; genus Bombina; species Bombina bombina. The sequence goes on from NC_069502.1 coordinate 116,953,233, forward strand.
TAGGAGAATGTGTTTCCTTGTTTGCTTCTATGATGAGCCAATAAATGGCAATCATTAATAAACACAATGTTTGTTTGATGATGAATAAACGCAGCCACCATACCGACTTTTAACAGTAAATATTTTCTTGAGCATTACGGGTGTTTCAGTCCTTAACATATCATTTTAATTCTTTTGTATGAGACATTTTAAAGGGGCACATTCAGGAAGGAAGGTATATGGCACAAATGGGCATATGGATGACCAGAAAATTCCAAATAATGGCAAGAGAGATGGCACAATCTCATAGTCTTGGTAATATAACACAATTGTTAAGTTTGTGCAATTATTCAGACATGCAAGGAACCTAATTTTCTGTAAGACCCCTAGTCTTTCTCCTCAAGTTGCATTGGGGTAAATAACTAGAAACAGACTTACTATGTGAATCTGTGTGATGTGGTAATTATGTTTAATTGGTTCTTATTCTTGCTCATCTGAATTCCCAGCTGGAGCTCGCTACAACTCAAGCACCCAACAAAAACCTGCAGTTTATTTAATTTGGTACTTGGTTATTCTTGTATAAGATTCTAGTAACTTCTGTTCCTGTTTGTCCTTCCTGACTTGACCATGGATTGATTACTGGACTTTGTTTTTGCCGTAACCTTTGTTTATATGTCTGATTCTGACTGATTACCCTAATTTATGGTTCATAAAATACAGTTCCCTTTTGGATTATTCTCAGGCACCTCTGCTGCTATACTGACTGATTTATTGGCTAATGACCCCAATTTGCTCCTGACCTGTAGCTGCCTTTTGATCCCTGCATATTTTAATTCATTTGTACAAAAAGGTAAAAATCAAACGATTACATTTTCCAACATATTTCCACAGCACACAGTCGGCGAGATTACAAGTTTTTGCGGTAACAGGGGTGCGTTGCTAACGAGCCTTTTTTTTCAACCGCTCCCTTAAGCCAACGCTGGTATTACGAGTTTTCTGCAAGCCGGCATTAGCCTCAGAAAAGTGAGCGTTTGAGCAAAATGTAGCTCCACATCTCACCTCAATACCACCGTTGCTTACGGTAGCGGTAAGTTGGCAAAACGTGCTCGTGCATGATTTCCCCATAGGAAACAATGGGGCTGAGCTGGCTGGAGAAAAAACCTAACACCTGCAAAAAAGCAGCGTTTCAGCTCCTAACGCAGACCCATTGTTTCCTATGGGGAAATAAAAGTTATGTCTGCACCTAACACCCTAACATGAACCCTGACTCTAAGCACCCTTAATATTACACTTATTAACCCCTAATCTGCCGTCCCCAACATCGTCGCCACGCTACATTATAATTATTAACCCCTAATCTGCCGCTCCGGACACCGCCGCCACCTACATTATACTTATGAACCCCTAATCTACTGCCCCCAACATCGCCGACACCTACATTATATTTTATTAACCCCTAATCTGCCCCCCCAACGTCGCTGCAACTATAATAAATGTATTAACCCCTAATCTGCCCTCCCCAACGTCGCTGCTACTTATATTAAATTTATTAACCCCTAAACCTAAGTCTAACCCTAAGTCTAACCCCCCCCAAAAATAAATGTAATTTAAATTAAACAAAATAAATGTAACATAATTAAATAAATTCCAATTGGCTAATAGAATCCTATCAGCCAATCGGAATTAAGGTAGGAAAAAATCCTATTGGCCGATGCAATCAGCCAATAGGATTGACCTCGCATTCTAATGGATTATTGGAACAGCCAATAGAATGCGAGCTCAATCCTATTGGCTGATTGGATCAGCCAATCGGATTGAACTTCAATCCTATTGGCTGATTGCATCAGCCAATAGGATTTTTCCTACCTTAATTCGATTGGCTGATAGGATTCTATCAGCCAATCGGAATTCAAGGGACGCCATCTTGGGTGACGTCATTTAAAGGACCAGTCATTCAGTCGTCGGGCCGTCGGATGAAGAGGATGCTCCGCGTCGGATGTCTTGAAGATGGACCCGCTCCGCTCCGGAAGGATGAAGATAGAAGATGCCGCCTGGATGAAGCATTCTGCCAGTCTGGATGTCCTCTTCTGGCAGGATAGGATGAAGACTTCGGACCCTCTGGAGGACCACTTGTGCCTGGCTTGGTGAAGACGGCTCAAGGTAGGGTGATCTTCAAGGGGGTAGTGTTAGGTTTTTTTAAGGGGGATTGGGTGGGTTTTAGAGTAGGGTTGGGTGTGTGGGTGGTGGGATGTTGGGAGGGTATTGTATTTTTTTTTTACAGGTGAAAGAGCTGATTACTTTGGGCAATGCCCCGCAAAAGGCCCTTTTTAAGGGCTATTTGTAATTTAGTATAGGGTAGGGAATTTTTATTATTTTGGGGGCTTTTTTATTTATTAGGGGGATTAGATTAGGTGTAATTAGTTTAAAATTCTTGTAATTCTTTTTTTTTTCCAGTAATTTAGTGTTTGTTTTTTTTTGTAATTTAGTTTATTTAATTTAATTATAATTAATTGTAGGTAGTTTAGGTAATTTGTTTAATTATAGTGTAGTGTTAGGTGTAATTGTAACTTAGGTTAGGGTTTATTTTACGGGTAAATTTGTACTTATTTTAGCTAGGTAGTTATTAAATAGTTAATAACTATTAATAACTATTCTACCTAGTTAAAATAAATAAAAAAGTTGCCTGTAAAATAAAAATAAATCCTAAGCTAGCTACAATGTAACTATTAGTTATATTGTAGCTAGCTTAGGGTTTTATTTTATCGGTAAGTATTTAGTTTTAAATAGGATTAATTTATTTAATTATGTTAAATTTATTTAGTTTAATTAAATTATATTTAAGTTAGGGGGGGTTAGACTTAGGGTTAGACTTAGGTTTAGGGTTTATAATAATTTAATATAGTAGCGGCAATGTTGGGGTTGGAAGATTAGGGGGTTAATAAATGTAGGTAGGTGTCGGTGATGTTAGGGACGGCAGATTAGGGGTTAATAAAATGTAACTAGTGTTTGCGAGGCGGGAGTGCGGCGGTTTAGGGTAATATATTTATTAAAGTGGCGGCGATGTCCGGTCGGCAAATTAGGGGTAAACATTTTAGTTAAGTGTTTCCGATGTGGGGGGGGGGGGCTCGGTTTAGTGGTTAATAGGTAGTTTATGGGTGTTAGTGTACTTTAAACACTTTAGTTAAGAGTTTTATGTTCCGGCGTTAGCCCATAAAACTCTTAACTACTGACTTTTAAAATGCGGTAGGAGTCTAGACCAGTGTTAATTTTGACAGCAAATTTCAATTTAGTCTTAGTTTTAGTCTTTTGACTAAAATGCCATTTTAGTTTTAGTCGTATTTTAGTCATCTGAATTGTTTTAGTTTTAGTCTAGTTTTAGTCGACTGAATCTCCAGTAGATTTTTAGTCAACTAAAATCTAAGGGGTTTAGTTAAAGTGTAATGCATTATTTAAGCATTTCTCTATAATTTGCAAACTGATTATATACTCCAGGAGAAAACATAACACCTGTTAATATTTATGGTATTAAGGTTTAAACATGCATACAGACACAGATTTAGGCCGTTTGTTGATATGCAACATCTTTTATTAAACTTAAAAATTAAATAAAACCAAGTTTCATAAACAAACAGAAGTACAACTTAAAATATAAAAAATCAAAACTGTAAACTGTATGGCTGTATTGCACATATTACCTAATATAAAAACTTTAACAGTTCTCTGTTAATAATTAAAACAAGTATCAAGTAACTCAACACAACAAAACGTTTCTGCAGCTAGCACAGGCATAACAAACCATATTCGTTGGTTATGCTTATTTCTATAGGAAGATTCAATTGATTGTTCACAGATTTGTAAAATTTTCGGCAAAGATTAGCACTGCCCCTAGAACTTCCAACTCATTATATACGCCTGGAGTAAAGGTTTATTAACCTGTTTTTATTTGTGGTATTAAAGGGACAGTCTAGTCCAAAAAAAACTTTCATGATTCAGATAGGGCATGTAATTTTAAACAATTGTCCAATTTACTTTTATCACCAATTTTTCTTTGTTCTCTGGGTATTCTTAGTTGAAAGCTTAAATTAGGAGGTTCATATGCTAATTTCTTAGACCTTGAAGGCCGCCTCTTAATAATGCATTTTAACAGGTTTTTCACCACTAGAGGGTGTTAGTTCATGTTTTTCATATAGATAACACTGTGCTTGTGCACGTGAAGTTACCTGGGAGCCATCACTGATTGGCTAAACTGCAAGTCTGTCAAAAGAACAAATAAAGGGGCAGTCTGCAGAGGCTTAGATACAAGATAATCACAGAGGTAAAAAATAAAGAAATTATAACTGTGTTGGTTATGCAAAACTAGGGAATGGGTAAACAAGGGATTATCTATCTTTTAAAACAATAACAATTCTGGTGTAGACTGTCACTTTAAAGGTTTGAACATGGCAATACAGATTTAACAGATTTAACTGTTGTGTATAGAACATGTCTTTATTTATCTTAAAATTTTATTAAATTAAGTTTCGTAAATTTTACAAAAGAGAAGTAATTGGATATGGATTGATTATAACACCTTGCAAAAAATGTTTTTGTCAGAAAATTTTGATTTAGTCATAGTCTTTTGACTAAAATGTCATTTTGATTTAGTTTTAGTCATAGTCTTTTGACTAAAATGCCATTTTAGTTTTAGTCGTATTTAGTCATCAGAATTTCTTTAGTTTTATAGTCATTTTAGTCTAGTTTTAGTCGACGAAATTAACACTGGTCTAGACAGAGAGGGTATACCGCTCTTACTTTTTCAGAGCGATCGTAATACCGGCATTAGGAAAATCCCATTAAAAAGATAGGATACGCAATTGACGTAAGGGGATTTGCGGTAGAGCTAAAATCGCGGAAAAAAAAGTGAGCGGTAGACCCTGTTCCTGCCAGACTCGTAATACAGCGGGCGTTAAAAAGCAGCGTTGGGACCCTCAACGCTGCTTTTTAAGGCTCGCAAGACTCGTAATCTAGCTGAGTGTTCCATTACAGTTTGGAATTGTGTGTAACATGCAAATTAGGCCCCATAATGCCTTTCTTTTCATCTTCTTAATCCACTTTTTTAATATGGTTTCCTATTCTGAATAGCAGAGCTGCAAAAAATAGCATTAAAAACTCATCATAGTTCAAAAGGTGCAATTCCAGGAAATCTCACAATACTTTGTAAAAAGTATATACTTATCTATGATTGTTGGTTAGGACAGAAGATAATGTAAGTATAACTTTTGGCTTTAGAAAAGCCTAATATGTTACTGATAAGTTATATGCCTTTGTTGTAGGAGAAATAGTGGGTGCTATCTCCAGTAAAAATCTTGGGGGTTATTACCCTTGCAGTGCGTATTTTGCCTGCCATTTAACCCAGGTATTTCTGGTCTCCTGCTCCAGAAGACTTTAGTTGGGATAAGTGACAATACATTTATGGGCCTTTTGTAAAGATCAATATGTCCCTTAGTTTGCACAGAGAATGGAGCTCATTACTTGCTCCTGCTTTATAAGTCCTCAGTGGCTTTCATTTATGTCACAGGGGAAACCTTATTGGCTGCTGTAGCTGGTAGCGCTTTCGTTTTTTGTGCTCCTGCGCCTGTGGTTAGGGTGGAAGGGAACAACACAATATTGCACAGACAATGATGGATAGTGAAAAGACAGCAAGTTGTGTGTGTAAAGCAGTGTATAGTAAAGTAGTGTCACTCCAGTCATAGAATGGGGTTTCCAAGGGTTATCTTAAGATTCTCTCTAGGCCATCTGCATTCATTAGAGTGGTGCAGTTTAGTCTATATCAGGTTATGTGTTGAACTGCTTACCCTCAAGGTTGAAGGCACATAAAACCCACAATTGTTCTTTAATGAGTCAGCAGATAATAAAAAAAGTTTCCAATTTAAGTCTATTATCAAATTTATTGTTATCTTGGTATCATTGTTATCTTGGTATCTAAGGAAAAGCAAGTAGGTAAGCTCATGAGCGTGCACGTGTCTGTAGCAGTTTTGCAAAAAGGTTTTACACTTCCAAGAACACTATATGGCAGCAGTGTTTGCTGCCAAGTAGTGCTTCAGACACATGCACATTACCTACCTAGATATGCTCTTCAAGAAAGAATACCATGAGAATAAAGCAAATTTCATAAGAGAACTAAGTTGGAAACTTATTTTTTTTTAATTGTAGTGCTCTGTCAAAATAACAAAAGGAAACATTTGAGTTTCATGTCCATTTAAAGATATAGGAACTCGCCATCAGTAATATTTTAGGCTATTGTTCTATTTCTTTAAATTCAATAAATGATAAGTGAAATTACTTTTAATTTCACATGGGCATGATTTAATGTTAATAAGCTTGTTCTTATAGGGTAAAAATAAGCCCTTTGTGAGATGTATAGCTGTTCATTAGTGGTAAATTGTGGCGGCAGGCTGCTTTGTGGCATGGGGTGCTGATATTTTTTACATTGGATTAGCACTGAAATGATATGCTATACTTATTAAATAGATAAAAGTCAGTTTGAATTAAAATAATCCAATCCAATGGTTGAGTTTGTACTTTTTAAACAAACTTAGCTGTTGCTTACAACCTTGGCATTTAGTCAGTTTACATGCAGAAATACTGTAACCAGAAATATGATCACATTTAAAAGTAAGAAAAAAGCTAAACTTTCAAGATTCAGATAGAGCATGCAATTTTTAAAACAACTGTCCAATTTACTTCTATTACATAATTTGCTTTGTTTTTCTTGGTATCCTTTGCTGAAAAGCATACCTAGGTAGACTCTGTAGCAACAGTTCAATACTAATAACTAGCTATGACTGGTAGCTGCACATATTATGCCACTTGGTTGTCATAGGTTCACCATATGTTCAGCTAGCTCCCAGTAGGGCACTGATGCTCCTTCAACATAGGCTACTAAGAGAGCGAAGGACATTTGATAACAAGAAGTAAATTGTGAAAAATAAATAAATTGAATGTTCCGTCTGAATTGTGAAAAAAATTGTGCATTACACACTAACACACTTGCATGCACAGTAAAATAAAAAAAGAGGAAAATGAGATTTGAATATACTGCATTCCTCTAATCTCAAGATTTAAATGTAAATAAAACACTTCAATAAAAAAAATAGGGCTACTTTTTATGCAAAAAAAAGTTGCATTATTTTTAAATATTCTGCCAAAAAATACAATAAATAATTTGAAAGGGCAACAATAACAATTTAACATTGCAAATAAAGAAATATTACAGATTTACATGTTACATGCTTTAGACGTAAAATGTTAGAACAAATCCATTTTTCTACAAACTATATCAGATTTACAACCACGAACCCTAGTAAATTTATAGACCAAGCTTTAATGGCCCTAGCGGGTTTAACAATGAGTAACTTAGAATTTACGAGACCTAAACTATGCAGAAAGATTTTGTGCCAGCCGTGGATATCGAAGAACCAGACACATACCATTAGAGGTCACATTTTAAAATGTTGCTGTAAACGAACTACATAAAATATAATATACAACACATTGGGCTGTTATATGGCATAGCTCCCTCCCAAGTCACATTTTCTTCTAAACACATATTATTCTTGAATTTAAAGGGACACTGAACCCAAATTTTTTTGTTTCGTGATTCAGAACAGAGCATGCAATTTAAGCAACTTTCTAATTTACTACTATATCAAAATTTCTTCCTTCTCTTGGTATCTTTATTTTACAATGCAAGAATGTAAGTTTAGATGCCGGCCCATTTTTGGTGAATAACCTGGGTTATTCTTGCTGTTTGGTGGATAAATTCATTCACCAAAAAAAAGGTGCTGTCCAGAGTTCTAAAGCAAAAAAGAAGCTTAGATGGATTCTTTTTCAAATAAAGATAGCAATGTGAACGAAAAAAAAAATTGATAATAGGTTGTAAAATTAGAAAGTTGCTTAAAATTGCATGCTCTATCTGAATCACGAAAGAAAAAATTTGGGTTCAGTGTCCCTTTAATGTGGAACCTGCAGGGAACCCAAGTTCCAGCATAATTCAACTCCATTTGAAAATAAATTATAAGATAGTCCTATAATAAATTCACAGTTTTTTTTCTCATTGTTACAAGTAGTTTCAGGCCACAAAAGTTTATGGATAAAAAAAGGTGGATCATTAAAGGGATATCAAACCCAAAAAAATATTTTGTGATTCAGACAGATAATACAATTTTAAAAAAGTTTCCAATTTGCTTCTATTTATCAAATTTGCTTCGATCCCATGATGTTCTGTGTTGAAGAGACACCTAGGTAGGCATCTGGAGCACTACATGACAGGAAATAGTGCTGCCATAATAGTGCTCTTGTAAATGGATACCATTCTTGCAAAACTGCTGCCATATAGTGCTCCGGAAATGGGCCAGCTCTGAAGCATACGTCCCTGCTTTTTAACAAGATACATAGCGAACAAAGAAAATGTGACAATATCCCTCTTAAGTATTAGTGTTACAGGGGTGGTAACTGTTGACAAATTAAATACTACTACCTAATCCTACTTTTCCTGTTTTTAAATCTTAATTCTTCCTATTAACCTCTCTCTCTGTCTAGTGCACCAGAAATGTTATTAAGCACTAGGCAAATTCTGGTCACCTGAAAACTTTAAGGCTTAACCCCCTTCCTGCCGGGACTTATTTGTCTACATCGGAACAAAGTTTCAATGGTAAACAAATAGGTAAAAATTGAAATCACCAGATCATTCATGTGTTATATAACCATGTATTTTCAGCTTCAGAGCAACAATGCGCTAGATCATAGCTGATCTGTTTGAGCCAATGACAAGAGACATATAGTAGCCACTAGTTAGCAGCTAGCTCCCAGTAGTGCATTGCTGTTACCTTTGCATACCTAGGTATGCTTTTTCCACAAGGATACCAGTCCCTTAAAACTCCATCCTCTGGCTGAACCCTGAACATTTTTATTTTTATTTACCTTTAATCCTTTTACGTGCCAGTTATTTCTCATCCTGTGCTGAAATCAGGGTTTTTTTTTTTTTTTTTGGGGGGGGGGGGGATTTGTCTGTTTAAACATCAGTTTGGGTTCTTGTTGGTATATTTTTTGTAGCTACCTGGTAAGTATGAGTCATTCTTTAAGTATTAAAATCAAACAATTCATGGTTACAAATTTATAGCAATGATTTTTATTCCCCAAAATAACACAATTTAGTACTACATCCCCATATAAATTAATTAATTTTTTGTCACGTCTTGAACTTTATGGAGAAAGTGAGAGAATAAAATATTAATGATACAATTTGACATTCTAGCACCTTATTGTTATTTTATTTTACTGACAAGCCAATAGCAACAGCCTCTCAAAGGATTAAATACAAAATAAAAAATACTACTGAAAACTAATTGTTTTCTATATTTTACTGTATCATCAATAAACACAGACAGCTTTGGGCCAGAAAGGCCCTTTTTAGGCTGTGCAAAAAATTTGTACTTCGTTATTCAGTTTTGTACACAAATAAAGTTATCCTATTTTTCCGGCATTCGTTAAGCTCTGGTACTCATCATATTTGATCTGAAGTGCATCTCAGATTATCTTTATTTTCAAAGGGTATTTTGAGTTGTATTTCGTATCTAATATATCTGCTGCCATAATTAACCTCTTAAGGACATATGACGGAATTTTTTTCCGTCATAAAACAATTGAGCATAACAGAAAGCTGTGTCCTTAAAGGGTTAAACAAAAGCCAGAAAACAAGGAAAAGTTTGTTATTCATTTGCAAAGAGAAGAGAATGATAAAGTATGAATTTCCCCTCGTCTAATATGTACTAAATCTGAATTAAATATCCACTACCTACTTAATTAAATATAAAAAACACAATAAAGGAAAAATAAATCCAAATCATAATAATAAATTGGACATGTTGTAAACTTCACAAGATTCACATTTGAAAGTGTGCCACTCATTTTTGATTAGCTGTACACAGGCATAGTGTAGTAGGAAAAACAATAAAAATGCCCTGCGCCAATAAATCATTTTATATAGATGTTCCATATAATGTCACGTTTGTTAACATTCAACCTCCCAGTATATATGAAACCTAACAACAACAAAACATTATGCAGCTGGTGCTTGCTGCTAAGTGATTAATATTTTAATGAATCACATGACCAGTTCTAGATACAATGAATAGTTGAATGTTTGTTTAAAAAACATTGACTATCTTGGGGGGGTTTCTAAATGAATTGAAAGTTTGCAGAACGCTCAACTTTTTTTTTAGTAAAACAATATTAATAATGTGACATTCAATTTATCAATTATGTGTCATATAAAAATTTTCAAATATCAACATTCAGATGTTTTTTCTCATGGGCTTTTATGGTAAGTCATTGAGGGAAATTGATGGTCAAAATGTAACATTCAAAATATTCAAACAGTGGTAACATCTGAAATTGAAACATTTGTTCTACAGAAACATTCAGGGCTAGATTACAAATGGCGCACTAAATTTATCTTGCTTGTGATATATCAATATTTTGCGGCCGCATTGATTTGTGCACTTATTACAAGTTGAAAATAAACGCATTTGCTTGAGCGCAATAAAATTTAACACGCATCAGGTTAGCATGATTGAAGACCTTGCGTAAAGAGTTAGGGGATAAAATAAAAGTTGCACCTAACACAGCATAAAACCATTAAAATAAACTGTTTGCACTCACATATACAATATCTAATAAAATATTTATATTAGTATTAATAAAAAACACTTTATAAGGGTTTAAAGGTATATGGCCATGTATTTGACTGCAAAGGGCGTTACTATAAATATATATATATGTCTAAATAAAAATTCACAACACTAATATTAATGTGTTTTACTGTGTATTCACTGTAAATATTTTACATTCCAATGTTTCTTTACATAGGGGGAAAATGTTTGCTATATTTTTAAATATATATTCCTATCTATATATATTTATACCTGTAGATATTCATATATAGGTAGGTATATCATTTTTACATTAACATTATCAGGATATATAGAGAAATACATATTTAATAAATAAAAATTACATTACTTTCTATATGAAGAACATTGGAATAGCACTTGTCGCAGTTAGTGCACATGAAGAATTAGTTATACTTAAGGGACAATATAAAATATTAAATATGAATTATTATTCTAGATTATTGTAATATATATAATATACACACATACATACACACACTCATGGATTTTTTTGAATATTTTAGTACAAACTATAATAATTATTACATTACTTATTTATATTTATCATTATTTTTATAATTAATAAATACATATCACATCTTAATATAACTCATGTCAGGTTAGCGCACATGAAGAATTAGTTTACTCCTATCAGGCTTATGCACACAAAACCCGACAAGAGTACACTAATTCTTCATGTGCACGAGTTATAATGGTTATGGGGTTTTTCTTCTGTGCTCTCTGCTGGGGCGCGATCCGATAGTAGATCGCAGTTTGCGGCGCAAGCGAGGGAACCGGCGTCGCCCGCAGTTTTCACCTCGCAACTCGAGCTATCCTATATAAGTCGCCGTCAGATGCTAACGTGCCGTAAGTCTGACAAACCAGCGATGTCCAGAAATCTGCGCAATTACAAATTTCTGGCGTCGCCAGTGACTTGCGGCATGTTAGAAACTGCCGGCGCCTATAAAACCTGACTAAAGTCTAAAACACCCGCACTGTCTAACACGCCTCCCTAACATAGCCCGACAAGTCTAACACGCCTCCCTAACATAGCCCGACACGTCTAACCCTCTATCCGCTATCCCCCCTCACTATCCTAACAATAAAAAAGCTATTAACCCCTAAACCGCCGCTCCCGTACCCCGCCGCAACCTAATAAAGTTATTAACCCCTAAACCGCCGCTCCCGTACCCCGCCGCCAGCTATATTATATCTATAACCCCCTAAAGTGAGCCCCTAACACCGCCGCCATCTATATTAAAATTATTAACCCCTAATGTAAGCCCCTTACACCGCCGCCATCTCTATTAAAATGATTAACCCCTAATTTAATCTACCTACCCCGCCGCCAGCTATATTATCTATATTAACCCTAAGTATATTATAGTTAATATAGGTATTACATTATATATATTAACTATATTAACCCTAATTATATTAGGGTTAATATAGTTAATATAGTTACTATAGTATTTATATTAACTATATTAACTCTATCTAACCCTAACACCCCTAACTAAATTTATATTAAATTAATCTAATTCATTTATAAACTAAAATGTTCCTATTTAAATCTAAATACTTACCTATAAAATAAACCCTAAGATAGCTACAATATAATTAATAATTACATTCTAGCTATGTTAGGGTTAATATTTATTTTACAGGTAAATTGTTAATTATTTTAACTAGGTATAATAGCTATTAAATAGTTATGAACTATTTAAGAGCTACCTAGTTAAAATAATTACCCAATTACCTGTAAAATAAATCCTAACCTAAGTTACAAATACACCTACACTATCAATAAATTAAATAAACTACAAACATCTATCTAAAAATACAATTAAATTAACTAAACTAAATTACAAAAAAAAACAAACACTAAATTACAAAAAATAAAAAAAGATTACAAGATTTTTAAGCTAATTACACCTATTCTAAGCCCCCTAATAAAATAATAAACCTCCAAAATAAAAAAAATTCCCTGCCCTATTCTAAATTAAACAAATTTCAAAGCTCTTTACCTTACCAGCCTTTTGTGGGGCATGCCCCAAAGATTTCAGCTCTTTTGCATACAAATACAATACCCCCCCCCCCCCCATTACAACCCACCACCCACATACCCCTATTCTAAAACCACCCAAACCCCCCTTAAAAAAGCCTAACACTACCCCCCTGAAGATCTCCCTACCTTGTCTTCACCACACCGGGCCGAACTCCTGATCCGATCCGGGCGATGTCTTCCTCCAAGCGGCAAAGAAGAATTCTTCCTCCGGCGATGTCTTCCTCCAAGCGGCAAAGAAGAATTCTTCCTCCGGCGACGTCTTCCTCCAAGCGGCAGCAAAGTCTTCATTCTTCCGGCGGCATCTTCAATCTTCTTTCTTCGCTCTGCCGCCGCGGAGCATCCATCCCGGACGACTACTGAACTACGAATGAGGTACCTTTAAATGACGTCATCCAAGATGGCGTCCACCGAATTCCGATTGGCTGATAGGATTCTATCAGCCAATCGGAATTAAGTTAGAAAAATCTGATTGGCTGATTGAATCAGCCAATCAGATTCAAGTTCAATCTGATTGGCTGATCCAATCAGCCAATCAGATTGAGCTCGCATTCTATTGGTTGTTCCGATCAGCCAATAGAATGCGAGCTCAATCTGATTGGCTGATTGGATCAGCCAATCGGATTGAACTTGAATCTGATTGGCTGATTCAATCAGCCAATCAGATTTTTCTAACTTAATTCTGATTGGCTGATAGAATCCTATCAGCCAATCAGAATTCGGCGGACGCCATCTTGGATGACGTCATTTAAAGGTATCTCATTTGTAGTTCAGTAGTCGTCCGGGATGGATGCTCCGCGGCGGCGGAGCAAAGAAAGAAGATTGAAGATGCCGCCGGAAGAATGAAGACTTTGCTGCCGCTTGGAGGAAGACGTCGCCGGAGGAAGAATTCTTCTTTGCCGCTTGGAGGAAGACATCGCCGGAGGAAGAATTCTTCTTTGCCGCTTGGAGGAAGACATCGCCCGGATCGGATCAGGAGTTCGGCCCGGTGTGGTGAAGACAAGGTAGGGAGATCTTCAGGGGGGTAGTGTTAGGCTTTTTTAAGGGGGGTTTGGGTGGTTTTAGAATAGGGGTATGTGGGTGGTGGGTTGTAATGGGGGGGGGGGTATTGTATTTGTATGCAAAAGAGCTGAATTCTTTGGGGCATGCCCCACAAAAGGCCCTTTTAAGGGCTGGTAAGGTAAAGAGCTTTGAAATTTGTTTAATTTAGAATAGGGCAGGGAATTTTTTTTATTTTGGGGGTTTATTATTTTATTAGGGGGCTTAGAATAGGTGTAATTAGCTTAAAAATCTTGTAATCTTTTTTTATTTTTTGTAATTTAGTGTTTGTTTTTTTTGTAATTTAGTTTAGTTAATTTAATTGTATTTTTAGATAGATGTTTGTAGTTTATTTAATTTATTGATATTGTAGGTGTATTTGTAACTTAGGTTAGGATTTATTTTACAGGTAATTGGGTAATTATTTTAACTAGGTAGCTCTTAAATTGTTCATAACTATTTAATAGCTATTATACCTAGTTAAAATAATTAACAATTTACCTGTAAAATAAATATTAACCCTAACATAGCTACAATGTAATTATTAATTATATTGTAGCTATCTTAGGGTTTATTTTATAGGTAAGTATTTAGATTTAAATAGGAACATTTTAGTTTATAAATGAATTAGATTCATTTAATATAAATTTAGTTAGGGGTGTTAGGGTTAGATAGAGTTAATATAGTTAATATAAATACTATAGTAACTATATTAACTATATTAACCCTAATATAATTAGGGTTAATATAGTTAATATATATAATGTAATACCTATATTAACTATAATATACTTAGGGTTAATATAGATAATATAGCTGGCGGCGGGGTAGGTAGATTAAATAAGGGGTTAATCATTTTAATAGAGATGGCGGCGGTGTAAGTGGCTTACATTAGGGGTTAATAATATTAATATAGCTGGCGGCGGTATAGGGGGATTAGATTAGGGGTTAATAATTTTTATATAGGTGGCGGCGGTGTAAGGGGTCAGATTAGGGTATAGATAAGGTAGATGACAGCGGTGTAAGGGGTTCTAATTAGGGGATAGATAAGGTAGATGGCGGCGGTTTTAGGGGCTCACAGTAGGGGGTTAGTTTATGTAGATGGCGGCGGGGTCCGGGAGCGGCGGTTTAGGGGTTAATAACTTTATTAGGGATTTCGGGGGGGGGGATCGCGGTTGACAGGTAGATAGACATTGCGCATGCGTTAGGTGTTAGGTTTATTTTAGAAGATCGCGGTTGACAGGGAGATAGACATTGCGCATGCGTTAGGTGTTAGGTTTATTTTAGAAGATCGCGGTTGACAGGGAGATAGACATTGCGCATGCGTTAGGTGTTAGGTTTATTTTAGCAGCCAGTTTAGGGAGTTACGGGGCTCCAATAGTCAGCGTAAGGCTTCTTACGGCTGCTTTTTGTGGCGAGGTGAAAATGGAGTAAGTTTTCTCCATTTTCGCCACGTAAGTCCTTACGCTGCATATTGGATACCAAACTGCGCTGGTTTGGTATACCTGCCTATAGCCCAAAAAACTACGGGCGACGGCAGAAATATACGCGCGTAACTTCTAGGTTACGCCGTATATGTGATACCAAACCCGCGCAAATATTGGCGTCGCCGGCTTTTGCGGGCGACGATTTTTATCGGATCGACCCCTTGAATTCTATGGGGAGAATAAGTTAGTGTGGTCACAATATCAGAAGTCCTTTATCTAGTGTGCCTTTGGATTTGCTTGCACACAAAAGTTTTACTCTCTATTTGTAATACACCTGCTAACCCGTGTGCGCAAAATCTTTACTTCTGGCGGTGTTTTCGATTGAGCGAAAGTGCTAAATAGCGCACCACTTGTAATCTAGACCTCATTTGGCAGGAACCATTTTAATGCCACAATTCTAACATTTGCCAATTTCTACCCATTATTGCAATGGTTATGCAGATTCCTTCACTGTAAAAGTCATCTATTAGATAGGATATTACCATTGGTAATCACATTTGGAGCCCGTATTCTCTGTACATTTAGAGCATTACGTAGGTGAATCTCAATATTATGGAGGTCATTAGAAATTATTGGAAACAAAGGACACTCTTCATTCCATAATGGGATAACATGCACATGTGTGTGTTTATGGGTGAGTGAGGGACTCTGAAAGAGTCAACTTACCTCTTATAAATAACCTACCTCGTGCCCATTTGTTATCTGCATTAGCTCACCGATCAACAGTATCTTACAAGGGCATGTAACCATTTAAAGGGACATGAAACCCCACATTTTTCTTTCATGATTTAGGTAGAACATACAATTTTAAACAACTTTCCACTTTACTTCTATTATAAAATGTACTTAATTCTCTTGGTATCATTTGTTGAAGGAGGATCAATGCACTACTGGTTTCTAACTGAACACATGGGTGAGCCAATAACAATTGGTATATATATGCAGCCACCAATCAGCAGCTAGAACCTAGGTTCTTTGCTGCTTCTGAGCTTTCCAAGATAAACCTTTCAGCAAAGGCTAACAAGAGAAGGAAGCAAATTAAATAATATAAGTAAATTGTAAAGTTGTTTAAAATTGTATGCTCTGTCTAAATCATGAATGTCTAATTTTGTCTTTACTGTCCCTTTAATCAAAAATGAAAACTACAATCTTTCAAATTAGGGGGGTCATGCTTCGCTATATAACATAAGGAATGTAATATAGGTCTGTAATAGCCTCCTTCCTTGTAGTGGTGACCAGTAGAGCAGTTGATCTTCATTTCCTTTGGTGTCCACCTGTAATTTAATAGGAAAAGGGGTGCTTCACCTCTTTCAAAGGTGGATCACTTGTCCCTCCAGCTCTATGGGGGGGGGGGGGCATGGGGTTCTATTAGAGATGCACTTTCATGTACCCTGTGATTCTAGAGAGGAATGCAGTCCTTTAATGAAATATGTAGAATCCCCTGTGTTGATGCTAGCACAGTCAGGATGTGCACTGGATTAATTCCCGCTAGAACCAGATCTTAGAATAATACATAAAGTCTCATTATGATTTGAAATGCATTTTGGGTGGAAGCTGAATGTTGTGGTTAAAATGGAAGGGGCATGTTTATATCTATAGGTAATGAATTTCTAAGAGTATTCTATTAAGCAGTGGAGTGGCACTATAGAAAGTTAGTGGTCTCTCGTAGTATTGCATATAAAGCAAAAGCACTATTTTTGAATGCATATATATAATTGTCTATAGGTGCATAACTGTTGCTCACAAACGCACCACACCATAATTATGGGGATTTTTTTTAAACAGACATAAATCAGACTGTAAATACATATTCATGTATAAAACTGAAATGTTTACCCATGGCTTAGGTTGCAATAAGACAATTTGTATATGTTGTCTCAGCTTTGCTATTTGACTACACATTTACTTTTTGACTTTGACTACTGCTTTACTTTTTTACTACACATTTCATTATACACATGAAGAGAATAACTTAAAAATCCTCTACAATGGTTGCCCTATCCTTTACTATGTCCTCTCACTACTATTTTACCTCCTCAATGTTCCAATAAATTGTATAGGATATTTGTCAACTACTGGAGTCAATTTTTCCTCTATCTATCCACCAGCCAGAAACCCTTATCAAATCATGTCTTTCAGGGGACTCTATTCCCTTTAAAAAGAAACAGATATAACTCTCTTTCTGACTTTCATATATGAAGGTCTTGTAAACTTAACGGCACATGACACAAACACACATACAAAACACACAAACTCAGATAAACACAGATGCCTACACATACACATACACACACAAACAGACAGTCACACACACACAAACACACTTGCCTACACATACACACACACACACAAACAGTCACACACACAAACACACTTGCCTACACATACACACAGACAGACATAGTCACACACATAGGCATAGAAAAACTCATATGCATACACACATACACACAGACACACTCACACATACACAAAGACAGACAGAAACACACATACATACACAAAACACACACAAACACACATGCACACAGACACACAAACACACGTGCATACACATACACACAGACAGACACACACACACAAACACACTTGCATACATATACACAAAGACAGACAGACACACTCACACATACACAAACACACATGCCTACACATACACACAGACAGACACAGTCACACAGAGACAGACAAAGACATAACACAGATAGACACACACTCACTCACACACACACACACACATGCATACACATGCACACACAAACACACATGCATACAAAAAAAAAGACAAACACACACAGACACAAAGACAGACACACTCACACAAACACACATGCATACACGACTACAGACACACAGAAAAACACACATGCAAACACATACACACAGACACACACATAGACAAAAACACATGCATGCACATGCACACAGACACACTCACATACACACATACAAACACATGCATGCAGATACACAAAGACACACACATACTCACACAGGCTTGGACAAATAATTTTGCAATTTAGATTATTTACACATTATAAAGTAAAAATGGTTTCAAGCCATCTAGCTTTATTTCATTTTAAAATGAGAAGCAAATCGATTTAATTGTTTTGGCTGTAACCATGACTACAGTGTCCCATACACACCCAATCAGGAATTCTTCAAATGTGTTATGTTTTTACTTTAAAAAGCCATAAACAATATAAATATGCAAAGTTTATACTGATACCAAAATGTGTTGAAATACCATGTTTCAGGTACATTATGAAAAAGATCAGCTCATAATAGAAACAGTTATAAAAGTTTAAGGGACATGAAGCCCATTTTTTTTTCTTTCATGATTCAGATAGAGCCTGCAATTTTAAATAACTTTCCAATTTACTTCTATTCTCTAATTTGTTTTGTTCTCTTGGAATACGTTGTTGAAAAGCATACCTAGGTAGGCTCAGGAGCTGCTGATTGGTAGCTGCACATATATGCCTCATGTTATTGGCTTACCTGGTGTTCCTCTAGTGCATTGCTGCTTTTTCAGCAAAGGATATAAAGACTGAAGCAAATTAGATAACAGAAGTAAGAAGTTGTTTAAAATAGTATGTTCTATCTGATTCATTTAAGAAAACATTTGGGTTTCATGGCCCTTTAAATTTTGACTGCAATATCAATAGAAATATCACACAGAAATAATATTACTGCAGACCCCAAAGCTCCACAAATCCTGCCTAGGGCGTCTCTGGCGAGGGCAAATGTTATGTTTTGTAGCTCCGCCTTGGAGATGCTTCACACCTCCCAGTTCCGCCCCTTGTACCACTACCAACCACACTCACAATGCACCTGCAGCTCCCCCCATTGTGACCCACAAAACATCCACAAGTTCCAAAATGTGTGAATTTATTACTACACTAAAAATGAACATATCACTGACACAATATACCTAACAAATACACAAATATAAAATTATCATTAATTGTATCCCATGATGAACACTGTAATCAAGCTTCAAATATGCAACATAAGAAATGCTGCAGTTGCTGTTTTTGACACTGACAGGATGTCATTTTAAACAACTTTACAATTTAACAGTAGGCTCAGGAGCAGCAATTCACTACTGGGAGCTAGATGAACACATCTAGTGAGCCAATGACAACAGCTAGCTCCCTAGGGCTTCTAACTTTAACTACATATTCTCTTCAACAAATGAAACCAATAAAACAAAGCAAATTTGACAAAATTAAAAAGTTGTTTCAAATTACATTTATCTGAATTATGAAATTCTGTTTTGAATTTCTTGTCCCTTTAAAGTGTGAATTTTTGAAATTTAACACATTTTGGCCAAGATAATAAATGAGGCGCTATCTCATTCTGCACAAATCTAGCAGCATGTGTATCAAATTGAGATAAAACAGCTCTTGGATTTGCCATAGTGCAGTGATTTGCAACCTTTTTTTTGCCGTGGCACACTTTTTTACATTAAAAAATCCTGTGGCACACCACCATCCCAAAATTTTACAAAATCACAAATTGTAGCCTAATACAGGATATATACAATATATATATATATACAGGTAGCCCTCAGTTTACGCCGGGGGTTAGGTTCCAGATGGAATGGTTGTAAATCGAAACCGTTGTAAATTGAAACCCAGTTTATAATGTAACTCAATGGGAAGTGAGGGAGATAGGTTCCAGGCCCCTATCAAAATTGTCATAAGTAACACCTAATACATTTTTTTAAAAGCTTTGAAATGAAGACTTTAAATGCTAAACAGCATTATAAACCTAATAAAATAATCACACAACACAGAATATATAATTAAACTAAGTTAAATGAACAAAAACATTTGCTAAACAGCATTATAAACCTAAGAAAATAATCACACACCACAGACTTTACTTGCATTTTTCTGTAAACAGTTCTTTCAATGCATTCCAATCTGGACTGATTTATAGACAGGAAGATCTTGTTCCTTTGAAATCTGCTCGATAGCTCAGGTCTGGTTAAACTGATTAATTTCAGCTTGCTTGGCTTTGCTGCAACACAAGCGGACAGCTCCACCTACTGGCTATTTTAATAAATGCACTGCTTCTCAATGCTTTTCAATAGCAGTCACATGACTGGAAAAAAAGGTTGTTATTCTGAAACGGTGTAAATTGAACCGTTGTAAAACGAGGGCCACCTGTATATATATATATATATATATATATATATATATATATATATATAGGCAAAGATTGGTGTATGTGCACTCCCACCAACGTCCAACAGCTACCAGGGTGCTATACGGTAAATGATAAAGAAGCAAAGTGAAGCACTCACTGGATTTTCATCAAAAAGTGACCAAAACAAAATAACAATCTACATTAAAGTTTTGGTCACTTTTTGATGAAAATCCAGTGAGTGCTTCACTTTGCTTCTTTATATATATATATATATATATATATATATATATGTAAATATATATACACACACACACACACTGTACTGTGCTGTCATGCTATGCCTCCTACAAACTATACATGACATATTGACATTCATTCACAAACAATCATAATGATTGTCTGTGAATGAATGTCAATGTCATGGTTGTAAATTATGCCTGATGAGCCTGTCACATACCTCCCAATATTTAAAAATTTGAAAGAGGGACACCCCCGCACTGTTGTCAATCTGCCGCGGCACACCTGAGGATCTCTCACGGCACACTAGTGTGCCACGGCACACTGGTTGAAAAACACTGCCATAGTGTATGATGTCTAAATGACACTAAAGTGGCTGCAGTATTTTCTTTATTAACCTATTTTACATAAGATTATCCTTGTAAAGGATTGTGGAATTAACTCTACTATGGGTAAAGAGATTTTTTTTGAGGCTACAATTAGGGTTGCCATCTGACCTCCACAACAATACTTACAATACCCCCCTCCCAAAAAGAAAAAAAAAGTTCGACCTTAGCCCTCACATGTATATTTTTTTACAACTGAGCAATCATTTTACCCCTTTGCTGACAGTAACATACAAATCAATCATTTTACCTCTGTAGCTGCCATAAGACACATAACAGAACTGATTTGACCCCCTTGACTACCTCATCCCCACTTATTTCTGCTTCATATTTGTAATCCATTGAGGTATAGGAGGCTTTTTACATTTAGCTAACACACAGGTATATTGAAAAAAAAACTGGACAGTTAATTGTATTTTTGTAACAATTTTACTGGATAGCCTGTGAAAATACTGGACTGTCCAGTTAAATACTGGACACCTTTCTAACCTAACTACACATTAAAGTGAATGTAAATTTTGATGCTAAAGTGCCCGGTTTTTAAAAATTCGATTAAAAACAGGGGCACTTTAATTCATCAAAATTTACATTTCCCTCCAGTTGTGAAAAAAAACTTACCTTTTAAACTTGACAGCAGCTCCAGCTTCCTCCGGTCGTCGCAAGCCATTTCTGATGTCAGAAATGATGGATAGGTCATCCTCCAATCACGGCTTCCCCCCCGGGGGAATCAGTGTCTGATTCAACACCGTGATTGGAGGAAGCCGGATTCCTCATTTTAGACCCAGGAAGAGGCTTTGCGATGGGTGGAGGAAGCTGTAGCTGCTGTCAAGTTTAAAAGGTAAGTTTTTCTTCTCAACAGGAGTGAAATGTAAATTTTGATGAATTAAAGTGCCCCTGTTTTTAATCAAATTTTTAAAAACCGGGCACTTTAGCATCAAAATTTACATTCACTTTAATGTATAGTTTAAACAGTATATAAGTACTAGACAATCAAGTGCAGAACTCATGTAGGAATATTGCTCTAGGAATATATGACCTAAATTCTATTATTTTGAAATCTCCAATGAAAAAAACTAGGACATTAGCACTTTAAGATAACATAGGATAACGTTTTCACGTTCACTTACATCAGAGAAAGATTACAAGTGGAGCAGTATTGATAGCGCAGGGCGTTTTGTAGTAGGTCACACAGAAATCCATGAGGTGAGGCTTTTAGCGCGACCGTGCTATATGATCTCCAGGTGTTAGCGTGAGATGTTAGCCTGAGGTTTTCGCTCAAGCACTACCTTTTTACTTTGTACTTGTAATATGAGAGCAAAAATAAGAGTGCTATTGTTTTAACTTGAGCGGAATTAGTGCAGAACAGTGCTAATATTTTTGCGCTCCACTTGTAATCTAGACCTCTGTAAGATATTAGTGATCTGTTTAGAATCAGCTCTTACTGTTAGACAGGGTCGACAACTTTGCTACACAAAAGTAATTGGACAGCCAGCAGGTGATTAGGGGAAATGGATAGGTGGGATATTCATCAAACCTCAGATCAGTGACCCTGCAGTTCCTCCCAGCTATTCCAACTAACATTAGATCAGTTTCAGGGCCCTGAAGCCCAGTGATATATAAATTCACACCAAATCAAAGGTTAGACTCCGGACCCTAAAGCCCTTGTTAGTTACATATCCGCATTAGAGCTCAAATCAGACCCCTGGTCCCGCATCTCCTGTTAAAGGGACATGAAACTCAAACATTTTATTTCATTAAAGGGACACTGAACCCAAGTTTTTTCTTTCCGGATTCAGATAGAGCATAACATTTTAAGCAACTTCCTAATTTACTCCTATTATCAAATTTTCTTCATTCTCTTGGTAAATTCATCCACCAATGAAAAAGTGCTGTACAGAGTACTGAATAAAAAAAAAAGCTTAGATGCCTTCTTTTTCAAATAAAGATATCAAGAGAACGAAGAAAATTTGATAATAGGATTAAATTAGAAAGTTGCTTATAATGGCATGCTCTATCTGAATCACGAAAGAAAAAAATTGGGTTCAGTGTCCCAATTTACATCTAATATCAAATTTTCTTTATTTTCTTGTTATCCTTTGTTAAAAGGTAGGAGTGTGCATGTGTCTGTAGCCATATAGTGCTGAAGTTTTGCAACAACGTTATACATTAGCAAGAGCACTAGATAGCACAACATGACAGGAAAAAGTGCTGCTATCTAGTGCTCTTGCTAATGTATAACGTTGCAAAACTGCAGCCATATAATGTTGAAGACACATGCACACGCCTGAGCTTACATACCTGCCTTTCAACAAAGGATAACAAGAAAACAAAGATAATTTGATAATAGAAGTACATTGTAAAGTTGTTTAAAATTGTATGTTCTATCTGAATCATGAAAGAAAAATTTGGGGTTTTATGTCCCTTTAAATGTATATGCATATCAGACCTCAGATCAGAACCTGCCTATTCTATATCCCCATTAAACATCAGATAAAATCTGCGGCTCCGAGGCCAGTCAGTTTTATGTCCACACCAGACCACAGATCAGACTACTGACCCTGCAGTCCCTGTTTATCATAAGCCAACATCAGACCTCAGGTCATCAGACACATAGTCATGTCGCCCAGTAATATGTCCACATCAGATCTCAGAACAGAATCAGTAATTTTCTGCGCATAATTTAACAGACAACCAATTAAAATACTGAGCTTTCCAGTTAAATTCTGAACACCTAGCAACCTCATCCTCAGATTGTCCCATCACTATCATCAGATTCTAGCTCAATGATAGAACAAATTTACAACAACAACAAAAAACAAATGCATTTTAAATATTTAAATATTGAGTAATTTCTTTATACATTTTAAATGATAGAAAATTGTTGTTATAAAATAACATATATTGACTGCTTGACTCAGGCAAAAGTTTAGCTAATAATTGTCCCACAATCCTCATACCACAACATTTAAAAGAATTATAGGTATATGTTGAAGCAAGTGGACAGCTGAAAAAGGAAGGGCAAATTTAATCAGCAGTGTATTAAAAAAAAATACCTTAAGTATATCCTCATTGCAGAACAAATATATCAATTAAAAATAGATAAACTGGTAGAAATTTTTTTTTTTCCAGAACAGTATTATGTGTTTTGAAATATTTTCAGGCAAAGCAGAGATATAATTTAACAATGGTCAGTTCTGTGCATATTACACAATTTCTTAGTACATAATACTTCTTCTTAATGAAGTATTTAAAGATCCTACCTGCTCGGGTAATCTCTCCACACTCCTAATCCAGTTTCTTGTTTGCAGTGAGTTCTGATTATCTCTGCAAGGTTTTAGCAAGCACTTTTCATTCTGTTATAATCACAGAAAGACCACACCTCCTGTGAGGAAAATATTGTTTCTGGAGGGAGAGGAAGGAGGATTTTTTTTTTCACATACATTTTCCTGCTTAGAAAAAAAAACCTTTGTAACAGTGAGGTGTTTTTTAGGGTGCAGCATTAGATAAGGAATATAGCTACTGTGAAAGAAAAAAATATATATACTGTTGTAAGAAAGTTGAATTTCATGTAAATTAATAAAATGTAAAATTTCCAAATGATTAACTAATAACCTACAGAGAAAAAATCTTTAAAAAATAAGATCATTTTGTTTAACTCTTTGACGCACAGAAAATGACACAATGCATTGCCACTCAGTAAACTGCAATTCTCTCAAGCAATCAAGCAAGATTCTATGGCTGACTTTATTAAATGGACATGCTAGTGTAAGCATATGTGCTATATCATTAGACCATTTTATTTTATATTGCATTTTTATTTATTTTTTTGCTAAGTGTTTTACTGTTGCTAAGGGGTTAAACACATAATCAAAGTTGCACACATGTTGCCTCTCCAGTCAAGGTTAAGGCTAGTAAAAGAAGCATAAAAAATGCATAGTAATAGAAGAATTTTTTTACCCTATAATGACTCTTTAAAGGGATATTAAAGTCAATTTTGAAAGTATTTTATCCCCAAAACTCAAAAAATCTGTTCAGTGCACATTTATTTTCCTGATTACATTGATGATGGTATCAATATACAGGGCTGCCACTAGAAATTTTGGGGCCCCTGATTTAACCATTGATGAGGCCCCTCCCCCTCCTTTGACATGTGCAATTTTTGACCATGTGACTAATATGTATATGCACTTTATTCTTGTGTCTATTTAAACTTGGAAATGTTGTAAAGGTAGTAACATACAGACACACACAGACACTCATACACTGAAACACACACAAACACACTCACACATACGGATTCACATATAGACACTCTAGCAGACACTCAAAGAAACACAATCAGACACAGACACCCAAACAGACACTCAGCACTTGTTTACATTGACCTGACAAGTTATGAGGTAAACTACAGTTTTATAAAAAAAAAAAAAAGGAGATGTAGAAAACAAAATATGGAGTTCTGATTATCTTTTTGTAAAGGAAGATGCCAACTAAATGATGAAAACAGCATGCAGTGGCTGAAAGGAAGGGTAAACTGTGGTACTCATACCATTAGATCTGGTTAAATGCCAGATTTAGGCTTGTTGGTATGTATTTCAAAATTAAGTCAGCTGTAGTGTAAACTGAACAGTTTTAAGTTAACCTGTCTCATTTCAAACCGTGAACAATCTTAGACTGAGAGTATAACATTTTATGCAGATGTAAAAATCTTAGATAAAATGCCTCCTTGTATCTGGGAAGTCCCTGCATAAAAGGGCAGTAAACTGGAATGTAAAAAATGCATATCTGCCAAAAGGGAACATACCAT